>NW_025964383.1:23028252-23628252 GCF_023055435.1 Haliotis rufescens | reverse complement strand
ACCACCATGGGAATGCAGAGAAAACAGAGAAAATCAATGAGGCATAGGTTGATGTTAATGGCCAAATCCTCAAGTTTGGTTCGTTAAATCTCCCAGCGTTCCTCTTGTCTGGCACAGTGTTGGTTAAAGGGTTCAGGAAGGCGAGTTGTCCGCTGAGACGCTTTTTGTAGTAACGTAGACTATGTGACAGATTTAATCCTTTTTAAAGCCGTAACATCCTATTCTGCAGTCTTCATGGCATTTCTTGTGCTTCATCATCATTAATAATCCAGATCAGAGCTTGAAAAATGTCCAAAAGAACTATGCATCTGTTTTATTTCATTGTAAAACCTTCCTTGTCTGACAAGTTATGTTTGGGTAAGCGGTGCATGTATTTGATCATTAAGCAAATTTGTTTGATATCCAAACAGTGTATTACATTTTTATGGCCAATACATCACGAGCGCTCGGCAGCCTTCAACAGCAATAACAGGTCTAAGTAGTGTGATAAGCCAGAATGAGACTCAACTCTGCAGCTTTACTCTCCAGGATATTGCAGAAATAAACGTCAAAATAAATGTCTCCAATCCAAATGACAAATTCAAACATGAATTAACTCAAAGCACGTTTTTGAGTGAGTTGTGACTATCTGTTTCCGTGATTCTACACAATTCAGATTTTGATAAATCAGCAAAGTCCACATCAGAGCCGCAGCCCATTACCAGGATTACTGCTTTCCTTGCGGGTAGCTAAAACCTTCATAAATCTCCCCATTAATTGGGGCAAAAAGACAGAGGCAGTAGCTTATCTGGGTTGATTAGTAGTATGCAGGCTCCTTGACAATTTGGTATTGGTTTCTCGTGAGCATGTACGATTAGGCCCAGAAATGGGTGATCATGATACAGTGCCTGTGGCTCTCGCTTGGATAAATCACTGGCTCTGTCGCATCATTCCGGCGCTTCACAGACCACAGTTATATTGATTATGTTAGAACTTCATGCTTTGTAAATTAACTTTTTAATGGTTAAAATCACTGTACTTTCAACATTAATGACATGGGCTTTTTCAGGTCGTAGATTGATTTCACTGAAATGTTGCTTCAATACGAGCACTTTGGGAAAACTTGTGCAAGATTTTTCTTGATAGATAGTGGTTCTTGGATCACGAGCAAAGTTGACTCTTAAGACAGATTAAATAAATTAAGATAGTGATTTGTCAAAACATTGTCATGTTGACAGGCAGTGAAATGGGTATTTGAAATAGATGCCCAATAAATCACAGGAAGAAGCATTTTAGGAACGTAAACCATTCATTAAGCTTTGTGAAAAATGTAGATTTCAATGTAAAGATCAACATACCCATTATGGGGAATTTTCTTATATTGAGTGTGTTGACACTTGTGTGAAATTTATTGCTGCAGAGAATGGTGACATGAGAGGAATGACTTCCGTTTGGGAGGACAGCATCTGTAGAGTGAGACATCATCTTCAGGGCCTTCATTGATGGGGAAAAAACATGGAAATCTTTCACAAAACACAGATTGACATTGTCGGAACATGTTGGAGTAGTTGGTGTTTTGTCCTCTGAGGCAGGAGACATGTATTTCTGCTGTGATGTACAACATGTGTGTGTGGGACATGAATGTGTCCACCATGGCAGTGATGGAGAAACAACATGGGAACCTTGTGCTCTGGCCGACATGGTCTTTGGTTGCCCTTGTAATGCTCCCGAGATGGGGATAGCCCTGGGAGATGGGAGACAGATGATCTCTTTATATGATGACAGTGTTTCGGTAGTAGTTAGTGATGAAATGACATGGATTCCCCGGGTGAAGTGCACAATTGCAATTGAATGAATGTCACAGTTTGGTGGAGATGCAGAAAAGATACTCTGTAGTGTTACCATCTTGTATACATAAACCCTGAAATTACATAATAGAAACATGACTAACACTGTTTCTATCGAAAGCTGAAATACTGCAATACATTTTCAATCAAAATCACAATCTCTGGCCCATGGGGGGCGGTCGGGTAGCCTAGTGGTTAAAGCGTTCGCTCGTCACGCCGAAGACCCGGGTTCGATTCCCGACATGGGTACAATGTGTGAAGCCCATTTCTGGTGTCCCTCGCCGTGATATTGCTGGAATATTGCTAAAAGCGGCGTAATACCATACTCACTCACTCACTCTGGCCCATGGTTCTGTGCTACATTCTATTCCAACGTTCATGAATGAATATGCAATATTCACTGAACAAACACTGTTTTTGTGTTTCTGAAACCCATGTGTATATGTAATGAAGAAATCATGACCTGTGAAGATTCCGGGGTAGAATAGGTCTTCAGCAACCCATGCTTGCCGTAAAAGGTGATTATGCTTGTCGTAAAAGGCGACTAACGGGATCGGGTGGGCAGGCTCGCTGGCTTGGTTGATGCATGTCATCGATCCCAAATGCCTGGATTGATGCTCATGATAACAATCACTGGATTGTCTGGTCCAGACTCGATTATTTACAGACCGCCATCATATAGCTGAAATATTGCTGAGTGTGGCGTTAAACAACAAACCAACCAACCAAATCACTCAAATCTGTTGATTCTACTCTTGGGATCAACAGATTTGAGTGATTTCTCTGCCTTAAACTATGTATGGTTGATGTGTGACTTCTGTAATTTTCATAATGACCGTCAGTTGTGTCAGTTTTACTTGTTTAAGATGCATATTCAGAATGGACAGTATATTCCTGGCCCAGGATCAGCTGTAAGAACAACAGCGGAACATCATGATTATGGTTTTATTATGGGGGATGTTTGTAGAATGTTGGATAACATCAGAGGTGGATGGCGCCGTGATTCGCTGTGCAGAGTTGCGTCCCTTGGGCACACCAGAAACCTATGATTGTGGTTTCAATCAGCACCATACCCGTGCTCGTGGGTTACACCAAAGTGGTAAAACGTCTGAGACCTGCATCACTTGGGGCTATCCTCCCACATTAAGCTGACATGCTGTGATATGACTGGAATACTGTTAAAAGTTGCGTTAAACGCAACTCGCTCACTCAGGGGTTGATGGAGATGACAGGGTACTTTATAACAGCAGTAGAAACTAACAGTTTCAGTCCACTTGTCCTTATAATGATAACATATAGCAAAACCTTTAAAAATGGCAAATTTCTACTAGTCCTTAGGATACCTTTACTATTGGGCAGTTTGGCAAGGACTACCGGACTAGTGTCAATTTCTAACCCTGGGGTAGTGTAGAGATAGACAGAACTGGCTCAACACAGAACATGCAGATACAACTGCAAGGATTAGTTTAGCATCCTGGCAGCGAAAAGACCTGTGATCATGAGTTCACCTGGACTCAGTGATCAGGACATGCTCATGTGGTGGAGTAGTCCATGTGATCATCTCTTTTACATGGACATGTGGGGGTTTTAGGGGCCATGGTTTCTCAATGAGGGCATGCATGTCATGGTCATTGCCTGAAAGTGTTGATGTGTTCAAGGGAGAAGGTTGTAAGGGCTGATCAGTCACACTGGTTGAGCATTCTGGAGTATTGAGAGTGGTTTCAGTGTCTGTTATAGGGATTATCAACAGGATTCCGCCTTTAGGATGTGGCAGTTGGATGACCTGGAAGAGGACATGGTAGCACAAGGTTCTAGTGATTGGAACCATGTGTGACGACCTACGATATGAAAGAATAATCATAAGGGGTGACGAAGAAGGGGGGGGGGAGGGATTCATATCATGTTTACACATGGTTTTGTACTCTGTAACAAAGAAACGGAATAATCAATAAGAGTTCATTCATTAATGGAAGTCATGAAAAAAGGTTTATAGCTTTTTTTATGTCATTTTGTAATTGTAATTCATAAAGTAGGAGATATGATATTATTAGATATCCTCATTCCGTTTGTTTTATATTGTAATACTGAGAGGAGAGACTGGTGAAACAGACAATGATCTTGACGTTCATTCTCCTACACATTGGCTTTGTTTTCTTTCTAAGATTAATATCAATTCTACATCATCTCTATTTATTCAAGAAGAAAGAGCAAGAGTCCTGCACAATATTTATTGTACTTCAATACTCAATCCTTTCATTTTCGTCAGCCAAGTCTCAGACAGAGGCTAATATCCTGCTGGAGGCACTCAGCAGGGGGTGGTGTTTGCCTGCTGCTGTACAGCAATAGGGGATGTTTTACAAATTACAGGAAGATGGAACACAGCTGATGTGGAACCACCCCCAGACTTCCTGGCCTGGGGGTAGGTGTCTGAGGTCTGCCTCTGCCCTCCCCTCCCCACCCCAGCTTGCAAGTCAGTGATGATAGGGTCCTTCCTTAAAACTAATGGTCACACTGAGAGTGTTGATGTGATTGGGGGAAAGAGCATGTGTTTGTTGGACAGGTGTTACATCATCTTGAAAGAGCCTGTTATGTATTAAACTTGATGGTGATTAGACAAGATTTAGAAAAAAACCAATTACTTGATCTGTTTTATGTGTGAATGACATTGCACTTTTTAGGAGATGATTACTTCTGAAATAATTTAGTTTGTTTAAGAATTATGAATAATTACTACACAAAATTTTGGAGTAATAAGTTATCCCGTTATTTCTAAGTCACAATTTAATTAAAGTGATTAATATCTAATATGAGGATATTGTAATGCAGTTATTTGACCTTCACACAGCAATTACGAATGTTGATTAGTGTAATATCCACATAATCGAGGATTGTGAAACTTGATATACCTTACATCTGTTGTGTTGTCGATGCTATTGTGGGTGTCTCTGTGTTACTTTCAATCAATCTGGACAGGTGTTGCACACACATGTTCATAAGGTCATGTTACACGACACAGTGGTTGAGGGGGCCGCTTTTGTTCCCTCATTCTACACAACATTAATGATTAAGTGAGTTTCCACAGAAGCATCTTTTGTCATCGGTATGGCTGTGAACAGCAGCAACATCACTCACAGTTAGCTTTCCTTCCTACAAAAAAAAAATCATGCTTCACTGAGAAGTGATTGGATTATGTATGAAGCATGGAAATTTTAGACCATCAGGTATCCATATGTTTATGACGATAAACTTCTACATTTCTGTATGCATGTATGAGAGAACAAGTTAAAGTTTAATGTTATAAAGATGTTCTGAAAGGACCAGCTGTTCAGTGTTGAAACACCTTGCCTAGGTGAGCAGCTTTATGAAGGTAAATGTTTACAAAAGAAACAAATTTTGGATACTTGTGGCTGTCAGCAGGTGTATGTAGTTAAACATGATCCACTGGTGGTCAAAGTTTGAACCCCAGGAATTTCACCCATGTTAACAATGCATGAGGTGTCCAGGCTGTCCGCTGTAGGGATATGCTGGTAGTAGGGGGGGGGTCAATGGGGGGGTACTGAAGCATCACAACACCCGCAGTTTAACATCCATGTGGGTCAGGTGCTGTGATGTCCGGTCCAGCTTGTCAGGTGCTGTGATGTCATGTCCAGCTGGATTCGCTGTGAAGAGTTGCATCCCTTGGGCACGCCAGAAACCTGTGATTGTGGGTTTGAATCCCGGTTCGCCCCAATTATGTTTCTAGGTTTGTCAGCACCATAACCGTGCGCGTGGGTTTCACCGAAGTGGTAAACGTCTGAGACCTGCATCACTTCGGGCTTTTCCTCCCATATTAAGCTCACACACCATGATATAACTGGAAAACTGTTAAAAGCGGCGTTAAACCCAACTCACTCACTCAGTACAATACATACTACAGCTGTACATCAAATGCTGTGGATGTGTTCAGTTGTTGTTCAACTGGGAAGGAGACTTGGCTTAAATGGTGATGGGTTGATGGATGATCCTCTTTTTGAGAATGTTGTTTGTAATAGGCATGTAAAGTAGCCTTTTAGCGTGACATAATTAAGCCGAGAAAAAGGAAAAAAATGTCCAGGTACTTCACAAGGAAAGATAAGCCACATCTGCTGTACCCTGATAACAGGATATATTGTCATGTATGTTCAGCACAAGGGATGTGCGTCTTATCATAGCGAGGGGAGGGGACGTGGGTGTGCCGTGTGAGATAGACAAGCATGTTACATACCGTATTTCCTCTATTAGACGCCGGCCTCTAATAGAAGCCGGGTCAATTGTTCAGTGCAAAAAATAGAAGCCGGGCCTCTAATAGATGCCGGGTTGATCAATTGAGATATATCTACGGATATCTACGAACACAAAATAGTTCCATTTCGTGACGATTCGGGATATTCGTGGTCATAGTGAAATGGGGGTATTAATAGAAGCCGGGACTCCAATAGACGCCGGGCCTCCAATAGACGCCGGGTCAAAGGCTTGTCCGAAATAAATAGAAGCCCGGGGGTCTAATAGAGGAAATACGGTACACGTGAGGCAGAGGCAAGGGTGTTATGTCTCGAAATGGGTAGGCATGTGCTGTGTGCAGTCATATTTTCTACCCATATCACCTCTCCCTACCACTTGCCTAGAAACAATATGGCCAATACCGGTAGGGGGTTTGAGGAACCATGCTTGTATGGCCAGGAGACAGTTCTCAAAAATTCAAGTTGATTATTTGTGAGATACCTCATGTGGACATACTTTAGGATTTATGATACAAAGGAATTATTTTGACACTAATTAGCCTCAAGGGGAAGCATACCCTATATATTTCTTGTTTATGTGTGATTTTGTAATTGTGCACACTTCAGAAGCTGATGACAGAAAAATACCTATATGCTAGGTCTCATTATTTGTTGCTTATCATCAGTTGATTTTATCAATTAGAAAAAGTTGTAATAAAAGACAGAAGCCCTGAGGTTCCAGAAATCCTTTAACAAGGCTATTAACAAATCAGCTGCTGAATACAAGAACAACATTGGAGTCTGTGATTGCACATTTCCAATCTTCATGTCCGTGTTTGTTCAAATGACATTTCTACCTGAGTGATCGTCATGCCACGTTCCAAAATGAAGTCACTCTGATTGAGCCAGGACAATAGCAAGGCTTAATGTAAGAATAACACAACCATATTAAATTGGAATTAAAGGTGAGATTAAACATGTCTGAACACCTCTGTACAACAAGCAACAGCCATAATTACCCTTGGTCATTTAACTGACCGCTCATTGTTAATCACAGTTGTTGGTATAAGGCCTCGTAGACATAGGTAAGTAGGTCTCAATTGAAGTGCAACTGGCCTAATGACCAGTTAGGGGATTAAAGGCATTAAAGGATTATCAGTATGTGAGCTACTGTAGCCGTGTTGCAGTGTTGTTACACCAGTTAGGGGCAATTGTTATGTCTAGTACTTAGACTGGTGATGCTTCAGTGAGCAGCTCTGTTATGTTTACACTGAGGTTGAGTGTTGATTACAAGGAAAGTATGAGTGACACATGTACCTTGTTAGTAAGTAGAAACTGTCAACAAAATTGGACACTGATTGTTACTCAAATTTATTGTAAGCTGCTTGATAATAAATGATACATTTTATATCCTCTGGTAGTGAATATGGAGTTTTATCATCAAACTCATGTCAGTGTATTCATTGGACCAAAATGAAAGTTTTGGTAAGAGGTATTTATCGATAATATCTTTTTAAATATTCATCAAAGGTTGTGGTTTTAAAAAAATCATACAAATATCATGTAATCAGTTTTTAATATGTGCTTGGTCAAATTAATAGATTGAGAAAACATGACAAATTGCAAGATAATCGTATCCATCTGTTGCTAAATACTGCACTATTCAAGTCATCGTTACCAACACTGTAATTTGGACAGTCAAATTATCTTGTCAGTTCTGTTCACGACAGCTCATCATTAAAGAAAGTGTTGCAAACACTAGCTCACAGTTAGTTCACCTAACACAGGATTCACTGCTGGAGGCTAGTGCTAACACCTTTGCAATAGATGCCAGGCAGAGAGAGTCCTGTCCATTGAGCTGTGTGTGTCCAGTAGCTGATCCCTCATTGGCTGGGAGCCACTGCCTCAGCCGGCTGCTTACACAGTGAGAGAGAGAGAGAGAGGACTAGGCTTAGCTGTACAACCGCGGGTCTAACTAAGCCAGGTCAGTCTGGAGCTGTCAAACTTCACCGACTCCACATGTGCGAGTGAGAGAGAGAGGAAGGACGGGAAGAACATTGTAGGAGTGTAAACACAACCCGGTGTATGTTCTCTCTATCATTTCGGAGTTGACTGCAGTTACATTGGTTCATTCATGATGTTTGTTACATGACTGTGGGGATTGTGTTGATGTTCAGCCAGCAGTCATGTTGAATGGCTGATTATTGGTAGTTCTGTGTTTACATCAGCAACAGTCATATCGATACCGATGTGGGGCTATTGACGATGGATGTGCATATTCATGGTGCTGTTGAATAATTCCGTTCTTCTCCCTGAATAAATAATTCGCATCAAGGACAAGGTTCCAGATCGGAGCAGCACCTGATCAGAGCGCTCTCGGGAACAACAGTTCAGTAGACATCAGCACTTTTGTACGGGTGTCATACGTGGAATAGCGGATGCAATAGATTGTTGTGTGAGGTCACAGGACGGCAGTGATGAATCAGAAGGAAATATTGCTGCAAGTTTGTTTCCATTTCCCTGAGACCTAACATTTGTGACATCCATATCCTTTTGTGGAGGAAATTTAAAACTTTCTCATATTGACTTTTTGTGCCACTCCAACATCAACCATGGTTCTGCTAGAAGAGGAAGATGACCTCTTTTACTATTACCGCATTGTGGATAATTACTATTATATGCTAGTCGAGGTAAGTGTCAATTTCATGTAATTAACATGCTATTAACATGTTAAGTATGTATCCATGTCAATTGCTCATTACTATCTTGATATATAGATCTATGTAAGTAGTATACAATGAGAGCATTATTTGCCAGGTCGTAGAAGTTAATATGGAAAGTTAATATTGGTGATTATCGCTGAATTCTTAATAGAAGATTTTTGTTGTAACAATAGCCTAGATGTGAATTTGTTGGTACAAAAAGGCAAGGATCAACAGACAACAGTCTTGTTCCTGGTACATGGTGAGTGAGTGAGTATGGTTTTGCGCCGCTTTTAGCAATATTCCAGCAATATCACAGCGGGGGACACCAGAAATGGGCTTCACACATTGTACCCATGTCGGGAATCGAACCCGGGTCATCGGCGTGACGAGCGAACGCTTTAACCACTAGGCTACCCGACCGCCCCTCCTGGTACATGGACTGAATTAGGAAGCAATGTAGCTCTCAGCTGATTGTGCCAGGCTCTCAGAATCTGTCAAGATGTTCTCAACTATGTACACGCTTTTGGCTGGTATCAGATGGTTCTGGTTAGTGCTCTCTTCATGGCTGCCTATTTCACGTGTCAGAAAGCTTTTATATAGGTACATGTATACATACGACTATGCGATACCTCTATGGTTCTGTCGACAACCAGTACACCTGGACACGCGTATATTTGTTTAGTGATAGATCCTTGATTGACCATTTACACTATGGTAGGCGGGGCCCTGGGCATGGCACTGATCGTCGCTCATTTCACTCTGCTTATTTCATGAATGTTATTTATTTCCCTGACTCAGATGTCCGTTTCTCTTTTTTTGCTTTGATAAAGTGTCAGGCGTGACTGGGAGTCAATGTTTGATTCTAGGTATGGGTTGCTCATTTCATGTCATTTATTTCATGAATGCTCCTCGTTTCCATGACTCAGATGTCAATTTCCCTCCCCACTTTGATAGATTGTCTATGTATGATGGACGTACATGCTTGATTCTCTGCATGGGCTGTTTACTTCAAGGTGTCAGTTTCTTTGATTGGGATGACATATCAGGGCAGGGCACATACCTAGTCAAGCTCATTTTATGTTTTCTTATCTCGGAGGCCATTTAGTATCCAATGAGTGTCACATATCTGGAAATGTTGCTTTTTGAATCACCTCCTGTCACATATCACTTGCTGGTGTTCTGTTCCGCTCACGAATGTTATTTCTATTTGATACAGATACTATTGTCAGAACAAATAACTGCACATGTTAATGACAGTTTTGTGGTTCTGCTACAGGGTGTAAAACAGACATAGCATGATTTTTACTCTCCGAGTCTCAGAGGTTTTAGATTAATGGGTTAAATTAAACAAACAGACCCTAGTGCCTCTTCACATTTATTTGTACATTTTTTAAGTAAAGTTTGTTTAGAAGATTGAGTTACATTTGGATGTCAAACATTTTATTTTACATCAAAGGATAAATTTCATTTTACTTGTATATTGGGCTTGGAAGACGGAGTGCCGTCAGTGCACTTGGTCAAGACAAATTTGTGTCTGTTTCCTACACTTACAGAACAATGTATGTGAATAATATTCCTGATAACCAGTAGGATTGCATAGCTACAGCAACATTAGTCATTGCTCTACATCCTCATTACAATCTGTTTCAAGTTTAAAAAAAAAGTGTAATGTGCTATAGCCTGTGTACTATTTTAAGCTCACAGTCCATGCGCTGTAGATTTTCGCACAATCAGCTTCACCCCCTCGTATATTTCCCTGCTCTGTGGGGGAGTTAGGTCACTGACTGGTGCTAGACCTCAGCTGTGGCTTCAGTGTTTGATCTTGAGTGTTTAACTATTTCACTGCCAACAAAAACTTGTCATTTACATGGAGGCCTCATAAATGGTTTTAATAGGCTATGGAGGAGACATACATTGGCGTTTTTCTCGCACGATCAGTTTTATTGTGAGAGAAATAAGACCTGATGAATGTGCATGACATGAATTTCATGAATCGTTTGTTTTTCTTAGAAACCTGTTTTATCATGCAGAGCTTTGTGAATAAGGGTGAATAAAGCCTCCTAAATAGGAGTGTGAAGCATATTTGGTTGATACTTTTGAATCAAAGAATCTATCTTGTATAGTATTTCTATGTGAATATTTATGAACTTCGTACATTTTGCATGTGACTGTATCACATCTTTTTCAAAGACTTAAAATAGACACTATGCGATATTTGATATCATTCCTTCCCTACAACAACACAAGCATAAAATCTCCAATTTCAACACAATTATTTCAACATACCTTTGAGCTCTTTCTCACAGTAAATAGCACAAGCATGTTTACTTTACACGATATCTAAATAAAAGGCAAACAAGGTATCACTACCTATGCCCCCTGGCATGTCCAGTCATCCTCACTGACCAGTACTATGTCCCTCAGGCATGTCCAGCTGTCATGACTGACCAGGTCTGATATTACTATTGACAGTCAGGTGGGAAATTCCATGATCACTGGAGCCAGACTATAGATTCCTCAGTATATCACACTTGCATCCAGTGTCTTTGTCTCTCTGTCATTTGCGCATAACATCATTTGGCTGTCTATATTCTGCTATCTCCTATGAATACCCAATCTTCTATGGACCAACCTTAATTTCACTCAAGCCCTTTCAAATGTGAAATCCTCACCTCAGTTTATGTGTGCATTGACAGTGGTGTTGCTTTGACGATTTTTGGAAATTTGTCTATAACATGAAATCCATTATATCTTTTGTAACATGTTTCTTTGAAGATGGTTGAGTTTCCTAATTTATTATTTATTTCATGCTAGATTCAGGATCCACTGTGACTATTCTTGATTGTGTTGTCTGCATGACAAGATGTTCCCTTTGATTATTCTTTACTGAAGTAGAAAAAGGAAATGTATTCATTGTGTAATCTTCACCAACACAATGCTTCAGTACCGTACAATCTTCTGTGTGGAGTTGGTTTATGTCTTCAGAATCATGGCAGAATTGTCCCAGGCATCAAGATCAATTTTCCTGCGTCCACATTTGTATAGCAAACAAGTGCTGTTGCCAATCAATAGCAACATCACAGAGCTGTTTCTTGCTCCATAAAACATTGATTCGTTATATTATGGTTATGATTTTCCATAATTGATGAAATCAGTATTTTCATCAAAATCACTGGGCGCATAATTTTATTACAATTCCACAATTTTCCCTCTCCCAGTCATTATCCATGTTGCTAAGAAACTAAAATGTTTATTGCTACAAACAATTTCCTGTCTAATATACAAAGGTGAAGCACGCGATGTGTGATGAACTTGGTAAATTATTGACCAGTTATGATAGCTCGTTTGTCTGAGCAGGTGCCCTACATTCATATTCCTTGACCAGTGAAACAAGATGTCGACCCACACAAGACTGGCTATTGAACATTACAAGTGTTTTTTTCACAAGGCTATATTCCCATAAGCCGTCCCCAAAATCAATAATTATGATAATAGCTGGCGCTCCCTCCGCACCCAGTTGATGTGGGGGAATGCGGCGGCGCACAAAAGATTGTGCATTAATCCCAAGGATGGCTTCATTTCCATCAGCGAATTTTCTGATTAGTGTACATTGACTGTTAGTGGCGTTGTTTGGCGAGAAAGCTGAACTGATCACTGTCTTGTTGTACTCAATGAGGGCATCCCGATACCCCACCAATCTATTGTTACTAATCCATGGTCAGGGTTTGTTTGTTTGTTGTGTTGACATTGACATTTTGAAAATACATGTGACCTCTAGGGTCATGCAGACTTGCAGCTAATAGCATTCAGGGTTGGTTTTATGCATGCATGTACTCTGGTACATGATTGGCAGTGGTATGTGGTGTGATTGACACTTAAGAATGTCGATTACATGTCATTTATCATTATCCTTGAGCTTAGGTGAAATGTAGAACGGGTTGTAAGGGAAGACCTGGCTGAATGTACTAACTATCCAGGCTGTGTTTGTTCGGCTTGTTTTTGCCACAGACAGTGTTCATCTTATGCCATGAACTTACATGTTGTGCTGCCAATGAAGAGAGTACGTAAACCTCATTTAGCTAACATGTGATTCCAGGGTATCTTCCTGTTACTGCCAAGAACAATTATTAGATTATGCAGTGGAGGGGTCAGATTGGGTGCTTTTATAGTAAACGGTTGTAAACGTGTCTTGAAATCCCCCGACTTGAAATTATAATAGTTTCCTTATTTTACACATAACAAGTTTCTTTCTTGGGGGTAAAAAAGGAATTAAATATCATTAGCATATTGAGTTTGATGAATGGCGTGGAGATATTTCTGGGGTTTTTTTATCATTGTAGTGAATACGGCTTCTCAATATCAACAGTGCCTTAAAAGTAGTTGCATCAAACTATGCTGTCCTTTTACCAGAGAATCCTCCTAGGAATTATGTAGTGTACATCAAAGTTTGAAGAACATCCATTTGGATAAAACATGCAGCTGATGACATTTACATCCGTAATGGATAAATACGATGTGGTTATGACCCACCGGAAACAATGATATGGTAATAGGTCAAATGACACGCATCCCAATCTTTGGAGTCAAAGATGGAATCAAACAATCAATTTTGCCCCGACACCAATGCCGTCATAGCTTGTTTGTGCGCTTCAGTGCCTCAAAATCTCGCCTCTTTCAAACTGGGAATAGGGCAGCAATGGTTAATACACAAGCACCACGTTCCTAAACTCCATGTGTCTTTTTGATCCCCCACCTGACAAGCCATAACTCCTAGCCAAAGCCATGTAATGTCTTACAGGATTATCTCTTTGTGGCCTTGAATAATAGAGAAACACAAAACCTTGGTGTAACTTTCAGCAGATTTCAGCTTGCTTGATGAATACATCTGTACATTTGTGGTGGCTGATAATATTGTCCCTTTGTCAACTTTTTACAGCATAGCCCTTCCAGGGAGAAAAGAGTTGGTTGAGGCCCAGAATGTTGTTGAATTGAGATTTAAGCGAAGTCTTGCCTAAATGCGTAAATGGGTTCTGTGCTGGACTTGCTCAGAGGAGGCAGACACCTTGCTGGATGCTTGGGTGTGTGTAACAAGAAGAATGTCTAGTCATTTAGGTGATATATCCCCATTTGGTGACTAATGCTTATTCTCTATGGACATTGCATTTACGCTGTGAAGGAAATACAAATTTGATCTCAGTGGAATATCAACACAAATAACATAAAGTTGTTGTCAGCCACCTTGTTTTGTGAGGTGTTTTGAAAAAGGAGTTTAGGATATGAAACAGAATCAGTCTATTTTTCCAATTTTGAATTGATTACATGACAGCAGTAAAGTGAATATGAAGAGGAAAACCATCCAGTAAGGTATATTAACCAATTGTGAATATCCAGATAGCTAGTATTACAATATTGAGCAAACAGAAATTGGCCATCAAACAATTTGATGGTCTTTGTTTGAGGTGCATTCTCACACAAGTAGGCTGATATTCTAAGACCTCTAGCCCAGTGTTGAAAGATAATATCCTCTTGTGTTGTAAGTGGTCATTCTGAGTTTACAGTGTTCTAGCGGTCAGCCAAGATGAATCGTGTTTGGGCACGTGGCTTTGTCAAGTGACCGGTGGCCTTGGTACAGCCAGCTGTCCAGTAAGGCAATGATGGGAGGAGCGGACGGATACCTGGGAAGGTTTTAAGTTTCACCAGGTGGAAGTTGAAAGTTGTTGACGTGAGGAATTAGCCTTGTGTGTCGTATCCTAATTAGGGTGATTACGATGACTC
Source organism: Haliotis rufescens (assembly GCF_023055435.1). Classification (NCBI taxonomy): domain Eukaryota; kingdom Metazoa; phylum Mollusca; class Gastropoda; order Lepetellida; family Haliotidae; genus Haliotis; species Haliotis rufescens. The sequence goes on along the minus strand of NW_025964383.1, from coordinate 23,613,708 downwards.
GGTTTCCTTAGCTTGGGGTACTTGCCTTTCAAATGCAGACATTTTCTTCACACCTTGATGTCAATTCAGTATTGAATTTTGTCAATTTCATGGGAACTGACAGGCCCTCATCTAACATTCAAATTTGCCTTTAATTTGTGTAAACATTTGAAATTGAGTACATATTGCTGTTAAACATGATCATCAGCATTCAACAATTGATTTTGAAATCATAGTTACTGGTCCTATGAAGTCTATTCAGACTCATGTCCATTGTTAAGTGTCAGTGTCCTCTTGGCTAAAAATGTCATGTTTTTCACACAGCTATTTCCCTACAATGTGGCTGATATCAGAATCCGGTCTTATATCAACCTGCCTGTTAAACACACATCACCAGCATTGAATGACAAAGGCCACTTGGAGCATGTGTAACACTTAAAAATTCGTTTTTATACTTCGTGAACCGAAACACAAGGTTACATGGCGTTATTTACACCAGTGCACGTGTAATCTCCCACAGAGTAATGTGCTTCAACAGCCAGCTTGTCTATCACACAGGGTTGGTTATAGGCTTCAGCTGCAACTTTCGCAGCTCTCTCTCTCTGCGCTAATAACAAGACATTGATGTATTTTCAGCCGTATGAAACTGGGAATATTTATTAAAGTGTGTGTACCTTAAAGATCAATGTGATAGAAGAAAAAGAAGGAGAAGAAGAATATTTTTTGTACATAAACACCCACAGGGGGCAGGGTACAAAACATGAACATGACTGATACAATTCACAAATGATCCACTGCCTATAAGAGTGATCCTTGTGTAAGTGGAAGTCTTGTATACATCTAGGGACATTGGTGAATGTTGTTACAGGTAGGCTGGTGATTAGTACGGTTGTCCACGTTTGCTCACAGCTGTCATGAAATCCGGTGTTCTTCATTTCTCTTTTCTGTGTTTTTATTGTGGCTTTATTCTTTCTTTGATAAACATGGCCATCTGTTGTTCCACGAGTAAACATTGGCTTTGGCCTCACTTGAGATATCACCTGCTGCCATGAAAGCAATAAGATTGCGCAGAAAATGTTCATAATTTGCTTTTGTTTCACAAGTAATATGTTGCATACAATCAATGATCTCAAGTGGTAAAGGGATTTTCCTGAAACATGGCCAACATTTAGAAAAAAATATTTTTATTTTGCATTTAAGTTATTAAGGGAACAGACATAATTTTTTCTTGTTATGGGAAACAATAATTCATATCCATGTCAAAGCATGTCCGAAGAGGCTTAGTTCTGCAGAAACAACACACAAAGAAAACCGTAAGGTTATGACAGTTACTCTTGAAAAGGTTTAATAATGATGTGTATTTGTGTCAGTTCCCAGCATATTAGCATGATGATGTAAGACCTATATGATGTGGATTGCTGCCATTCATGTGTCCATCATCAGTAGATTATCATTGAAATGGATCATTAAGAAGTCAGTGCGGAGGTATTCAAGCCGTGATCCATAACTCCCTTCCCTTCTCAATCAGTTTGTATTTGACATGTGCAAAATAAGGATTTTAATGAGTTATAGATTTCTCAAAATGAAATGAAAATCCAAGCAAAATTGATTACTTGGTGTTTTCAATTTCATGTCAAAAGGGGATTTTCAGTTTTCAAATGAAATTGGATTGCTCGAGCTAATTTGGAAAGCGTTGATAACTTTTTATCTGCATCTTCTCAAGTTTATTATTTTCTCAAATACAATCACAGCTGCATTAACAAGATTTCAACAACACTTGTCTGTTTCACACATGGATTTGTCTATTTTGAAATCGACAACCTCGCCCATATCATAAGAGCTTTTGAGTTCATTCACATAAGTTAGGCTTTTGAAAGAACTCTGAGAAATTGATGCTTTTTGTGTGCATCTGTCTGGTGTGTCAGAATGCATATTTAGACACCTATCAACTTGGAGTATCAAAGCCTATGAATTAGTTCAAAAAGGAAGCATAATAATCTGGTCAATATTCTTGGACACGAAGAAGTAGTAACGCATACTTTGGTGTTTTGGGTTTAATGATTTGTATTTTAATGCATATTCATTACTAAAACCTTCAAAAACTGACTTGTGAAAGTTAATTTGTTTTGCACGCATGTGAGGAGTCTACCCATGAACACTGAACAGACATCAGAAATGGACATCGTATCCACAAGTCCACTGTTGACATGAATCGGCTGTCATAACACTAGCAGACAAGTCGGAAGCAGGAAAATCATCAACCCGCAGTCAGTGTCAATCATATAGTCCTTGCCCTTTACCAGTATTGAACTTTCATGACTTTCGCTTGATTTTCTCATATGACTTTTCAGGATTTTTTGGCATGAGGTTTACAGTGTTAGCAATCAGCTGTTTGTCGTTAGTGGTAATGTTCAAGGCGTGATGAATTTCCCACCAAGGAGAGTGTGATGCAGGAAATGAGTGATGTAACGACAGTAATAACCTATTCCCCCAGTTACAGGCAGCTTTGTGGCTTGTTGGCTTTAGCAATGGGGGATATATGTGAAATTAACTGTAATAACGACAACATAATTACATTTGATAGACAGAGTTCATCAGAAGATTAAAGAACAATTAGTGGTATATCATGATATAACATTTATACTATGTTTTCCTATAATAATATATTATTATAGGAAAACTTAGTATAAATGTTATATCATCATAGGTATATTACATGTCAGACATGCTTGTTTAAAGAAACCTTTGTGTTTTGTTTAATATTTGGCATTATTGTGCAGTGTATTATCATAAGTAAGTTACATTTGTTGTTGTTTTCAGTTATTTCACCATCTGAATTTCATCATAGTTTTGTGAGTTTTTGAGTATGTCACTCTCTTTGTTTAAGAATTTGCAGGTTTGTCCTTGCATATGTAGGCTGTAAATGTCATCAACAGCTTCCTCAATTATATATAAAAAACATCAATCATTTGGAAATAAGATAAATACATGGTATTAGCTGGGCAAAATGTAGCTGCTTATTCAAAAGAGAATTTTAGAACAATTTTTTTTTTTTTATGGAAATCAATTTAGTTCCTATGGCAATTATTCTGACCAAACGCAAATAGATAATGAATTTTGTTCAAACTCATTTAAACATTTGACAGATTCCTGACAAAGGTGGGCTGTGATTTATGTCGTTTGTTAAATCCTTTTGCCTCCAGATGGCAGATGGGTGAAATTGGCCACAACAGGTGAAAATAATGCCCATTTATCAAATCAGGGAGCGTAAAATTGGAACATCAGGACACGGTTAAAATAAATGTCAACTTCAGTTTCTGAGTTGGAAAGATTAAATCAGGGGAAAAGAAGAAAATAATTACAGCATCATTCTCAGACCTTTGTGAAAGTGTAACCCCCTGTTTAAAACAGATAGCCACAAGGAAGATATCATCTGTCAGTGTCTTTGTGAAAGCTTGGTATGAGATACGGACAATAGTGAGATGTCACTGGAGAAGTGTAGATGTTATCCTTGTGAAAAACCTCGGAAGTTGTTTCCGTTCTCATGCTGGCTTGTGGTGTCCTTTTTACGAAATATGTGTCTGAATGTTAAAGGATGATCACATCTAATACCATAATACCCTGCTTCGCCCTGGTCGACCTGATCTTTGACCTGCAAGGATTATTGTATGTTTCTAGATGTTAAAGGGCATTAGGATTCATTTCATATCTAGGTTAATCATGTGGTTACATTTGTGCCTCGGTGGTTGAAGCTGTGGTTTTCTTTGCAATAGCAAATGTTCTTATGAAGCTTTTGTTCCAAATTTGAGGTTTTGCAATTTTGCCAGATATGGCTTCAAAAAGGGATTGATATTGACATAACATCACAGCAGTCATTATTGTTTTTCAAGTTTGTTATATGTTATACTGGCATAATCGTTTTTGCAACTTTGTAATACAATAATACAATATGTGTTTGATTCCTCACAGTATATTACTGAGTCATTAGTCTTACTTAAAGTTGCCAGTAAAATACATTAGAAACATTATTGCATGTTTCTTTAAAAAGAAATACAAAGTAAGCTTTAATGTGACAGGATTTTAATACCGTAAGTAGCTGTTAATACTTCAACAGCATATAATATTACTGTGTGTACTCTCTTAAACAGAAACTGAAACACCTTTTGTAAGTCACATAACAGATTCATTTTGGTGATGAATAATGACTAGATGTTAACATGGGTCACAATCAAATTAAGTGCAGAAAATATTTTGATGATGTTAATGAACTCCATCCAATATCTTGCCATTTGCCATCAATCCAAGTTTGTAACTGGAGCGGCTTTGTTAATTTTGTGTACAATCTTGCTCTGCAGTGTCCCTCAAGATAAATGACCACCACATGAGGGTGATCAGCACTGCCCATGGGCTATCCCACTCTGACAAATGAGGCTGTCTTGCCAGAGTACTCGCATATTCGCCTGTCGTCAGAGCCTGATATATGGACCCATGTGCATTGATTGTGTCACTGTTGCAAATGCCATTGCTTTTTTGAAATATGGATACCGTTTTCGACATAATAAGCGCCCAGAGCGCTCTCAAAATTAGAAATAGGGGGCTCTTATTAGAATAATATTTTGATGAAAAAAAATCAGAGTTGAAAGATCGTAAATTTCTAGGTTTATGCTGACAGCCTGAAATGATACAAAAGAAAAGTCTGTGTGTATTATACACAACAGATATATTTTTCCAGAATTTAAATGTCCATAATTAAGGGTGCATATAACACACGAGTGCGTATTATACACGAATAAATAAGTCTTGTGTACATTGATCGATCAGAAGGAATTGAAATTGTTCACTAGCCAATGTATCAGCAAATATCACCCTGGGCGCTTATTAGAGAGGGGCGCTTATTACGTCGAATACGGTATTGAGAATTTTAGGAAATTGCAGTAGTGGGTTTGAGTTGACTGGAGCGAAATGATAGTGTCTTGCAAATGTTTGACAATAGACATCCTCATTGGTGAAATAGATGTTCTTTCAAAGTGAAATAGATCACTCGGCAATGGGGTTTGTTCTGTTCATATGGAAACATGCTTTGACATCAACATGGTTTCATTTGAACAAAGGACATTGAGGATAAATGTTGCCCTGAGTTGTCTCCTAAACATTGTTATCTTTGGACTACTTTTTTATGGAAACCAGCAGACAATTTCAGTGATGTTCTGCTGAAATCAATGAAATGGAGCAAGCGTTGGCATGTTTTGACAGTTCAACATTTGCAGCTGTTCCAGTACTTTACACTCTCAGTGGTTGTGTGTGCAGGAAGAATAATTGCTTCTAAATCAGATTAGTACAGATTTGGCTGTGGATTGTCCAAGTACACATTCTGCTTCATACTGTCTTTGATCAGAACAATGTGCTCATTCATGTAGAAACAACTATGAAAAATTTCACTTTTTGCACACTTTCTAAAATTGGTATTTTATAATTCATGAGCATTTCTTTTTCAATATACATTTTGTTCACGCAACAATTTTATTTCAATTTGGATTTGCTGTGATTTTATTATAAATTTCACATTTTGAAAGTGTTGACATTATTAAAATGGTTTGATCTAATATAAAGCTGCAATGTTGTAAGTTTCCTAAGAGCATGTTCAACTTTACACTTTTCATTTTTAAGTGACATTCACATGGTGACAATGAAATTGACACCCCGTGTGTTGACACATTCCTAAAGTACAGTGTTTACGGCCGCCGAAGAAGGACTGAGGGCAAGATAATTCTTTTAAGAATATTACTGCGTTCCTCATAATGCATCAGTGAAGCTGCCACCTCTGCTGAAGACAATCCTGGTGTCTCTTAATGTAATTAGAGTGATTTAATCAATCTTGATTCCTTCGCTGCCCACCTGAGGCACCAGGAGAGAAAAAATGCTACTTTCCAACACACCTTTCATGTTTCAAGATAACCATAGCTATATTCTTTCATGTTAAGCATATCAGATGATTGATCTTGTTAAATTAACCACTGTTTCAAATTTCATATGTATTAATGCTCAAAATTGACACATAAGAAAATAACACTGTTTGCAATGCAAGATTGTTTACTCTTAATGAATATTCAAACTATTGAGATATATTACTTTTATTATTTTCATTTGAGATGTATTTTTCATGTGTGTTTGTCTTCTCATTTCAATGTATTCTTTTATCTACCACAAATGATGTATGCAACAAAGTAGACCTTGATATACATGCAGTCAATAATTCAGAGGTTAAATAATTTGTAAAAAAATCCTATTGATGCTGTTGCTGCTTATCCAATAATAATTCTCTCAGGATGCAGGAGAGGTCATAGCCATGATCCATATTAAACCCATTGTGATTTGTTTGTTCAGGCTGTCAAAATACACCTGATAAACAGGTGATATAGGGATGACATTAATGCTTTTTAGGACTGGTTATTAATACAAAGAGTGTATGAATCAACATACAAACCCAAACCAATTGATTTATGATTATAAATATTCATAGTGCTTCTGAATTGCTGTTTGCTGAGGGGAGCTAGAATTGCTTTTAGAGTCTGGTATTCAGCTAGGATAAACATTGATTATTTGGAATCTCCTCATGGGTTTTTATCAAACTACTTTGCCAGTGGTCTTCATAAAATAAACAAAACGGTCACCTGAAGTGTGAAGCTTAGCAAATCTTTATTTCGTTTCATGTTCCCAGAGTGTCAGGTTTCATCATCCCTGGTCATTATCATTGGTCAAACTGTTGTTTCTGTGGCTCTCTCTACCAGATGACCAATCATCAAGATTATCATTTAATGTGGGAAATGTGTTCTGGGAAAGTTAGTTAAAAGGGCTACTGATATTGGTATCATGTATACTTTTACAGTATGTCTGTCTTTTCTTCTTTTGGTTGTGAATATTGTCCTGCCCAAGTATGTTTGAAGAAACTGTTTTTGAATATAACCTTCATCGATGACCCACTTTTTGAATATATCAACTTGGTCTCATCACTATATGGCTGAAATAATGCTGATGCAGCGTTAAATTTTAACTCACTCCCTAGTCTTTCGGTTGTGGTTTTGCTTCTCCTACAAACCATACTGAAGTTGCAGTGAATGCATACTTAATTCATAATACTTTGAAATTGATGCCATGAATAATGAAATGGATACAACACTTCCTTGTTTACATGTCGTTATATCGGATGATAACATTTGCTTTGTGTTGAGTTTTCATCAGTCTCCAGAAACCTATTCTTCTGCTTGTGCTGTGAGCAGATTAACTTTTCATGTCTCCTCACTCCTGATAGAAACCTGCTGTCAAACCACTTTTAACTTCTCCTATGAGATGGATGGTCGTTTTTGTAAATGGATGCTATTTGTCCAACATGTCAAATGTACAAAAAATACTCATCTGGCTGGACAGATTTAGGACGTTCCATTTAGGAGATTAATGATTAATGATAAGTGAAGTGAATAGTTTTGTAAATAAATGATTGACAGCTTTTTGTGTTCATGAACATACCATTACATGAATTGTTTGATAAGATGTGAATTGTTTGAATTGTTTGTTTGTTGGTTTCATGGAATAATCTGTGGTGTTGGTGAAAGGTTATGCTTCAAGATATTTGGGGTTTAAGTTTGTTTCTCTGATATGTCTTAAAAAAGTACAACGCTTTGAAAACCATAAAAAAGTTAGGATGGTAGGTTAAGGTGGTTGAAATTCTCTTCTTTTAAAACATTCAAACAGTAGACACATATGGGTTAATTGATGTTAAAGAGATAGGTTAGACGATGAGGTTTTTTTAATGCCAATGCAGGGTCATTGAGGAGCAAGCAGAATGGTGATAGATGGTAAAGAGGTTTGATTGATAGTGATGGGGCATGTTGGTACAAGTTAAAGATGAATTAGGTGGTTGAGGATCTGGAGGAGGAAAAGATTTCTTTCTTACTTTCTGAATAAAAGAGAAAATCAATGTTTGATTTATTGAAGAAGGGTCACAAGGACAATGAAATTGGTCTTTTCATATTCTTATCTCTATCATATGAAAAAAAGTAGGAAACAACTCCCTATCACCCTATGCTGAAGAATCTTTGTAACATTGCAATGATGACAGCAGTTTTACATCTATATATTATTACCTTGGAAGATTAACTTGCCAGCATTAGGAACAGTAATGTGGATAAGAAGTAAAAATATATTTGTTTTACAAAATGCTTTTGCATTTATTGGCTGTATCAAAATAAACAAAGCAAGAGTTATTGTTCTGCAACATGATATTTGTATAAGAATGAGCTGGCTATAAGCTCTCTGGATTTAACAAGGTATCATTTGGAAGCGTTGTTGTGGTACTATGTAGAATCATCGTCTCCAGGCTTGTTTTTATATATATATATATATATATATATATATATATATATATATATATATATATATATATATACTCCCTATTCATGCATATTTCAAAAACATATTACTTCTGATAATAGCATGTCAAAAGATATTTTTAATCTTTACTCTTTCAACAACAATGTGTAGCTACAGCTTGCTTCAGGACCAGAAAGGATGGATATTTACAAAGAAAATACATTAAGCATTCCATTATGTAGCTTCAGTGTTTCCTGGAGGTACTCCAAGCTACATGTCATTATTCAACCCTCAAAGAGTTCTCTCTTATGTATTAATGTCTGTCCCTCTGGCATAGATGTGTCAGAGACTTGGACATTTCTGGATATTCTTGGTTTTGACTGGGTGGAAGAAGCATAAAAATGTCTCTGGAATGAGACACCTTGGATACAAATCTGTTTTGTGTCCATCAGATCAATAGGAGGAGCACCTCGATGACCCCTGCCAGTGTTTTCCATGCGGACAGCAATGCTTTCTCTATTTAAGAATAACATCAGTTCCGCGAGGAGAAGACTTAGACCCCCTGTTTTCAGAGATATTGGTGTTTTCTTTGCAACAATAGGGTGTAATGTTTTTTATGAGCCTGATAAGGCAGAAAATTAGCTACCGGGTGATGGTGATTTGCATGCACAGAATATTTGCCTAAAAAACATAAGATTCCACATGAAAGAGAACTTTTTGCTGGCATCCTTGTTGTCTTTTGAATGGCCAGACCTCAACCGTTTCTTGAGTTTTTTGTTGCCAGCATGCCTAATTGTATTTTTAATTGAAAATTTTCTCTCAGAATAACATGAACTGTAGGAAACACTACTGCTCTTTGATCCAGGGAATAGATTATCTTTGAAATTCTTTTTCATTATTGGATGAATGAGATCCAATTTCAGAGTTTAGTTTTTATCTCTGTTTGGTGTTTTTTGCCAAACAGTGGTTGTACGCGGCAGGTGGGGTCGACAGTTTACATGGATTATCTCTGATGCTGATTACATAATCACGTTTGAAGGAAAGATTCCCACACACAAACAAAAACAGTGACTATAGCCTTACTAAAGACAAAGGATACTTAATGATAGTTATGAAATATTAATAAACAACTCGTTAGTTTCTCTGCAAATATTTAAGCAATTCTTACAGTGAGGTATCTTGAAAAAAGAGTGCCCCTTTCAGATAAATATTTACCCAATATGAATTGTAAATGTGATAAGAATGTGTACATGTCAGATTTTGATTTAATTAGCCTGCAATGTATACTTGTTTATCAGTGAAGTATTTGTAACCTGGGTTTGTGTTCTTTGCCTCTTTCATACTCTCTGCCTGTTGAAATGCACTTGCTCAAGGCTCTGCTAAAGCCAACTTTAACCAAGATAAATCTCCATATGGATATTGATTAACCATGATGGTATTTCAGATTTGTCTTGGCTTCTATTTCAAATTTGTTCCTGTTCAGACTTCATTAATAAAATTGAGAATGTGTGTCAGATCCAATCTGTCCTGTTCTGATTCCTTTAGATAAACAAGATTTGACATGGCATTGGTATCAACAAGGAGTGGTGAAAAACAAATAGAATATACGTGGCTTATAATAATATATGAAGCATTATTCTCAGACGGGTGTTTAGTTTTTCCACTTTTCTGGCTGTGAATTGAGTAAAAGTTTGCTCTTAATTTGTTTAACATTCCGTATATCACAGTCATACATAAGCTAACAGGTAATTGGGTGTAAACAGATAGTGGGAGAATTTAAACTGCATCCTGTTTTAAAGGAAACGGCAATTATTGTGATGATAGTCAACTTTTTGGCGTTTTTCATTTGCATGCCAAAGTGTGTTTGCGTGATGTAAGATGATAACTAGATTATGAAATGATCTTTTAGTTGTTTTGTGTGTTTATCTGTTCTTGGCAGACCTGTTTTTCATAAAGTTGCTATTCATGGTCATTATTCATGATGCAATCAGGGTCATTATTATGATGGATCTTCACTCCATTTGATACGAACAGTCATGCATGATTCTCAATAGATGCAGATGTATTAAACTTGTCTTCCCCATGTCTTTCATAGGGTTGGTATGCTCAATGTGAAATAAATCACCGTTGACCATGTGCTAATGACATGCCTGATCCACCGTGGACTAATGACCCATAATTGCTGACCAATTGACCATTGAGGGAGGGAGGGGTCACTCCTTGACCACCCGGCAGGACATCTGGTGTTGGATATGTTGGTTGCTGCTCTAGATAGGGGAAGTCTGTCAGAGCTAGGATCTGATAGTTGTGTCATTCAAAATCATTTGCTTGAATTGGTATGAACAGTTTGCCAGGAAAGTTTTCTTCTTCAAATTATACACTCAGCTTACTTTGCTTTTCAAGCATAATGATATTTACCAGATTTCCATTGCAGGAAGGGTAGAGCAACCATGGTCGAGTAAGTCATATCTGTGTTTGGTTTCTGGTCAGTCAAACTGTTTTAGGTTACACACAACCAAATGTTTTCCCATAGACTTCTATAGTAACGTTATATATATTTTTTAAATAACTAAGCATTCAACAGCTATTACCTGTACGTGTGGGCACAGTTTGGCCTTAGAGCAGCAATAAAAAAATAAATAATGACTAGCTTAGCCAGCTCCTTTTCCGAGTACCAGAAGCTAAACACACCACCCCCAGTTTTGCACCAAATGTCACCTACCTGAAAATAGCTGTGGTCACATTCAGCATAAGTCATCATGTTGAAAAAGACAGTACAAAATATAGAAAAACATGGTCAGTTTTAATAACTGGATGGATGTACATTTGAAAGACATAAAAATCTTACAGAATATCCCCAAATCACAGCCTGCAGATATCTCTCGATCTGCACTGAAGGCTCCCTACGAAAACCGCACTGTCCAAACTGGTTCTGATTTGGTGTAGTAGAACCTTTATCTCCATCTGTGGACTCCAGCCTCGTTGGACACTTGAGATGGAATTGATACAGGACTTAAAGAAAGTCCAGTGGGATTGGAGTGGACTCGGATGACCTGACCTGGTCACTGGAGAGCGGATCATTATAGTTGGCAGCTTCTGCTTGATCATATGAGATGAGCTTGGCTATGCTAACAAGGTTGATCCTGTGAATATTTATTTATTGGCTTTGGAGCACACACTGGGGTCTGATCCTTATTCATAAATCCTTATTCATTATCTGTAATTACTTGTTGTGTTCCCTTTTATTACTTGATTATTTGTTTAGGCTTATTATTTTGTATGGTACAGTTGCAGGTAATAATGTTGCTATCTTTCGCAAAAATTGGAAGTCTAGTGCACCTTTGCTTTGCTTGTCATATAATCAAGACCATAGAATCAAGAATCAAGAATTTTTATTGTACAGAACATATGATTTCAAAGGAAAACATACTTCTAAAAACGATGCATTCCTGTGCAGTGTGACAGATTTCTACATCAGTGGACACTGACACTATTAATTTAGGCTTGACTTCATCCAAACAGTACCTGAAAAACACCCATTTTGTAAAAACTGTGAAATGAACTGTCACAACAGGAACTCAGTCAATTTTGACATCACAAGCATGACTGCAGATGAATGTGGCTCAGTAGGAGGCTAAATGTTGTCAATTCAGTGGAGGCTGACCGGTTCATCCTTGACCTGTCCCATAATGGCCAGTCACAAATGGCAAGGACAACCTCTGTATGGGCATTTCCAATATATATCATGCCCAACCAGCCCAAGTCCACTGAGTAGGGGTGTAATTACTTCCATTGTTCAGACTTGTCAGCCTTGGACATCTGACCATGGTCATTGTACACTCATCCTCTTCCTGCTGACCTACAGTAATGTCCTGGTCATGTTGCCCTCTCCAGGAGCCATATTGTCATTAGATGGACTGGCCTTTGACCACAGAGGAGTGACAGCCGCTGCCACTTGGCTGGCCATTAGTTAATGCTACTAGTGCAATAGTGGTATTGGGCCTTATCACGTTATTGCACATTTGTGTTGGTGGCATCATTTTGGTGATTCAGTTTATCAGAGAGATGGAATTGGATTTATTTCATTGCCACATTGATGAACATCACGCTTGATGTTTAATTAAACTGGAATTGTTCAATATCCTAAAAGTTTCCAATTACATTTAAACTTCTGTTGAGGTTGAGTTAGCATCATGGGAGTTAATTCTTGACCGGCTCGTTTGGGAACCCCAGATGATGATTAAGCTGCACAGAACCTGCTGACCAGATGACAGATGTTTTTTGTCAGATGTTATCTAATGTCTATCTTACATTGATTCTGTTTGTAATTATTCAATGATAGTTTCGGTATTTTTCTATGCATTTCACTTGCATGCTTGGCAATTGTCTTTGCAAAGAAAGTGGTTCTTCTGTGATGAATTCTCTTGTGTCTTGCATTACTAGCAAGGTGTACTTTTTCAAACTGATGTAGATATTATCCCGTCCTCCACATGACTGGTGTCCGTCATCACTCATATCCTGTTTACTTTCAACTGATTACATAACAGCTGAAAGATAATTTGCTCTCAGCATAACACCACCATCTTGAAGGGAAGCAGGCTCCTTGACCACTGGTCATCTGGAAAGGTCAACAGCTTCACAATCTCCTTGCCCCAGGGAGAGGAGTCCTGGGGCGAAGGAGGGGAAGCGTGTGATGTGATAATGATAAGAACAGGTGGTGATGTAATGATGATGAAACTTGTGATAGGAGATTATCTGTTTTGAGGATACCGGTTACTGATTAGGGACAGACAGTTTGGATTAGATCACCGTGGGTGTTTCCCAAGTAGCATATTGTAGCTGGCAAGTGAGAACTGATGGATCTAGAGATTAGGGTTTACAGTCCACAAGGTGGATGGACTTCACATGTAGGTTAATGGCAGTGTGACCGCCTCCGTGGTCTTGTGGTAGAGCGTCCGCCCGGAGAGTGGAAGGTCCAGGGTTCGATCCCAGGCCGCGTCATACAAAAAGACGTTAAAAGATGGTACTTGTTGTTAACCTGTCTGGCGCTCGGCATTAAGGGGCTAAAACAAGGACTGGTCGGCTCGGAGTCAGTATACTGTGTCTGAGTGGGGTATTCATGTTAAACTGCGGCATGGTATCTCAGTGAGCTAGCACTATAAATCGGCATCAGTCCGGACTAGTACAAGCAGCCACACACATACATACACGTGCATGCACGTCGCTATGTAAGTGCAATAATCTTGGACGCGACGTTAAACCCAATTTCACCTCACCTAATGGCAGTGTAATTTATGTCATTGGGCCAGTAGATGTTAGGACTTACATGCCCCTTATGGGTGGGTGTAAATCTACCTAAACTTTAATGTCTATGCAATTATGTCCCTCATGTACATGGAAAACGTCTCCCATCCCCCATCTGAAATTTGCGGGCCCGTGAAGATCCGGGGTAGAATAGGTCTTCAGCAACCCATGCCTGCCGTAAAAGGCGACTATGCTTGTCAGACAGAAATCCAAAAAAAGTTCATTGTGTACAGTTTGAAATACCAGGCAGCTATTGCATCATGACAGAATATTGTTAATATTAATCATTATGATCTGCTGAAATCATGCATATTTAAATTCATCATGTGTCTTAGAGCAATGTGTGTCACTGATCAAACAGTTACCCGTGTGGTGGAATTAATTACAGAGTCTCAAAGAAACTGTGACTCAAATATCCTCATTCACAACAGCTCCTAATGTTCAAGTCATTATCAGAATCATTAACGAAGCATGTGTTAATTGTTTTACTGAGGTAATTGTGCTAATGAGGAGTTGCTTCTTTGATCAGAGCCGACTGAACTCATTAGTTGGTGTCCTCACTGGACTTGACTGATCACAAGTACAGTGGTGTGGATAGCACTGGTTACAGTGTCAATTGCAACCCAATCTGTCGGTGGGAACCAGCTCATGCATTTTGAAAGGATTTCTCACAAACAGGTTGTCAAAATGTACTTGAAAAATGATCAAAGGAAATTATTCCATACATTTTTAAAAAATAGGAATAAAGCATCTTTACATGAATGAAACTTAATATTTTAAATATGACTCAGATGGTACAATATCAATTATAATTCAGATCTAATCTTTCTTCTATGTTCAAGACCAAGAAGCAATACTTGTTTTTAACATACACAGACATTGTTTTATTCATATAGAATCATTGTTAGGGAGGCTGGTAAATGGCTTTGTAAAGTTTGTATTTCTCAAGAGAAACGTGATATTCTTAATATCTGTTTGGATTGTTATGATCTGAACGACAGGTCACGGTTTGACGATTGACAAATGTTGACTTAACAGGCTGAGCTACCTTAAATATAGGTTGTGTGGATCGAGTCATGCTGGGAAGCAATTTATGAACACAGAAACCCTGTCATGGATGGAGTTCACTTCAAATACAGAGGAACCAGCATTGTTAGAAACAAACTGATAAAGGCTGATAATAATCATTCCCATGAAAATCTAAGCTTCAACTTATTTGATTGGTATGGTTTGTTGTTTAATGCTGCACTCGGCAATATTCCAGCTATATGAAATCGGTCTGTTAATAATCGAGTTACTGGACCAGACAATCCAGTGATTGACATCATGAGCATCGATCCACACAATTGGCATACGATGACATGCATCAACCAAGTCAGCGAGCCTGACCACCCGATCCTCTTAGTCGCCTCTAACGACAAGCAACGTCACCTTTTAGTCAACTTATTTGATGTCCATACCATACCGATATGAAAATATCACAATGATTAGATAGTAAAGGAAGTTCCATTTAGATTACCACAAATGTGACCAACCATGAGACAACCCTGGGTGGAAAATCACATTTTCGACTTCTCATTATATTTTAAACAACAAAAATGCAATTCACAAGCGTCAATTAATATTTATTACAGAGATACATGACATCAAACTTTTGGACTCATTTTCTGCAAAATCGCAACATAATTGCAATTTTTAGATATAATGTCTGATTAATTAAAAGTAAACTGAAATGTTTTGAAATAAATTTTACTTACATTACAAACTAACGAGAGAGAAATAAGATATTTTTGTTCAGTCCGCACACATGGCTATTTTTTACGGGAGAAAGTTGACGTCACACATCCCTCATTGTGACGTCACAATGCAATTGTGTCCAAGCACCTGTAAGGTCCCTTTCCCCTGGAGGTCACACATCTTATATTCACATCCACCAGTAATGATTTTTCATGGAAGTCAATTGCATGTATTGTATTGACTTAATGATATGACCATTCACGCTCCGAATAGTTTTTTATGAATACTGCTAATCATCGTAAACATGTAAATCCTGTGTGCATTTGCTTAATGTCACTTTCACAAGTCGTAGTCACTCTCGCCTCGCAGAGATCTTTATTGAAATGTGAATGGAGTTTGATGGTGATCTATTTCACATGTACATAGCTTTTGAGCTCTGATTGAAATAAACACTTCACATCAATCATGGTCAGCCTTGGATTAAATCTACATTGGGAATTCCATCACAATGAGTAGTGGTAGCTTCTCTCTGATTAAGACTCCAGGGACATGGAATAATGGTCGTGGGTTTTGTTAGGCATGATGGATGGCGGAATTATATGCTTCTCCAAGTTCTGCTAAGACATTAAAATCAGCAAGCAAATGAACAGGGTTCCAGGGCAGTTCTCTTTGTGTGGGTGGAGATGGATGTTATTCCACGTCTCATCAACAGACTGATGAACGCACACTGCAGGGCATCGATGACTGTTGTTATACTGTGAAGGAAAACTGAAACATTGAAATGCATTAGTGTCATGGAGACAGTCAACGATCCTATGTTATTTTATGAACATGGTATAATGCTATTGAAATCCTGTGATAACAATATCTCTATTTCATGAGAAAATTGTTGAGGTTATATAAAGGATATTATAGTGTTCATGTCATACTATGTTTACGATGTTTTGTAAACGCCGCGATTCGCTGTGCAGAGTTGCGTCCCTTGAACACGCCAGAAACCTATGATTGTGGGTTCGAATCCCGGTTCGCCCCGATTATGTTTCTAGGTTTGTCAGCACCATACCCGTGCTCGTGGGTTTCACCGAAGTGGTAAACGTCTGAGACCTGCATCACTTGGGGCTTTCCTCCCATATTAAGCTGACACGCCGCGATATAACTGGAATATTGTTAAAAGCGGCGTTAAACCCAACTCACTCACTCACTCACTCATTTATTAAAACCGAAGAAGATGTCCACATACAGAGATGAATTTTAGTGTTTATCTTTAAGGACAGCAAGTCGCAATAGCAGCTGAACCAGTTTGTCGAAGGATATCAACGATCTTCAGCTATTACGTCGTTTCTAGTGTGACGTCATTCCGACCTCACGTCACATTAAGATTCAAATGACGTCAACAATGCTGTCCAGGATGACGGAAACAATACACTGTTGTCTCGTGACATGATATGACCCTAGGGCACTTATGATTTTTATGAGCCCTGATATGTTTGCCCTCGTAGATAAAAAACAAATGTATTTTCCACAGTATTATATATGATTCCATCCTGACCAAGGAGAGGTTTGCTTGATCGGTGAGTCATAAACCTGCCTCTGTCGGGATAGTCCCTGGTGAACTTGTTGCCAGAATGTATTGTCAAGATCATGTCCTGAGACCTTCTCTGACCACACGCCTTAATTTTGAATCATATTTGCCAACATAGTTATTCATTGTCAGAAACATTTTGGCACAACGTGATTCAGACAAGGTTCATGGAATGGTCCTGTCAGACCAGGGGGGCCTTAATCAGAATCATGTCTTTAACCAGATAAGACAATATTGAGTCACATGGGAAGACATGGTTAAGAGTCAATCATGTTTTGTGTGCTTTGGGTTCAGAATTTATTGTTGCGATCATGTTCAGTTATTGCTACAGCATGGGATGACTAATGCTTTACAATGAGGTGGATCCACTCTAAATCAGAGTGACTGCCCACTGGCCAGACTTTAAACAATGTCATGATGAAAACGTGCAGAGTGTAGTTTGGAGAAGATTTGGGATACTTCGGATTAATGACATATTTTATAACTATGAACTTCATTAGATTAATATGAATACAGCGTTAGAAATTGGCGCCAGCCCTGTAGTCCTTGCAAAACTGCCCAATAGTTAAGATATCATAAAAACTAGTAGAAATTTGCCATCTTTAAGGGTTTTAATATATGTTTTTTATCATTGTAAGGACTAGTGGACTAAAAATGTTAGTTTCTACCGCCGGAATACAGTTTGAATGGCATGGTTTTGCTTTTTAGTTGAGAAGATTCAAATATCAAACAGATTTTGTTGAAAACTCTGCATAGTGATATTAAACCTATTGTCTGTAAATCAAATACAACCAAGTGTGCTTTGTGGTGAGGTCCGATAGTGAAAGGTAGACCATTCTCCATGTAGATTGGTTGGCTGGTTTGTTGTTTAACGCCGCACTCAGCAATATTCCAGCTATATGACGGCGGTCTGTAAAGAATTGAGTCTGGACCAGACAATCCAGTGATTGATATCATGAGCATCGATCCACGCCATTGTGATCGATGACATGCATCAACCAAGTCAGCGAGCCTGACCACCCAATCCCGTTAGTGCCTTTTACGACAAGCATAGTCACCTTTTACGACAAGCATGGGTTGCTGAAGACCTATTCTCCATGTAGAAGGGGTTATGTCATTACTAAACCCTGTACATGTTTCTTGGATATTTCCAGACCTACAAGGACCCGTATTAGAAACAACATTCCAATATGCATTTTACAAAGCATGGGAAATGACCTTTGTGTTGATTTTGAAAATTAGATTCAGCTCAAGGAATCACTGTTGGACAACTTCAACTTGAAGAATGGAAAGTTGCTAGTTTTGTCAATAAAATCTTAATTTAATTCCAAAATTATCGCAAAACCTCCCTGTCTTCACCAGGAGAATGAGAATCCCACACTTGAATTAATGTTTTATTAAGAACAAAATGATTACCCAAGCCATAAGGTCACAGGCTTGGAAATGAGAAATTAAACCAACGTTATTGTCTTTGTTGATGGGCCCTTTAATGAAAGCGGAAGCTTCTTCTGCGACTCCACATGGCTGTGTAAAAAGAACAAAGAACATGTTGGTTGTGGTAATGCCATCTTGACAATGAGGAATAGTTCCACAGAAGGGGTGTGGAGGAATCCAATATCAACATGATTGGCCTATTGATCAGCGGTCACCAGATCTTCGTCTGGTGTCCTTCATCATGCCATGGACACTGGGTTTGGGCCACCAAGGGCTTCTTTGTTGCTTCTGAGAATATTGGTTTGCCCTCGTTGCTCATCTCCAGGGCAGGCAGAAGATGATGAGGTCTTTGTAACATTCCGTTTGAAATTTCAACTTCATGCTCTCACAAAATGGGATTTGGCGATCTGATATGTATAAGAGTTATGAAGATTAGTTTTTAGCCAAATATTTACATACTTCAAACAATGGGCTATTATTTGCCCCGCCACAGATTTGATAGTTTTGACTGATTTAATCATCTGAAATAATGGTTTCTCTGCAGAGTGCGGTTTACACTTGGATTTATCTTGTGTTTTTAAATGTATTATTTTTGTTATCACCAAATGTGGACCTGCCAATGGGTACAGATGAAACTGAACCTGGAGGATTTCATTCTGTATTGTGATTGCAATTCAAAACTTGCTTTTTCTGAAAACTGAGCCAATCTTTCCATCTTTTGAGTGAATTCATGCAAGGTTAAAATGAAACATAATGCAAAATATGAGAGCCAATTGCATTTGTTTCAGTATTGTGTCAGACAGAAGCTTTAGTTGTTGCCGGGAACAGGTTGGAAGTAGGGACACCGACATAGCGTAGCCTCATTTTGGGAGCTTTGAGACACATAATGCTTAGGCTATTACATGTAATGGATACTCATCTGGAAATGAAAAGTGAGAATGTAAGCTTGGTGTTTTGGTCACAGGTGCTGATTGGAAACGAAAGTGATTTAACATTTGACCATTTAACATTGATGAAACAGTTTGTAAGGACTCTCAGTGAAGTCGGATATCAGTTGCCAGGCATCTCGAATCTGAAATTTAAACCAATGCTTGGTTTGGGATGATTGACACATGATGGTTCATTGTCCAACAGGAGTGTTTATTTTGATGACTGTATTCATACACAGTGGGTCTTTATGTATTAAGGATGAAGCAACTGATGATAACTCTTGTCATAATTGGTGGTGGTCAGGCTCGCTGACTTGGTTGAAGCATGTCATCGATCCCAATTGCGTGGATCGATGCTCGGGATATCAATCACTGGATTGTCTGGTCCAGCCTCGATTATTTACAGACCACGGTCATATAGCTGGAATATCGCTGAGTGCGGCGAAAAACAACCAACCAACCAACAAATCCATCGCTATATAAACATTTGACTATAAGGACTAATTCTTCATCGCTTTATTGACATTTGACTATTTGAAATATGAAAAGTCCAACTTATCGTGAAAGTTTATATTATTTTTAATGCTCCTGATTGATATTTGTTTAGATTGATACCATGAAGTAAATTATTAACAATAAGGTCACTTTTGTCACTTTTGAGAAACTCTTTTTCACACAGCTTTTTCACTGAATAAAGTTATTTAAAAAGCAACAGCTATCAATCTAATTTATGAATACGGTAGAAAGAATAGTGATAATATAGAGCGGCAGATTGTTGCCCGTGATCCAATATTATTTGCCCTCTGACTAGGTTTCCTCGGTGTAGTTAAAACAATTAGCTGATTAGCCATGTCCAGTGGAATTGGCCAACTGCTGGTGGCCATGAACATCACTTCTGGGGCCAAATTTCACATCCCTCCAAATGAACAGCGGGGACCTCGTGTCTGCAAAAGTGATAGAATTGAGGGCACATGAGTCAAGTTTGCTTCCAATCCTGTCGTCTTAGTCACATGACTCATGTTCAAATTTAATTACACTATCCATCAAAATCATAATTACGTTCTGTGCCTCAAGATTCTACCGATCTTAGATTCAAGAGAGAAACATGCAGTAAAATAGCATGGTTCTTGGGGACCAATGCTGCCAAGCCCTTCCTTGAGCAATATTATCCATCATATTTGTCCCAGTTGGCCCTGGAAAATGTTTTATGTAAATAAGCCCTGATGTCAGTGAGGGCCAGGACTAGGAACCGGACTTCATTCCGACGCTATTGTCAACCAGTCGTGACAGTCTTGGGATAAGCCTTGTTAAAACCTGCCTGATCAGCTGGTCGTCACTGACATTGATTGCACTGAAATATGTGACCGTCCTTCAGGCACCAAAATGATGGGCAGCTTGCTGAGTGAAATTGACACTGTTTTAAGGATTTGTTTCATTTAATTGGCACCACGTCCCATTATTGAATGTTTTATAGTCATTTTTTTTTAAAGTCTGAAGTTTTTATTATTAGTTCAAAAGAATTTGATATGAAATGCATCCTGATGTCTCTCTTAAACTCGTTTTATACCAATGGACAGGAAGCACAGGGAGCGTGCGGAATTAAGGACTTGATGTTCTGTACGTTGTATCCCTCGTTTCATCCTTTTCCTTACATCACCTTGGCATCTTCCATCACATTATGACTAAACTTGACTCATTCACTTGGACCAATGGTTCCCCTCCCCCCCAAAAAATCTCCTTTCAATGCTCTCGGTCTTCGATATTTGTACCACTTTGTCCCTTCACTTCTCCACCCTGTCCATGAGGAACATTTTAGGGGCAAGAATTTCATCGTTTGACAGTAGCTATTCCTCAGCTAGGTGACTCAGGGGACATCACAAATTAGTCTGTCAAGCACTTTGCTGCACTTTGCATTTAGATTGGCCACAGTTGGAGAAGGCTGACATTACTGGTCGCCTTTTTTCGGCGCCTGTCGAGCGCCAGCCATTTTCTGTGATTAATTCTGGCGTAATCGGCATGCAAGGGACCATCACGTAATCGGCAGAATCTGCCAGTATCAGAATTGAAATTAAATGTGTTTTCATTGGAAAATAATGTTGTTAGCTCAAATTTTCTTCCCCATTCAATTGGACTTGAGGACTCAGCTCTGCACGTCCAACCAGTAAATGGAGGACTGGTTCCTAAAAATGAAGGATCTTTTTAAGCTGTTATGAACTGTTCACAGATATTCTCACATTAACAAAATTAAAAAAGCCAAAAGGCTTTCATATGCAGGTTTTCTTATGACTTGATTAAATTAATAAAACATTTAATAATCAACATTTTCTATCCTATTGTATAAATAAATTATCCTAATCAGACACTTTGGTAACAATTCTTTTCATGATAACTGACAAAAAACACATGGAGCTGTTTTAGACTGAAGGATTGTATGTTGTTGATGTCTGCCAGAATGTCTGCCAAACCAGGTGGCAAAAAGGCATACACACGGATCAACAATACTAAGGTTAAAAACCTCTTTGAATCAATATCATGTAATTTTGTTTCTGTTCAATTCACATTGTATCTTTTACAAACTCAACATCAGGAATGAAAATTAACCTGCCTCTCATGTCATAAATCAAGCCTGTTTGAAAGCAGGGCCATTACTACTAGCAGCTGCCATTGTTGTGGTCAATATTTCTATGATTAAGTTCTCACCACATATTGATCAATCAAAGAAACTACATTAACAATCTGCTCATTATTTTTTTTATTAATATCCTCACGTAATTTAGTGCAACACAAACCTTTTTCTATAACCAGTAATAGAACAACATTGATAGAATTGAGAATAACATTGATTTAATACACTCGCAGTAATGACATGTAAACAGTTCAAATGTTTTTCTTTGTGTAAAACTGGATTTAAGCACAGCAAATTTTGACTCCTTTTAGGATCGATATGTCATGATGGAAACTTCACTGGTTCTATGACCTGCAAACATGGTCTGCCTGATCTTGGCTGAATTTTCAACATTATTATGAAAAATTTGTAACTTGATTCAACAAAGGCACAAGTTTTCACTTAGCTTAGGACACACTCTTTTAACAGCATTTGAACAAAGCTGGCTTTGCTTGTGCGATGGACGAGGATAGATTTCAAGTTTTTGTTTGTGGAGCATGTTTAACCAGAATTGGTTTTAGCCAGCTCTGATCAAACTGTAAACCTACACCCTTGAAACCTTTAATCCATATTGAAGGGATTCATCTTGGAGAAAATAACATAGCAGATAAAATGTCTCGGCCAGCTCATCCTCTCACAGATTTCAAACTGTCCTTGATTTCAATCCTCACGTCACTTATTTCATTACACCACCAATCAACAGTGTCAATTTTGTCACTTGATTAGGTGCAAGCTGCTTCCCTGAGATGAACAAACATTGACACATTGTCCACCCAGTCTGACGGACATCTTTGTTCGGGATTTATGTAGACAAAGAGAAGTCTATTTGAAAAAAAGGTTGCTGATAGCTATCAAATACTTCATTATTGTCTCTGTATAATGAGGACAAATTAATTTTTTCCTGATATAATCCCGTTATGAGTGGCATTTTAGAGTTAGTATTGATTCTGAAGGTTTTTAGTGATTGTCTTTGCACAACTTTGGAAAAAATCTAGCTCAAGGTTTTTTGTATATGTATATAAGCTTTGGGATTTAGCATCATTACCGTATTCGACGTAATAAGCGCCCATGGTGATGTTTGCTAATGTGTTGGAAAGTGAACAATCCCAATTAGAACCCCTTCCAACTGATCAATGTAGACAAGACTTATTTATTTGCGTATAATACACACTCGTGTGTTATGTGCACCCTTAATTATGGGCAATTTAATTCTAGAAAAATATATCTGTCGTACATAAACATTTCAAGCTGTCAGCATAAACCACGAAATTTATTTTTCAACTCTGTTTTTTTCACCCAAATAATATTTTAATAACAGCCCCCTATTCCTAATTTTGAGAGGACCCTGGGCGCTTATTACGTCGAATATGGTATATGAATTCTTCAGTGGTTATTTTCTTTCCTCCCAGACTAAATAGTTCCTGCTGCTACACCGTGAAGAGAGTAAACAAAGTTTAAGAATCAGGTGCACACTGACCACTTGACCAAGGGTCAGTGTGGGACTGTGTATATGTACTTGCTGGTCTTTGCATACTTTGGCTGCCTGCTAACAAGGGCTTGGAGTTGAACTGTCAAACTGCAGAAACTCTTAACATAGATGTACAATTTGTTTATTGTCCCTTTTGGCAAGTTGTGTCTGAGGTTGTGGAATTGTGTAAACAATAGGTTGGAAATCTGTGTTTGTTAGCTATATGTTTGTCCTGACAAAACACTTGAGTCAGGCTTGCTACATCTGGATGATGAATACACTGTTAAAACATACAGAAACATCACACTGCGAAACAAATAATTTGACTTCAACACGAAATTGAATGTTCTGTTGCTGCTGCTAACATGTACAGTACAGTAGTAACATTTACATCTACCAATATAAACATACCCGGTCACAAACCACAACAAATATGATACACTGTATTGTAATGCAGTTATACGTGATATTTATTACTGTTATGTAGGCCCTGTATTTATTATGATTTTCTGTTTCAGAACAAATCAGAGCCTGCTTTCGATGGAGACAAGTACCGCCGCGATGGGCAGCGCAGCAGCGCCAAACCACCCCATGCACAGCAGCATATTCACAGAACAGCTTCCAACTCATCAGCTCCTGGTGCCCTCGGTAAACATAGCTACAAACATTGATAAATCTCAAAATGAGAACAATTATCAGGTTTAATCAGTCAGTTATGGATAGATTCACAGGCACAGTGATTGAAAAATAATAAATGTGTGAACAATCTGGAACAAAAGAATTGGTGCTGTTGATCTCTAACAGTATGATCCTAGAATGGTTTTCATTCTGGAAAAGTATGTCTGTGCATTAAAAACTTGCTGTTTATCTTCTTCAGGGATGCAGTCACCGCGGCACAGTCAGAATGTTTTACCCGATCTCCTTCCCCCACGCACACCCCCACAGCCAAGGTCCCCTCCCACCCCACAGCGACCCCAAGACAAGTCAACATCTGACGAGGTAATGGGTTACTAACTTGAGATTATGCATGACTTTCTTTGGGATTGTATGGTGTTGGGGCTTCCGTGACAATAACGTCAGAGTGAGGAATGGGAGACAACTCTGTAATGGTAGGACTTCAATGCTCTTCCAGATACTATATGGGGTGGTCAGGTAGCCTAGTGGTTAAAGCGTTTGCTCGTCACGCCGAAGACCCGGGTTCGAATCCTGACATGGGTACAATGTGGGAAGCCCATTTCTGGTGTCCCCCGCCGTGATATTGCTGGAATATTGCTAAAAGCGGCATAAAACCATACTCACTCACCCATACTCCAGATACTATCAGTTACATTGATAAAAGTGAAAGTTTTTCTTTAATATCAATCACGGTAATGTGTATAAACATTGTTAATGATTTGAAAGATTTAGGATGTAGATATTAAATCAGGATCTGTATTGATAAAACAGCATTATCCAAGGTATTGTATTGTTAAGGAAGTTTCAACTGTGTAGGTCATATGTCAATGTGCAACTATATTTTCAGTTCACTAACATTTTTTTTTTTCAAATAAAATTAATATTTTTCTTCCAAGGTGAGATGATATGTTTCCACATGAACTTTCAATCCATGTATGTTCTATCATCCTTGTCACTTTTTCAAACATACTTGCATCTTTGTGTTCTAATTCTTCATATCGATATCATACTAAACTGCCATTAAGTAGAAATTTGAGTAGGAACATTTTCCATTGCTGTCTTGACTAGATGGGATGACATTAAAATTCCCTGTATGTGATACAAATGTTAACAGGACACCAACCTGAACACTGCTTCCCACTCAAAGATAATGACTATATCAACCACAATCACCTCATCTAACATGGATAATCTGTAATCAAAGCATGTTTAGAGCTGTCGGCTAAGGTTTGAATACAGCATGCCATGGTGTCTAAATGTTTGTCCAGCAGATCATCAGTTAAAATAACGACCAAGCAATATGATTTTAAAATTTCATTATAAATAAATTTTAGTTCAAGATTTTTATTTGCATCAGTAGTAGTTTAGATTTTTACTGATATAATTATTCATCTTGATATGTCAGTAGCTTTATGTAGTTCGAAGATAAGTATTCGGGAATGAAACCTCAGTTGAGCCATTTATTTGAAGATTTGGTTATTTACATGTAGCTTTTGTATGTGAAAATCTGTATCTAATACTGTACTTCAAACATGTTAACTTAGCAAACCTGTATATCTATGCAGTGTATTGTTGCAAAACTTGTCAATGTTTTTGTACATACGTATTCATACTATTCATACAGAAGTTTGTCAAATTTATCCTTTTACAGAATGGATTATTAATTAATTGACAAGTTTTGTAATGCTTGCCTCATCCTGTATACCGCTGCAATCTTGGCTCCATCATAATCAGAACGGTGCTAGATTTCTATAGTACACTGTATCGGGTGCGTCAAAATCCAAATTTCAAAACAAACCAAAAAAACACCAGAAAAAAATTAAATGTATACATAATTATGCCGCATTTTATCATTCCTGTTTGTGTTTAATATGGCTGTATATTATAGACCTACATGCTGTTTAAGGTTAATAATTATGCAGTAAGATGGATATTATCACACATCAACTTCTTAAGATGATAGAAAGGCTATGATCGATATTCAAAACCAGAAACTTTTTTCGCTCATGCTCCAATAACTCTCCTCGTCAGTTTCGGTGGATCTGTCTCTTTCGGTGTTTGTGATAGAATCTGTTGTACTGCTGGTGATGGTTATGCCCCTGTATACAAGTGACTATATTTTTCTAGTATCGGCAGGCGGTGAGTAAACAGGCCGGTGGCATGAAACACCAGCGCTCCTTCTCCGCCTTCGGGTTTGGAGCTGGTGGCTCAACTGTCGGTTCTGTCTCCTCACAGCAGAGTCGAAGAGGGTCTCAGATCAACGTGAACGTCACACCATCCCAGACTACCGAGGCCACAGGGGACACCCCAGAGATCCGGAAGTACAAGAAGAGGTTCGGCTCGGACATCTTGTGTGCTGCATTATGGGGTAGGTTCTTCGATACATGCATAAGGTATAGAAAGGACAGATATTGTTGCTGGTATATGAAGCTGTTTTCGGCATTCAGTATGAACCATTTTGTTTTTTTCAATGTTTCTTCAAATTTTACATTTACAATACAAATTTTACTTGATATTATTACATTCCAATTCTTTCAATACATCAGTGTTACTTCATACTGGGAGGGGGGGCGGGGGAGGGGGCGGGACAGGTGGCCCAGTCATCTAAGGCGCTGCGATTCGCTGTGCAGAGTTGCGTCCCTTGGGCACGCCAGAAACCTATGATTGTGGGTTCGAATCCCGGTTCGCCCTGATGATGTTTCTTGGTTTGTCAGCACCATATGTGCTCGTGGTTTTTACCGAAGTGGTAAATGTCCGAGACATGTATCACTTCGGGTTTTCCTCCCACATCAAGCTGACACGCCGTGATATAACTGTCATACTGTTAAAAGCCGGGTTAAACCCAACTCACTCACTCACTCACTCACTCACTCACTCACGGTTAGACTTAACTTGACTACATTTGGGTAAAATAACATTTCTAGTGTCCCCTGCCGTGATTTAGCTGGAATATTTCTAAAAGCGGTGTAAAAACCCAACTCACTTACTCACTCACTCTTGGTAAGACTTACTGTGACTACATATGGGTAAAAAAAACACATTATGTTTATGGGTGCCATTTTCCTTTCAGGAGTCAATCTGTTGATTGGAACAGAAAATGGCTTGATGCTGCTGGACAGAAGTGGACAAGGAAAAGGTAATATATTGTTATTTTTTAAAAATCTGCATGAGCTGTGAACTGTGAGTTATGGTCCATTTGGTAAGAGATGTATGCATATACTATGAATTGTGTTCAATGTATTTTCAGTGTACACATTGATATCCCGGCGCCGGTTCCAGCAAATGGAGGTCCTTGAGGGACAGAACATTTTGGTGACCATCTCCGGGAAGAAAAACAAGATCCGTGTCTATTATTTATCCTGGCTCAAGAGCAAGATCTTCAAGACAGAGGGGGTAAATACATAACTGTATTGTTGAATTTGATTTGGGAAAATTGTCCTACTATCGTTCCATACCACATACAAAGCTTATGACCACAGTTTCTGTGTTTAAACAAATGCCCAAACAATATGTTTGGGAGTAAATTGTCACACTATAACAACTCAAGTTGATTGGATATCCGAAAGGATTCTGGTTACACAATCAGAGCTACAGATATGCAGCGTATTTGCGTAAAATAAAACTCAAATGCATTAAAACAGCAAGTGTAAATTCCCAAAGGAAGCTTTTTCAGCATGAGTACAAAGGAGCTAATTTACGAAACACGATTACGAGCTAATTTACTTTCCGAGTCAAGCCTATATATTTAATATATTTAAAACAGTTATGTACATCTAAAACATTATTTCATTATTTTTTTTAAATCTTAAAATGTTCACTAATTTGGGAAAAAAACCAATAGAGTGATGAATAAATGAGTGAAAAAATATTGGTCACACAATGAAAAATGTAATAACCCAATTAAAATAGAAACCCTAGAGTGAAAACTCAATTGCTCAAAGAGTTACCAGGAGCTCTGAACAATTACTTGTCAATATCCATCCTTTGATATCATTTTCTTTATTAAAGCATATGTATGTATCACCACACATAATCTGACACACAAGTCAATGTTTTGTATCTTTCCTTTTCAGAGTGACAAGAAGAATGGCTGGGTGAATGTTGGTGAATTAGAAGGATGTGTGCATTTCAAAATTGGTGAGAATTATTATTATCACATTGGTAATATAACATGGTTGTTGACATTATATAGAATTGGTCTCCAGCAATGCATGCTTGTCGCAAGAGGCAACTAAAGGGATCGGGTGGTGATAATAATGGATGTATTAAATTTGTTTCTAGTTTAATTTAATAATGCCTAAATGTTTATATGCATATTTTTGTAAAGTGCATGGGACAACAGAGCATGTTCAGATAGAGGGTACATAGCTGACTCTTATTGCTGTATTCTTGTTTGAGGGGGCGGTCAAGTAGCCTACAGGTTAATCGTGTGCTTGTCACGCCTGGGTTCGATTCCCAACATGGGTACAATGTGTAAAGCCCATTTCTGGTGTCTCACGCCGTGATATTGTTGGAATATTGCTAAAAGAGGCGTAAAACTATACTCACTCACTCATTCTTGTTTGAGAGACAACGAGATATACTTAGTAAAATAATAAGGATCTATGCAAATGCTTTAACTGACTGGAAACGAATGAGGAATAAATAATTAGTTGTTTGTTTTCTTTTTCAGTAAAATATGAGAGAATAAAGTTTCTTGTGATAGCATTGCAAGATAGTATAGAGATCTATGCATGGGCACCCAAGCCCTACCACAAGTTTATGGCCTTCAAGGTAAGTCATATTAGTGTCTTGTATTATTTCATGGATGTTGTGTAACTGCCTTTTAGAAATATCTGTTTCTTATCTTTAGGGGAAATGCCACAAGTATGATACATGCTTGTTTGTTTAATTTCAACAAAATTAAATTTGATAAAAATTCATTGCAGTGTTTCCCATCATTTTAATCCAATGAAGTTATCAGCTAGACCATTCAATAGTCCTTGTCAGTCATTATCGGTTGTTGGGCCCTTCTTCCCCCGAAGTAAATAATAGTTAAGTCAGCAATTTTGGAAAACCACATGTAATCAGATCTGTTGATAGATTGTGACTGAATGTCAAGCACAACTGCGGAGACTCAAGTCTGTCCTGAAAGTGTCGCTTGCATTTGATGAATGTAAAACATCCTATTAGGCAGTCATGTAGTCACAGCCAAGTGTCCAAGTGAAGTTGGCAAGCGTGTATTTCATATGCATAGCAGTGCTTGAGTCACCCACTTGAAACATTAGTGTAGGAAGTATTAGATGTTATAGTAATTGATCAATTGTAATTGAAGTAATTGAGGTGGTTAGAGTAGAACCATTTGATTTGACAAGTCTTAGATATAAGCTACATTTTGCAGTTTTAGTCGACACATGGCACTACAGTTTCTAGGAGTCATCTGCTGCCACATACCCAGTGCTTAAATGAAGTGTCAGAAGAAAGGGAACTATCTAAAAATAACCCTGCTATCTTCCTGTAGTTGTTCAATGCTTAGTCAGGGACGGTCAGGTAGCCTAGTGGTTAAAGCATTTGCTCGTCACGCCGAAGACCCGGGTTCGACTCCCGACATGGGTACAATGCGCAAAGCCCATTTCAGGTGTTCCCTGACGTGATATTGCTGGAATATTGCTAAAAGCGGCGTAAAACCATACTCACTCACTCCCCCCAATGCTTAGTCAGGTCCTGTACTTTTTGTCCATGCATAAATACATTTGTACTGTTTAACTTTGTTATCTAATAAACCTTCTGAATTGGTTGATGCATGTCATCATATGCCAATTGCATAGATCAGTGCTCGTGATGTCAATCACTGGATTGTGTGGTCCAGACTCAATTGTTTAGAGATGTCAATCACTGGATTGTGTGGTCCAGACTCAATTGTTTACAAATGTCAATCACTGGATTGTTTGGTCCAGACTCAATTGTTCACAGATGTCAATCACTGGGTTGTGTGGCCCAGACTCAGTTGTTTACAGATAGATAGCCATCATATAGCTGGAATATTGCTGAGTGTGACATTAAACAACAAACAAAACAATCTCTTGTCCATATTTTCAGTTGTTTGACTTATTGTCAGCTTTAATAATGGGTTGGGTGGTATGTCATGACAAGATTTCTAAATACGTGTGTTATCCTATGTTTTCAGTCTTTCCCCGAGCTGGCTTACAAACCTCTGCTGGTAGATCTGACTGTTGAAGAAGGCTTGAGGTTAAAGGTTATCTACGGCTCCAATCAGGGCTTCCATGCCATTGACCTTGACACCTCACAGAACTTTGACCTGTACATTCCGTCACATGTAAGTCCAAGCATCTTGCTTTGTCTGTCTCATGGTCAAGTATTTGTTTTAACGACACCCCGTTTTTCAGATTGTACTCTTTTTTTTTCATCTTGTTTACCACATTGATACTTTATTTCTGTCTGGTAAATGTTGGGCATTTGGTCATCAGATGCTTGATGAATTGCACCACATGGAGATATCCTTATTGTGCTCATGCTTTGCTTTGTGACCAATTTTACGGTTACTTTATTAGGGCCCTTCTTCAGTATACCAGCAACCAGCACCAGCTCATGCAGTAAAAACTTGAACATTTCTGGGGTGGATCCTGGATTTCAATAATGGAGTAGAAAAGCATTTTTTTTTTAAATAGTTCCTTAACTCTTATCACAAAAATGAGTGTGAAAAAGGTGAGAGGGAGTCTAGGTGAATACTTAAAAACAATTTTTTTAGCATTTGTGAAGATAATAAATGGATATATAGATAAAAGGTGTGAAAGGGAGTAAAGACACTGACATGAACAGCTGGAGAAAGTTCAAATAAACACGGGGTGTTTTGTTATGGACATGTTGGTTAGCAAACATTAGGAAGTTTGGTATTAACATTTTCCTAGTCGTCCTAACACCCCTACCCCAAATCTTTGTTGTCTCTCTTCTCTATCTAACACTGTTTCCTTGTCTTCTGTCCAGCTCCGTGTTAACAACGACGTAACGCCTCATGGCGGTAGCGTCACATTTTACATTAATCAGGTAACACAGCCACCCCAGAGCTTCATCATTCTCACTTCTTTGTTCTGCTGTTCTGTTCAGACAAAGTCCAAGTCAAAAAGGGATTCGTGTTCAAAATTTGTTCTTGCATGTGCTGAAGTATCTTTGTGTTATGTGTCATTCATAATACATGGAAATCCCCTTTTGACAATACCTTTTGAGCTGTTTCATCCATCTTTTGATTTAGTTCATTATGTTGAACTTGCATGATGAATTAGCCCTTTTCTGTTCTGTTGTTATGTTTCTTCTGACCTTATGCCCTTTTATGAACTCATTTAGGATCACCTTTAGTGTTTTTATGTTCTTGAGGCTTTGGATGTGACTCCATCCAATGTTTTGTGATTGGTCTGGTGGTTCTGGCAGAGTTACCTCCCTTTTACCCTTCATTGCATTGACTGCTGGTATCTTTGTTTGCCTAACATACAGGAAAAGAGTAAGGAGCAGTGTGAAATAAGCATTATCTGGTGTGTGTAAGGTATTCAGAATTGTTGTCCATTTCTAAAAGTTCTCTTCGTTCCTGAGTACAGTGAGTATGTCGTTACAAATTGGAGTATATGTATTCAAATTTTTCAGAGCATGGCTGTTGGCATGAGAGAATCTACACTTTCCTTCCCCTTCCTCTGTCCAAACTCTGCTGCAATTTTTGCATCAATAAAGTAGAAGTATATGACTCATGGAAACCATCAACTTGATACGGCAGTCAACGAATGTTTAAACTGGTTTTGTTTTGAGTAAATCTCATCACCCTGATCCTAATCGTTAAACATGCTTAATTTTCATCTTGAAACTTACATTCAGTTGTTGGTGATGTGAGGGAGACAACTCATATTGTCCTACAGGTACTGACGTCAGCAATGTTCATTTCAGACTCAAGGTCCAATCACGCCTCACACAATTGTCATTCTCCCCAACACCAATGGTTTACAGCTGCTTCTTTGCTATGACAGTGAGTACAATTCTTCAGTACAGCATCTTCAATCAGAACAGCAATTTTAATACAAGTGACCCATAGTTTTGCTGTTAAAGATGAATTTAAACATTGCAAGCAACCATGAAATTATCATTGAATGTACTATGCTATGAATCTATCATCATAACTTGCTTGATAACAGTGTTAGTATCTACATGGAAACATTGTATTCATTGTAATAAAAAAGTCGTATATATATTAGGGCTGCAACGAATACACTATAAGGTGAATACGATTCATATCATGAATATAGGATAACGAATACGAATATTTATTCACTAATACAATAACAAGTCAAGAGTTGATGTATTATTTATAATATTCAGTGAAACAATAACAATTAAATTATTTAACATGGTTTGTTTATTATTAGTTTATTATGCATATATATACTGCACTAGTACTAGTATCTGCTGAAATGAGACAATATGCCCAATTAAATATAAAAGAGTGTTGTCTTTGAAGAAATCTATTCATATAATATGTTCTTATGGTTATTTTAAGGGTCAGGGTATGTAAATGCACATGACTGCATATTCATAAATATTCGATTCTAGTCATTACGAATAGCGAATTCAATTCATGAATGGATACGGTTCGATTCACTGAATACGCGAGTGAATCGTAGCAGCCCTAATATATATTGGTAGAACATGGATAAATTTAAACATTGCAAGCAACCATGAAATATCATCGCTTGTACTATACTATGAATCTATCATAACTTGCTTGATAACAGTGTTAGTATCTACATGGAAACATTGCATTCATTGTGATAAAAAAGTTGTATATATAATATTATATATTGGTAGAACTATGTCCCTTGTTCATCATACCAACTTCTAGATGCCACTTACAGAAGTTGTATGAAGCTGATGTAACTATTCTGATGAAACTGTTGTATGTATACCTCACCACAATGTTGCTTTCAGTATTTGACATTTTCAAGATGAGTACCTTCATTGATGTGGCAGATATTTGAGCCAGCAGATTTTACTGCATGGTAATGGTATGCCTTCTGTTTCAGATGAGGGAGTCTACGTGGACACAAATGGGAAGATTACCAAGAACGTGGTGCTACAGTGGGGGGAGCTACCAACCTCTGTTGGTCAGTATTCACACCATAGTTCACAAAGGATGAATACAAAACTATTGTTGATCAATGGGGACTAGTTAAACTTTATTAAGAGCCGACTAACAGGATCGGGTGATCAGGCTCGCTGACATGGTTGATGCATGTCATGGATCCCAATTTCGTGGATCGATGGTCATGATGTCAATCACTGGATTGTCTGGTCCAGATTTGATTATTTACAGACCGCCGTCATATAGCTTGAATATTGCTGAGTGCAGCGTTAAACTTAAACTTTAACACATGTATGTTTGGTTGGTTATTAATGATGAATACACAAGATTGTTGATCAATGGGGACTACTTAAGCTTTAACACATGTATGTTTGGTTGGTTATGAATGATTGATATTGTTATTTATGTTAATGTTTACAGCATACATCAGCACAGGTCAAATAATGGGCTGGGGGAACAAAGCCATAGAGATCCGTTCAGCTGAAACTGGACATCTGGATGGAGTTTTCATGCATAAGAAAGCTCAGAAACTCAAATTCCTCTGTGAAAGAAATGATAAGGTATGTTTAGATGCTTAGATTATTAGATCAATGGAAAATCGTTCCCAAATGCTGCATCATCCTTTTTAAACTTTACAATTTTACTTGTAATTGCTGGAGGGGCGGTCGGGTAGCCTGGTGGTTAAAGCATTCGCTCGTCACGCCGAAGACCCGGGTTCGAATCCTGACATAGGGACAATGTGTGAAGCCCATTTCTGGTGTCCCCCGCCGTGATATTGCTGGAATATTGCTAAAAGCGGCGTAAAACCATACTCACTCACTAACTCAATGTAATTGCTGGATGTTAGGAAGTTGTCGTGATGGTAATAATAGTCAAGGTCTGAAAGTAATGTTTTCGGACTGGAGTTGTACATAAAGATTTTCAGCTTTGAGGAAATGGCAGCGGTGGGGTACTTGTAAACAGCTAACGTTTTCTTTCACATTTGGATGTTGTCTTTTTCAGGTGTTTTTCTCTTCCGTTCGGTCAGGATCATCTTGTCAGATCTACTTCATGACCTTGAGCAAGCCTGGCCTTGCAAACTGGTGATGTGAACAAACCCAATAGCAACAGGTGCTGTCCTTAGCAAAGATAGAGGTGCCCAAAGACAGCTGCACAAGAATACTCAGCCAAGTCACTCAGTGGCATCTGTTGCAGCTCAAGTCCTTTCAGATGTTGTAAAAGATAACCCTTTGGTAATGACCTAGTCTCTGGCAATAAATGTCATGGAATTAATACATAGATGGTATGGAGGTAAATTTAACTATTCATCAAGGACAAGTTGTGACAGTTACCATGAATAACAGGAATCTTGAGCTAAATATTTTAGATGAGTGGTCTATTAGCCATGGAGAAAACTTAAAGGAAAGTGTTAAACTGAAATAAATTCTTTGTAAGACTTTTTTTTGGAAAATTGTTACTGTTAAAATTATCATGGGATTAACTGAAAAGCATGAAAGTGCTTTTTTAATTCAGCAATCAACCAATATCTGCGATAGGAATGTCCTTTTTGTAACTTTTGCTTTCTTTCCATTCTTTGAGGTTTACTGGACTTGATATATCTTAACACAATATTGTTAAAGAAGCAATTCTCCTCTTTGTCTTGTGTATTCAGCAATAGGCAATGTACAGATAGTTCCCTCTTTTTACCCCCTTTCCGTGTTTACTTATGCATTCATCAGTTAACAGTTAACAGTGTCACCATCTGGAAGTAGAGGGTACTGGCATCCATTCCAGTTGTGCTATGGGCTTGTTCCACTATGAATAATGTATAACATTATCTGTGTAATACCTTGCAATCTTATACGAAGTGTATACGTACGATCTTGCTTTTGGTACAACAATACTGGTGCTTTCAGTCCATAAGTCTGTATTTTAGTTCATACTTTTAGTTTCTAGTCATAATGAGCTAAAGAGTAACATTCATCTTATTGTAGTTAGAATCAGTCCTTTGTGGGCTTTGTACACTTGACATTATCCATTAAACTACTTCAAAATATTTTATTGTAAAATAATGAAATCATGAATATCACAGCTATCACACTTTTGTACAAATGTATTATTAACTAAATAAGTTATTCTTACATTGGATGCATATGTTCTGAGTAATGAAAACTAAGAGAGGAATGAAAACTGAATAAGCTAGTCTAGGGGATCTGAAGATGGACTTGCGTTAATAGGCAAGCCTAAGCATATTCTTACTGTTCCCACTACTCTGTGAAGAGAAGTCCATCTTTGATACAACTGACTGTTTATTTTTGTAAATATTATTCCTTTTATTTGTAATAGATCTCAATCTGCTAATTAAGGAATGCTCTTTTCCCCAGTATTTGAGCTGTTTTATGTCTTAATTTCTTGGGTTATCTTCCTGAAAACTTTGTAAAAACTGTGCCATATATTCGCTTCTGAAAATGTTGTAATATAGTTTCACACACAACTAATCTGCTTACATTGATACTGAAGGGAAAGAGTTAAGGGTAATATGTTCTTGAAAGAAGGTTGAGAAAAAGGTTGTTCTCATATTTGAGGAAGTGTATGGACAGTGTTATGTTGATATGTCCTCAATGCAAAAATAGTTTAATCCTTTGTTTTTATTTATCTTATCAGTTTAAAGTTAGATGTCCAAGGAATAGGATCATGACATTATCGTGTAGCATGGAGAATATGTAGCCCACTGATGATCTTGTAAGTTGCTTCCCTGAGTGCATGGGTGAATCATCAATTAATACTTCCACTTGCTTTCTGCTGCTAAGTGTCAAAGATCACAACATCTAGCTCACCATTTTATACTCCATGTATATATTCATAATACTTAGACATGTATTTGCTTGTCTTTAAAGAAGCACAGACAATATCTGTACGAACTGATACTATATTTCAAATTGTTTTGGTATTATTAATGATGACTCTAATGGAATTTCATGGAATTCAAACATTAAGAACGTTTAAGAGCTGACACCATACTTTTACATAAGTGTAAATATTGTAAATATGAACATATGCTTTGTTGATACAAACTATATCAACAAGCCATCTTTTGTATTTATTTTGAGTTATGTTTCAAAACATTTTTTGTTTGAAACCATTACACACACACACACCAAAGAAATTTACTTGAAGTAGCAAACTTGTTATCATATGGAAATTTAAGATCTGAACTTTGGTAAATATCTGTTGACAGATTACCTTTTTGAAAACAGGCTGAGGTGTAAATTGTACCAGAAATGTAAACATTTTGAATACCAATCTAAAACTGTTATCTGTGACAAGCTGCCATTGGAAACTCTTGTATATAACCACGTGCTTTGACATGTACATATGTAATACTGGATGGCGCAAGGAGGAGGAGAACTTCAGCCCATAACAAAAGCATCTTTCTGTATTTGTTGCGTTCATACATGACTATATCATATTTTGTATTTCTACGTCTTGTATAGATTTTTGTACGTGTGTTTTGTATTTATGATTCTGTAAAAAGCAAGCTGTTAGTAGGTACAAAGGCTCTATTGTGATACTCTATGGCTTTTAACAAAGATATGTGCAATCTTTTATTTTCTTTTAAAGAGCTGAAAATATCAAGCCCTCTCACCTGTCATGGAAAATCATCATTTGTAGTCAAATGTTCTATTTTCCGGCTAGTGATGTTTGTTATTGTCTTCATGTCATGAAAAAAGGATGGCTTAGTTCAATGTCTTCCATGTAGTGTTGAAATATGTAGCTTTGAATTTGGAGATTATTGGTCCTTTAGTTGTAAGATGAATTTTATCTAAATTCCTGTAAGACATTTATTTGTCTTGAAATTATGAGAAGGGACTTTTGATCGTGTGAATACAATATGAATCAACTACACCTATACATTAGATGCAGCATGTGCCAATACAGGACATGTACAGACATTATGAGACATGGAGACTGGCCTAAGTTTGCTATATTCTTAACCTTGCTGGCCTAGAAATAAACAGCATTATTGTCAATTTCAGCTGGTGAATGTACTGCAGCTGAGTATAAGGTTATGCAACAAGCACCAAAAGATGTGTATTTCACTAGCAGTTGTCTCTCCAACTCAAACTGTGCCTTTATCATTTCATTTCTACATTTTACCCACAATTTTCCACTTTATAGTATGTGATGTTCATTTCATACTGAATGTCATTGACATGTATTGGATGTTCTGTTACATCACAGGAACTACAAGAGTCTGTGCCTGCCCACTCTTTAATTGTAGTGGAGTATTTAAAGTAATGAG
Organism: Haliotis rufescens; assembly: GCF_023055435.1. NCBI lineage: Eukaryota > Metazoa > Mollusca > Gastropoda > Lepetellida > Haliotidae > Haliotis > Haliotis rufescens. Next base: position 23,576,168 of record NW_025964383.1, on the reverse strand, counting down.
GATCTAAGTATCTTTTATTGACTTAGGGTGGGAGGGAGGTGTTCTGTTACAGCTGAAGTTGGGCTTACTGCATGATATTTATTTTGGGCTAGCTTTGTATGATTTTATAGAGATTCACACAGCTTGTCACCCGTGTGTAGATCAAAATAAAGCAAAACCAAATGTATAAACACTGTGTTTCAATTTTTATTCACCAGCAGCAAGGCTAGATAATGTACCCGTACACCTGGAAAGAAGGTATATATCCTGAACCTTTTGGAAATATTTATCTATTGTCATATTGTAATGAAATCAGGGGGCACGGGTGGCGTCCCTTGGGCACGCCAGAAACTTATGATTGTGGGTTCGAATCCCGGTTCGCCCCGATTATGTTTCTAGGTTTGTCAGCACCATACCCGTGCTCGTGGGTTTCACCGATGTGGTAAACGTCTGAGACCTGCATCACTTCGGGCTTTCCTCCCACATTAAGCTGACATGACGTGATATAACTGGAATATTGTTAAAAGCGGCGTAAAACCCAACTCACTCACTCACTAATGAAATCAATGTGATATAAGATGCCAGTGACACCAAACACAAATATGGTGAATGAACTCTGCATTTTGATATGGATGGACACAATTATTGTTTGATAGCATTGATATAGAGCAAAGGAAAGGGAACTCAAATAACTACTGCCATGAAACGAAAGTCGACTAACGGGATCAGGTGATCAGGCTCTCCAACTTGGTTGATGCATGTTATCGGTCCCAATTGCTCGGATCGATGCTCAGGATATCAATCACTAGATTATCTGGCCCAGACTCAATTATTTACAGACTGCCGTCATATAGCGGGAATATTGCTGAGTTTGATGTCAAACAACAATCAAACAGACAATACAATGTGTAGGACACTTCCTCAGTACAAAGTAGACACAATTTATGGACAATAACTTTGATTACTGTAAAGGCGACGTTTCAGTATAGATCCTTAAACCGTTGTCAAGCAAGACTGATCTATTCCGAAGTGTCGCCTTCAAAGTTATTAGAGAAGTTGTGTCTACTTTGTCATCCATCAACTTCTAAGTATTGCCAGTCAAACAATTCACTTCCTCAGTATGCTTGCACTTGATCATAAAAATACTCAATACACAGAGTATGTAATAATTAATATATGTCTTCAGTATCGTGGCATGTGTTGGTTAAGAAACCCATTAAATAAACAGTGGCACATTTGATCATTAATACACTTCTTCAGTAAAATGCCGGTACATTTGATGGTCAGAGCACTTATTGAAAATACTGAGTAGTACATGTTATCAAACAACATGTCTTCAGTCAGGTGGAATATGTGATCATTCTAGCAGTATTCCAGCAATATCACGACGGGGGACACCAGAAATGGGCTTCACACGTTGTACCCATGTTGGGAATCAAACCCGGGTATTTAGTGAGTCGAGCCAACGCTTTAACAACAAGGCTGCCCCATCACCCCCGACCCCACATGTGATAAATTAAGTATTTCTTCAGTGTGACAGTACATTTAGTCATTAAGGTACTTCTTCAAAACACAGGCTAATGCATGTAATCATTCACTATTCTTTCAGCATGCTGGTTCATGGCAGTATTAAATCACATCCTCAATATAGAGAATGGTACATGTAATCACAAAGACGCACCTTTAAAGTACAGAGTGGTTCATATGACGATGTCATCATACCGACCTCATTAATATTCAGAGTGGATCATATGATCATATAGATCTCTTCATTATAGTGGATCATATGACCGTATCATGTCATCAATAGTCACATAATTACACCGATTTCATCAATATACATAGTGGATCATATGATCATATAGATCTCTTCATTATACAGAGTGGATCATATGACCATGTCCTGTCATCAATAGTCACATAATTACACCGATCTCATTAATATTCAGAGTGGATCATATAGATCTCTTCATTTAACAGAGTGGATCATATGACCATGTCCTGTCATCAATAGTCACATAATTACACCGATCTCATTAATATTCAGAGTGGATGATATGATCATATAGATCTCTTCATTATACAGAGTGGATCATATGATCATATAGATCTCTTCATTATACAGAGTGGATCATATGACCATGTCCTGTCATCAATAGTCACATAATTACACCGATCTCATCAATATTCAGAGTGGATGATATGATCATATAGATCTCTTCATTATTCAGAGTGGATCATATGATCATATAGATCTCTTCATTATACAGAGTGGATCATATGACCATGTCCTGTCATCAATAGTCACATAATTACACCGATTTCATCAATATTCAGAGTGGGTGATATGATCATAAAGATCTCATTAATATTCAGAGCGGATCATATGATCATATAGATCTCATTAATATTCAGAGTGGATCATATGATCATATAGATCTCTTCATTATACAGAGTGGATCATATGACCATGTCCTGTCATCAATAGTCACATAATTACACCGATCTCATTAATATTCAGAGTGGATCATATGATCATATAGATCTCTTCATTATAGTGGATCATATGACCGTATCATGTCATCAATATTCACATAATTACACCGATCTCATTAATATACAGAGTGGATCATATGATCATATAGATCTCATTAATATTCAGAGTGGATCATATGATCATATAGATCTCTTCATTATACAGATTTGATCATATGACCATGTCCTGTCATCAATAGTCACATAATTACACCTATTTCATCAATATTCAGAGTGGATCATATGATCATATAGATCTCTTCATTATAGTGGATCATATGACCGTATCATGTCATCAATATTCACATAATTACACCGATCTCATTAATATTCAGAGTGGATCATATGATCATATAGATCTTTTCATTATACAGAGTGGATCATATGACCATGTCCTGTCATCAATAGTCACATAATTACACCTATTTCATCAATATTCAGAGTGGATGATATGATCATAAAGATCTCATTAATATTCAGAGTGGATCATATGATCATATAGATCTCTTCATTATACAGAGTGGATCATATGATCATATAGATCTCATCAATATTCAGAGTGGATCATATAGATCTCTTCATTATACAGAGTGGATCATATGACCATGTCCTGTCAGCAATAGTCACATAATTACACCGATCTCATTAATATTCAGAGTGGATCATGTGATCATATAGATCTCATCAATATACAGAGTGGATCATGTGATTATTAAGACACCTCATTATCCTGCTGATGCATCTATGAGGACTGCCTCCGTTGTCTCGTGATTGAGTGCCCGCCTGGATATGGGAAGGTCCAGTGTTCGATCCCCGGCTGAGTCATACCAAAACACGTTAAAAGATGCTGCTTGGCGTTAGGCATTAAGGGTTTAAAACAAGGACTGATCTTATATATGGGATCTCCCGCATGCTACTTATAATCATCAAGAAACCTCTCCCGTATGCTACTTAAAATCATCAAGAAATTTCCTACAGTATGCTACATATGATCATCAAGAAACCTCTCCCGTATGCTACTTATAATCATCACGAAATTTCTACAATATGCTACATATGATCATCAAGAAACCTCTACAGTGTACTACATATGATCAACAAGAAATTTCTACAATATGCTACATATAATCATCAGGAAACCTCTACAATCTGCTGCATACGATCATCAATAAATCTCGTCCGTCGGCTATATATGATCATGAAGAAACCTCTTCAATGTTGTACATATGATCATCAAGAAACCTCTCCCGTATGCTACTTATAATCATCAAGAAATATCTCAAGTATGCTACATATGATCATCAAGAAACCTCTTCAGTGGGCTACATATGATCAACAACAAAACCTCTCCAGTATGCTACATATGCTCATCAAGAAAGTTCTCCAGTGTACTACGCATGATAATCAAGAAACCTCTTTAGTATGCTACATATGATCAATAAGAAACCTCTCCAGTATCCTACATATTACCATGAAGAAAGCTCTCCAGTGTACTACATACGATCATCAAAAGAGCTATCCAGTGTGCTACATATGATCATCAAGAAAGCTCCCAAGTGTACTACATATGATCACCAAGAAAGCTTTTCAGTGTACTACATACGATCATCAAGAAACCTCTCCAGTGTACTACATACGATCATCAAGAAAGTTCTCCAGTGTGCTGCATACGATCATCAAGAAAGCTCTCCAGTGTGCTACATACGGTCATCAAGAAAGCTCTCCAGTGTGCTAGATACGATCAGCAAGAACGCTCTCCAGTGTGCTACATACGATCATATCTGTAAGCTCTCTAGTGTACTACATACGATTATCAAGAAAGCTCTCCAGTGTACTACATACGATCAACAAGAAACCTCTCCAGCATGCTGCATATGATCATCAAGAAAACTCACCAGTGTACTGCATACCATCATCAAGAAACCTCTTCAGTGTGCTGCATACGACCATCAAGAAACCTCTTCAGTGTGCTGCATACGACCATCAAGAAACCTCTTCAGTGTGCTGCATACGACCATCAAGAAACCTCTTCAGTGTACTACATATGATCACCATTTTATTGTCGCTTCAATGTTTTCTTCCGTGTGTATTTTGAGCTTGTGACCTTATCTATCCTGGTCTATAATGTCTGTATATGTAATAAGTCACAATATTATATTAAAATAAATGTGTTTTTCGCATGCAGCTCTATAGTGACTGTTTTGTATATGACGGTAGGTGAACACGTCAGAAACGAGAGTAACCACATAAAATCACACCCATAAATATATAAGGGTATATTGTTCAATGTCGTCTTGAGAGAGTGAGTATTAGTTTTACGTCCACTCCAACTTTGCGGTGATGCGCAGACGGGCGACTTAAATCTGCTTCACACAAACATGTGCCCACTACAGGAATTGAACCAGGGACCTCTCGCGCACATTGCCGACACCTTTTCCATTGAGCTATCCCGCCGCGTGCGCCACTATTGCTTTAAACTTCGTACACGACAATCAATAATTTACTGGATTCCTGTCTTATATAAACGAGAAGACAAGTGAGGGTCAATGTCTCGCCGATGCAGTGATTGGGCAATAGTTACAAGATTCAAATATTAATATAATTACTAAAAGGTGATCATAATGTGCGATCTGCAACTGCTTATCTTGTAACTATCATAACGCACAACATATATATCTTTTAAATTTGTACATCAGTATCCGTTCACATATATAGCCTACTGGTCATTGACTGTGACCAAATGGGCCAATAATACTTTGCTTAAATACATTGGCGACAATTTTACTTGCTAACTTGCTGATGGGACCTATCTTGATTATGTTTAATGAATTTGCTCATAATATCTTCATTTTCTAAAGTACTGTAAATTTGCGACAACAACCACATGATCTCTGTTGTAAATGAGTAATTTGCAAACTAAAATCGGCACAGAATATAAATGGAACTCACCGTCAATGATACCGGCATTTCACGTATATACGACTCGGACTCCTAATATACAGAAAATAAAACCTTCAGGGAAATTTTGAATTATCCTACATTAACAAAACAACAAACTGAATGAAATATTAGTTCAATGCATAGTAATGAATATTATAAACTGTGCTGTTATCAAAGACAGCGATCATATGTCATCAGATGTATACACTGAATATTGTTGCTCCATACAGAAATAAACTGTATCTTCGGCATGTCATCCAAGCTTTCACAATTCTTTTTTTAAAAGAGTTATGAGTTTTTACAATATTGTTGAAAATTGTTTGCAGGGATATTTATGATAGCGGCAGTTTCAAGATAGAGGATTGTGTCATTCTAAAAACGGTGTACGGAAGTAAGAGGTTGGATGCGGTGTTGAGCTTTCAAGCTTCCATATTTCGAAACAGATTTCGCACGTGAGAAGTAGGTAGCGGTGTAGAGCTTTCAAGGTTTCTATCTTTCCCCAAAACTTTTGAAAAATGAATTGTCATGTGTTATATATGTTGAACCGCTCTACCAACTACAGCAAATGTCATTACAGTTTTGGTTTAGTTGATGAGTAATTGCCATAATATGGCTGTTCCGGGAAAGAACGAATTCGAGAACCTCAAGTCTTTATTTCAGTAGTTTAGGCCTCCGGCCCAGAGAACGTATTACAAGCGTAGAAGGCATGAATATCAATTATATGAAACATCACTCTTTACTCGTGGATACATAAAGCATCATTCAGTGAGTGAGTGAGTTAAGATTTAACGTCACACCGGCAGTATTTCAGCCATATCGTGACGAGCATCATTCAGTACATCTATAGGGCACTACACAGTTGTTCAAGTATCAAGTTCAAGTAACTTTCAGAAAAGCTTTCTTAACTGGTGTTCTAAATAATTAGACAAAGCCACAGTTTCAAACATACTATTTTCAGTCAATATTTCAACACATATGTCCACATGTCTGGATGCTTAAGATTGCCAAAGCTTGTATCGCTGTTACAATGAACATGTAGTAATAACATGCACTTCATCTTCCATAACAAATGTAGATTTTCATTACAAAATTTAAAAATCCAGTCTTTTGGGTCTATTCCACTCCACGATTTCTGCTTCTGTATCTACACAGCTCAACTCTTTATCTTTTACTTGCAAATATGAGTAGATTTCCTTTTCTCTGGTACAATAAAGGATTTAACCACTATAATTTCTTTATCAAACAGCAGGCCGGTTGTACATCACCAGTCACGTTTGTCACCTGCAATCATTCTTTAAGAGAAACAAGAATTAGAGCATATTATTTAAGTTTTGGTACTTTTGATAAAATGACACGACATGTATTTTGACTTTTCTGCTTGTTGTGCTTAGTGTATTTCTGGCCTTATACCATACACCCAAATACTTGTGAAACAATTTAAACCATCATATCTCATTATATTTGTGTCTGATTACACCACCTTTTAAAAAACCCATTACTTTGGCCATGCCTAAATAAATTCTTAAACCATACAAATCTGATTTTTCTAACTTTATCACCTACATTGGCAATGACATCAGCAATGGGGTAATGGTTTCAGCAAATTCATTCACAAATATGGATTACCGTCCTCATTAAGAAACAAAGTAAGCAGTAGAGGACTGATCCTGCACCCTTGCCTTGCGACCACTGTACATTCGAAGTAATCTGATATTGTAAAGCGATCTACCAACGCACAAGATTGAATATCCGTATTAGTAAGAGATACAGTTATAACATTTAACATTTATTTCAATTTATAGACCCTATATCTATTAAACAATGATTTCTTGTAAAAAAATCATTTGTTGTGAAAAAATGAAGAAACCATGAAGGAATAATGATACTCATTCACAATTAAAAATGTAAATATCAAGTCATAATCACAGGTGACAACAAACGCAGTATTTACATATTCATGTGTCTAAATATAGAATACAATCAACAGTAGGGGCATGTTGATTGGAGCCACCGTGATGACTTCATCTGCATCGCAATCTCACGTAAGTGTAGTTCTCTACTTTAAATTTCCATAAATGCATTGTGGGACTTATTTAAAAAATGATATTGTAAACATATATGGTCAAATTATTGACAGTGTCTGCTCCAGAGTAATTGGTTGTTTTGATAAACGAACAAATGCATGTATATCATCGCAATGTAAACCATAACAATTGTTCGTCTATATCGTTAGTATATGGCCATTACAGGAACTGCACATGTGGACTGCCTTTAATTGTAACAAAGTGAAATTAAAGTTTATAAATGTGCATATTTTCCGTCTATATGTGATTACTATAATAGGAACATGAATGTTAAAGCTGATATTTGTTATGGTCAAATACATATTTATACTCAAAAACCCTTAGACCCGAGAACGTCCAGTTCATTTGTGGCAAAAATTACAGACACTGAAAATTGTTGTTTAGGCCCGCACAAAAGGCGGACAAATTTATTACAAGGTATATACGCCTAAGCGTACAATTCATCAATCCGAAATTGTATGAAATAAGCCACAAAGGTGGGGGAAACAACGCATACACGCACATGACTAAGAAAAAGGAACCTAAATAGCGAGATAGAGAGGAGGAGGCTTGGGAGGAGGTGGTTTTAAGTTGCTAATATGAGACAGGGCAAAACACGTCTGGAGCGGGCGGCTATCCAAGCGGAGATGCGCGTTAATCAGAAAGCTAACGTGGATGACGCTAACGTGGATGACGTCACCGTTACGTCATATCTTTTAAGTGACGTATTGATTCCCGCCATGAGGTGTAACCGGGCAGCGCGCATGAAGAGCAACTGGGTTTTTTCCCATAAAACAATTTTTTGAAAAATTTTGCATTTATACTCAAAAACCCTTAGACCCGAGAACGTCCAGTTCATTTGTGGCAAAAATTACAGACACTGAAAATTGTTGTTTAGGCCCGCACAAAAGGCGGACAAATTTATTACAAGGTATATACGCCTAAGCGTACAATTCATCAATCCGAAATTGTATGAAATAAGCCACAAAGGTGGGGGAAACAACGCCACAATAGTGGAACACTATGCCCCCACCCGACGACGGTCTCGGGACGAGTTTTAGAAACGTATCAATAAAATTTAAAGCAGCTTCCTCCTCCCTAATTCTATGCACGGAATATGATATATGCAATCTGCATTGATTGAGTATCTTTGATACAAACACACAAACATAACACAGCGTTCCAGGTCCATAGGAAGTGTTATGTATTGACCGGATCGCCCGAGTCTCTTTCTTCACTTCCACCTGGGGATTCGTCTTCGGTAACGTCTGTTGCCTGCAAACGTAAATCCTGGTGGCAGTATCTCTTATCTACCTTATCATAAAATATTTTGTATCATGACGTACTAATAGTCTATATAGGCCTACATTTCGTAAACAATGTAATCTAACACAGCTGTAGTTAATTATTGGTGCGGACCAACACTTGAGATAGCCCGCACGAAATGGAAATCGTAAAAGATTCCTTGATGGAACATAAAATTATTAACATTAATAATTACTAGAATTACATAATGAAACTCATTGAGCAAATTGCCTGACCCTGAGGCATAGTGTCTGCTCATGCTCATTATTATAAGGGTAAGGTATTAAATGCAACCATACAACACTCAACTCTACTATGTTATTCATAAAGGCCCCTAGTTGGGGTTTAATTTTTTAGTTAATGACAGACTTTAATTGAACAAACTCGCCTGACCATGAAGCATAGTGTCTGCCCATGCGAAACACCACACTCCCTGTCTTGGCATAATGAACCATAACAAGTTAACACACATTATAACATAGTAAGTGATACATTGAACAACAGACTCTACTCTGTATGAGTAGATCAATAGCAATCGCATTTTCCCTACATTTAAGTGATAAATAAAACTCTAGATTGCCAAACTTCTAATTGGTCCTATTCAGCAAATAGGCTCTTTTTCCGCTGAGCTACGCTACCGACAACAACCCTTATTCTCTACAGCTGAACACGAATGTATGCTTTAAATGCATCTGAATTCCACCGGCCCCTTTGCCGAATTTTTTGCGTCAGACCAGCCTTTCTTTGCTGCCGAGCATGCTGCACCTATACGGAAACTGTGTCCTTTGTATCTAGTAGAATCTAACCTTAAGAATTTAAATACAACTCTGAGTGCCTCGTTAAAGGAGGATCTTGCTACCGGTTTAAAGCATCTGTCACAAAACAGAGGGCCTGGGAAGAGAGACCTTTGTCGTAGGTAACGTTTGAGCGCGGCAACTGGACATAGGGTACTGTCTAACTTGTCTAGTGTGACGATCTTGCTAGCTTTACCGCTGTTGTGTTTATACATCGATATGTTAAGATAGGCCACGGAGCTGGAAAGTGAAACGTCCTGCACCTGCAAGGCCGCTTCCTCATCCGAACTACGCACCGTCAGTTCACCAATCCGAAAAAATCCGTGAAAGGCAACTAAAAACATTGTCTCATAAAGTAGTCTGATTGAAGGGTTGGAAAACACCACACGTAATGAGTCAATCATCCTGCCCAGTATGTCCTCTGTGATTGGTAGACGCTGGTCTACTGAAGAGTTTAGACACTTAGCCCCATGTAACAACTTCTGAACTTGAAAAGAATTTGATTTGTCCTCTAAACCGCGAATTTTATGAATGTAACCTAACGCTGAAATGTAGGTCCTCATTGTTGAAGGTGCTAACTTTAAATGGAACATATACGCCAAAAATAGTGCCCAGTTAGGTGTTGCTATCGGTAGCGCCGGCGAAATACCTAGACAATCCCGGGAGAATTCATTGTACAATTCCCACGCTCTGGTATAAGTAGCCTGACTATTCTTACATAGAGCTGCCCCTAATAAAGTATCTAAGTGAATAGATAATTCTCGGGTCGTAGGGGCGGAGGAATCCGCGTTTCCTGCTTGTCTGCCCATGGTGCCTGACTGACAAATTTTGATATCTGTAAACGAGAAAGTAGGTCTGCCGACTTATTATGTCTTCCCGGTATGTGTTCCGCTCTGAAAATTTTATCCCGTTTCAAACACGAAAGAACAAGGTCCCTCACCAAGGACATCAACTTGACTTCTTTAGACGTTTGCTTGTTGATAACGGACACTAAAGCTATGTTGTCTGTATGAAACAGAATACATTTTCCTCTTAGCTCTTCAGCCCATAATCTAACTGCCAACACAATGGGAAAAAACTCTAAGACAGCTATGTTAAACAACTTCCAACAGCCTGGCCAAACTCCATACGCCCATTTGCTTCTAAAAACAATTCCATACCCTAACGACGCTGCAGCGTCGGTAAAGAGATGAAGCGCACTATTCGACAACCACGCCTGTTTCCGCAATACGGATATCCCGTTATACTGACCTAGAAATTGCAGCCACAATTTAAGATCCTCCCGAGCTTGCTTATTTAACCGTATCCGATGATGGGGTCTCTGGGTCCCGACAGTTAAATCATACAATCTCCTAAGAAAAGCCCTACCTGGTACCACAACTTTACAAGTGAAATTAAGGTAGCCTAATAAGGATTGCAGCTCACTAAGTCTAACTTTCTTCTTCTTGCACATATCAGCGGTCAAGCTTCTAGCCTTAACTAATTTGTCTGAAGGTAACCTGGCTTCCATGGCAATAGTATCTATTTCGATTCCTAGAAACGTGAGACAGTTGGCAGGCCCTACTGTTTTTTCCGGCGCAAAAGGAATCCCAATATCTCCGCATATGTTTAAAAATGCTTCAAGTTCTCCACGACACTTGCCCCTGCCCTGAGAAATAATGAGGAAGTCGTCTAAAATATGCAGCATGTGTCCTATCCCGAGCTTGTTAATTGCAATCCAGTTCAACGCAGTGCTAAACGTCTCGAAAATTTTGCATGCTGACGAACAACCCATTGGCAAGCACTTATCGAAATAATATTCTCCTTTCCAGGTGAAACCAAGTAGGTGATAATCGTGAGGGTGAATAGGTACAATTCTGAAAGCTGATTCAATGTCGCACTTCGCCATATAAGACCCTAAGCCCATCCTAACAATAATGTCAATTGCTTCATCTAAGGAAGCATAATGTACATTGCTCGCCTTTTCAGGTATACCATCGTTGACAGAGTTACCGTAAGGATAAGAAAGGTGATGGATCATTCTAAATTGACCTGGAAATTTTGGGGGGCATACCCCTAGGGGAGATATATGAAAATCCTTTAGTGGAAACTGTTTATAGGGGCCTGATATCCTACCTAGTCTTAATTCTTTGCTTATTTTGTTTTGGACCACGTCTACGTTATCTGAAGCACTTTTTAAGTTGTGACAATCTCCTGATTTTAAATTACCCTCGTATCCAATGCGAAACCCAAACTTGAAACCCTTTAACAGATAATCAGTGATTTCTTTATCATAACCTTCAAGCCAATGTTCTAGCTTATGCACGTTTATAGGGGTTGGGAGGTTGGTTTGCTCGGTTTGGTCTACCAAATTCTTTCCTCTGCCCACATTTACTGTAGCCATGGTCACCTCCGCATTGGGAACAATAGTGACTGTATCTACAAGGTTTGGCATTGCATTCCCGTCCGAGATGAAAGCTGAAGCAGAAACCGTTTGGGATGGCAGATTTGGCAGACCCTGATGTCTTTGCCTTAAATTGCTTTTGGTTTGAGGGACGAAAATTCTGCAAATTTGAAGTAATTGCACTAAACCATAATTCCCAGTGTACTGTTCCCCAATCCAAATTGTTTTCTGACCTCAACTTCCGAAATTTAGTATCATAGGCATACCAGTTACCCCCTTTCTGGGCTAGCTCTCTGATTGTACTAACATACTTTAACATAACCTGAACATCCTCAGGATATTTCTGAATGTGAACCGACATAAAAATGTGGAATGCAGAAACCCATTTGTCAATAGACAAAAACATTTTCTTTGATGAATCGGAGACATTGACAGATTGACCATTTACATTAATTGTAAGATTTTGGTCGTGAGTGTCACCTGATAAAAGTGAGGATATTTCAATGAATTCGTTTTGCCAAATTTTAGCTTTAAGTTTGTCTCCTACCCCAAAGCCTAAGGGTATGGACGTAGATTTGAATTTTTGCATTTCAGTCTGGTTTATACTATTGAACGCAAAAGGATTAAGGACCGCCTCACCCTGTCCAATATTGATGTCATTGATAGCTAAGGTATTAGTCCTTTCTTCCGGATGCTCGGTCATCTCCGCCCGCCCGCTCCGCCGCTGACGATTAGTGGGTATCTTTGACGAACTCGCCTGTCCAATATTGATGTCATTGATAGCTAAGGTATTAGTCCTTTCTTCCAGATGCTCGGTCATCTCCGCCCGCCCGCTCCACCGCTGACGATTAGTGGGTCTTTTGGACGAACTGGCGCCTGCAAGCTCATCCTGGCAGAGGTCCACGTCGCCGACCGTGTTGTTCGGAGCCTGACTGGAACGTTTCCGACTTCTAGCGGATAGGGGCATCTCAGACCGGAATGGACCTTGGAACGAAGTACAAAAACCAGCAAAGGTTTGCACAAAAGAACTAATACTGTGGGAGAACGCTTAGCTATCGCCCACAACAAAGTAACTCTGACTTATTGTAACTTGAGACCTTTTAACTATTTATGTTTTACAACGTGAATGTGATCAAAGGCATTTAAGAGTTGCTACCCTGTATATTACAATTTAGCAAAATCCTTGAAAGACAACGTAAACATGTAGACTGAAGTAGGAAACTAGAATAATATTGCCACCACAGGGCAGAAAATTGCATCAACCGCAGAGTAGCATTCTAGTGAAGGACAACACTTCTGCTACCCCCCGCGAACACTAAATAGATTGTCATTCAACACTCTCGACCGCGAGAGCAAAAATATACCCACTGCCACTACAGGACAGATTAAAAAACAACAACAAAACAATGCCACCACAGGGCAGAAAAATGCATCAACCGCAGAGTAGCATTAGCGAAGGACAACACTTCTGCTATCCCCCACGAACACTAAATAGATTGTCATTCAACAAGCTAACCGCGAGAGCAAACATATACACACTGCCACTACAGGACAGATTAAAACAATGCCACCACAGGGCAGAAAAATGCATCAACCGCAGAGTAGCATTAGCGAAGGAAAACATTGCTGCTATCCCCCACGAACACTAAATAGATTGTCTTTCAACAATCTCAACCGCGAGAGCAAAAATAATACACACTGCCACTACAGGACAGATTTAAAAACAATGAGTAGCGTTCTAGCGAAGGACAACACTTCTGTTATCCCCCGCGAACACTAAATAGATTATCTTTCAACATTTCAACAAGCCATGGTTAAATAGTAAAAAATACAGGTATGCTTACTTCTGCTAGTACAAATTCATTGCCAAATACGTCAAATACATCAATGAGCCGTGCTCTTTCAGTAAAAATTGTCAACTGTTAAAAGGAAACATCAAATTTGTCTAACAAATATACAAATATCGCGACTTCGCTTTTATAGCCATACTTAGCTAAAACCCTTCAGATCCGAATATGCAATTATGCAACCGCGCAAACTTCTATACAACTTGTAATTGCCATCATCAGTCAAATGTACCCCATCCTTCCGGAAAATAGACAAGGAAGAATGAAAAATTTTCTTATGTTTCCAAAAACACATGCCTCTCTCCGGTAGCATAACACTCAAGTACTGGTTAAATTGCAGGCGTTTTCTCTCATACCCAACTCCAACAGCGTTATCGGAAGACCTAGGGAATTCTTCGCAGATGACAAGCTTGATGATGTTATATTTTGATTTTATCTCTTGAAAATTATCCTCAAACTCCCTAGCGAGTCTTAGAGGGTCAACGTCCGAACGACACAAATCATTGCCACCCAGCTGAATAACAAGAATTTCTGGGTTGTAGTGATACAATCGCTCCTCGAAATCACGCAAATAAATGGTTTTCAGACGATTTAGTGTCAATCCCCCGATCCCAAACCTATACACACTACTTTGCCCTGTCAATCCAAAATCATATCTAAAACGATCATGTCCCCAAGCAATATGCTTTTTCAGTCTAGCAATGAAAGAATGTCCTACAATCAAAATACGTCCTGACACAGGCATTCTATGTAGCTGAATTTACAATTCAGAAAATTTTCACAAATGATAACAATCCAACAGACTAAGATGCTAGAAAGGATCGTACTTACGATTTGATTTGAAAAGTTAAGTTGCTAATATGAGACAGGGCAAAACACGTCTGGAGCGGGCGGCTATCCAAGCGGAGATGCGCGTTAATCAGAAAGCTAACGTGGATGACGCTAACGTGGATGACGTCACCGTTACTTCATATCTTTTAAGTGACGTATTGATTCCCGCCATGAGGTGTAACCGGGCAGCGCGCATGAAGAGCAACTGGGTTTTTTCCCATAAAACAATTTTTTGAAAAATTTTGCATTTATGGTAAATCTACATAGATAACCATATAAACCAGATACAATAACAGATTGTATATACTCTATAGAGAAAGGCAAATAAATAAAGGCCACAATTTAAACTAATATGCCTTAACACATTGCATATAAGAATATTAAAAAATACATAAACATACATTTATTACACACATAAGTTGAATAAGAGAAGGAAACGTGATTTGTAACAACTTTTTGTAATGGTTGAGACTTCACTGCATGTGTCATGCCTTCAGTGGTCTATACATGATGCATGATTGTTTGAAGCATTATAGACCCCTGGAGAAAGGGGGTAGAATAGGTCTTCAACAACCCACGCTGGCCGCAAGAGGCAACTAACGGGATCGGGTTGTCAGGCTCACTGACTTAGTTGATACATGTCATCGTATCCCAATTGCGTGGGTCGATGCTCATGACGTCAGTCACTGTATTGTCTGGTCCAGATTCGATTATTTACAGACCGCTGTCATACAGCTGCAAATTGCTGTGTGTGGCAAACAAACAAAACAACAAAAACACAAATTAAAGCCTTATAGGTAAATCGTAAGAGATTCCATGGCTTATTTTTGCGTTTTCATGTTGCCTTAAACCTGACGGACAACTGTTTCCTGATTGGCTGATAAAAGAATGTGCGGGGTTGTGCTGTATTATTGTCCTGAACAATGTCACTTATTTCGTTTCGTTGTCCACAGTTTCTTTTGTAAATTACTAAATGACCGGCCCGTAACGTTAATTTGTGTGTGTGTGTGTGTGTGTGTGTGTGCGTGTGCGTGCGTGCGTGCGTGCGTGCGCGTGTGTGTGTTGTGTGTGTGTGCGTGCGTGCGTGCGTGCCTGCGTGTGTTTGTGCAGCACGGCACAGCATGTTTCAATCCCTGGGGGGAGTCGGATAGATGTAGGTCCCACAATCTCTTGATGTTGCTATAAATGACCAGGCAACAAGTAGTTAACCAGTGCTCATGCTGTCAGCCTTTAGTTCTCTGATCAGGATTAGGAATATTTATCGGTTGCTGTGACATAGCTGGAATATTGCCTACTGTTGTCACAAACACCAACTCACTCCTTCAACCAATAAGAACGAAATGTTTCAGAACTATTTTCTACAACCTTTTCATGTAATAATACCACGAGAAACATATCAAGATGACAAAATTTGTATTCATTTTTTTCTCGAATGGATAACAAATAAAGTGAAAATTTCAAATTTGAAAAAATCTTTTTATCAATCTTTTAAAAGCATTACTTCCATCAGAGGTGTTTGTGGTTTCACACTGAACATTGTTATTTGAAACAACTTGTGTCACTATTGTGTTCTCACTATTACACAGCCCGTCATTCAGTGAGATTAAGAAAATTGCATATTGAAACAACTTTTGTAAAACTGCACTTCACTCATTTACAAATCACATTAAATCTCAAAACATCACACAGTGTCTCATATTGGAAGTCACTGTCAGCAATACTGTCAGCAATACTGTCAACATACAGATACTCATGTGATAATTCTAAATACTTTCTGTACACTGTACAGCCCTCTCGTGCAGCAGAACACCATACAGTGTCTCATATTGGAAGTCACTACAGCAATACTGTCAACATAAAGATACTCATGTGATAATTCTAAATACTTTTTATACACAGTTCAACCCTCTCGTGCCGCAAAACATCACGTTTAGCTCACTTTGTTAGTTTTTGTAACCATGAAATAGCAGACAAACCGGACACTTTTATGTCCGCTTAACTCAGTTCAGTTCTCGTCATTGACACAGCAGATTTTACAACCTTGAATTACATTGCTAACTTCACACAGCGTCATGTCCTAAGTCCTAAGCGCATCGTGAATCAGTGACTTCTTGGTGTCGGTGATGACGATGTCTTCCCCGCTGATCAGTTTCATGTTGATAGTGTAGTACTCTGGCCACGGACTAACACCAAACATGGGGTACAGGTCTTCCCTAAACCTCGCATCAAACCTGGCTAAAACAACGCCCCTGTTCAGGTCAATGAAGGCCAGTCTGCCCCTCCCCACATCCAGCACAACACCATAGTGGAGGGTGGCCTGTGTGCCGGGAGTGCGGGACATGGTGTTCTGCTGACACTCGCCCGGCTCCCTGTCCCGCCACACCATGGTACAGATACTCCTCCCGTGTCTGCCACATCTCCCTACGCGGACATCCCAGGAGCGACGCCGTAGTGAAACCCACACCCCACTGTCCACCTGTCCTGCCTCACTCACCCCCATCTCCAGGAGAGGCCCCCACCACCACCGCTCTCGACCCATCACCCTCACACTGGTTCGTGTCTCCCAGTATCTGGGAGTGCTGTATACCGGGGTGAGAGTGGGGTGGGGTGGAGGAAGGGGGATGGGGGTGGAGGCACAGGTTCCGCAATACTCCTGGAGCTTGCGCCTGTTATCATAAGGCCGTGTGTCGGGCAGCGAGTTGACCAGCTCACCGTCTGTAGTTACGTGGACATAATCTGTGTTGGCTCGAGCGGCGTCCAGATGTAGTTTAGGACCTGGAAATATAGATGGTGTTTGTTGTGTGATAAGTTTATTTACTGTAGAGACAAAGTCGGACATTTATTGTGAATCTCATGATATTATCTGTGAACAGCGTCCTAAATGTTCGACTGTGAGTTTCACCAAGTTTGTCAATTAGGTCACCATTGTGAATGATAGCGGAATAAATATACTGCAAAACTATTTGTATGTGAATTCTAAATGTATTTTATACAAGGTTACATGGTTTAATGATCAAATCAACACCATATAAAACATTTTTTGACAAACATTAGTTCCGATCTGTTGCTGTGATATAGAAGTCAGACATCGAGGCTCTTTGTCAAAATAAGCAGTAATATTTACATAACTTCATGTTTAAATACCACTGTGTGAATTCACAACTTCTCTTGTACAATAGAGAATACAATGAAACAGAAAACTACATCAAGTTGAGACATTTTGACATTTGTACAGACAACAGACATCACATGAACAGGTAACTTCTATGTCCGCTTCAGTCACTTTCACAGTCACACCATCACACTCGCTGGGCGGAGAGGCTGTCTTGTCTACTGGCGGGGAATGGCGGGATGTATGTTATAACTATACGTGTGGGAATTCTAAATGATTATTACACATAATTACAATGATTGATAAATAAATTAACACCAAAATAATTTTGCCTCACTTAACCTATCTCTGAGTTGATATTTCATTCAAAATCCTTCTTCAATCGTGCTGTTTGTAATCATGTATTTTTAAGTAAAGTAGCGTCTGTGCGAGCATTGCACAGCATCCAACTCATTCGTACCATCACCGATGTAATGTTTTGTCACTCTCTTCTGATGTGCTTCACCTTTTCACATACATTTAGTTAGAGACATAACAAGGACAGTATCAAAGTTTAATATGGTGTGTTATAAATAAAATTTATTTCCATACAATACTTTTATTACCTTCTCTGGAGGGCATGGGTGGCCCAGTCGTCAATAATAATAATATGAAAGTTGTATATTGTGTGTTAGCAATAACATTTATTTCCATACAATACTTTTATTACCTTCTCTATGTAGTTCATTACTGCTGCATCAACCCAGACATATAGTTTGCTATACATTCAATTAAAAAGCAGGTGAGAGATCTATTTTTGTGTTATTCAGGATTCAAGAAACCTACAGTTCAGATTACGTACAAATAGCACTTCGTTAGTGATTAGCACATACTGATGTAATTTATGAAATCTGGTTATAATGTAACTCATTGTTTTCAAATTATGTTGAATACAGATAAATCACAGACGATTATGCAGTGTATTATGTCTACATACTAATATCATAAATACCTTGGACTCATACGTCAACATAGCTTCTTACAGAGGACGAATTGAAATACGCGACTTCAAGACTGACGACGTGCAATCAAATTACAGTCGAGCAAGAAGAAGAGTGATGATAACACAGATAACGGAACTTTGGCAACTTATGGTTTCAATGTATTCATCGTAATTAAATGATGATATAATACACTGGATGGTCGAGGATGAGGTCATGGTAGAATAATACTTTGCTTTTTTAACTGTCTACACATTTTTAATAATAGTGGGTGAGTGAGTGAGTATGGTTTTACGCCGCCTTTAGCAATATTCCGGCAATATCATGGCGGGGGACGATCCGGGGTAGAATAGGTCTTCAGCAACCCATGCTTGCCGTAAAAGGTGACCATGCTTGCCGTAAAAGGCGACAAACGGGATCGGGTGGTCAGGCTCGCTGACTTGGTTGATGCATGTCATCGGTCCCAATTGGGTGGATCGATGCTCATGATATTAATCAATGGATTGTCTGGTCCAGACTCGATTATTTACAGACCGCCGTCATATATCTGGAATATTGCTTAGTGCGGCGTTAAACAACAAATAAACAAACAAACAAACAAACAAAAATGGCGGTGGACACCAGAAATGGGCTTCACACATTGTACCCATGTCGGGAATCGAACCCAGATCTTCGGCATGGCGTGCGGACACTTTAACCACTAGGCCACCCGATCCGACCGCCCCTTATTTGATAATTACTCATATTGCCTGGTATCATGACATAAACACGCATACATGAGCCGAGAACTTTAACTCTTAAGTCCGACACTAAACTTTATAAAATGTATCCAGCGTCGCTCTGAAATATAGTTTAATATACTTTTAATGTGTTCCTCATCATAGTATAGTTAATTAATGTGTTGTAAAACCAGATGAGGTGTAATGAACATTAAAAAAAATTAGATCTGAACAGCCAACGTCTCGCACAGCTGTCATTTTGTACCACAAATATATTTTATCACGTTCTCTACTTAAAGTTAAACTTTTGAATCAATCGCCGCACCGCGCAAGCGCAGCCGTTAGATGGCTCTGCAATAAATAAGGAAGTACGCCCACATGTTTCATAATATCACTACCTCCTTTGATTAACTGATGCATGTCTATCGATGTGATTTGAGATTATAAATACACGGAGATGTCAAGGGGAATTGTTGTAACCATACTTGAACATATACAACGGTCACTAGATTCCACTGACTGATAAAACCAGCTGGACAATGCTTTCCCCGTCTTGTACCTCGGGCAAATATTTCCACTACGTTTGTATTCACGAACCCAAAAGTGTGACGATATTCACATTTGCAAAACAGAGGTGCTCGTGTTAGTCCGCCTGTGTTATTTTATGAGAGAGAGAGAGGGAAGTCACGTGCAACGTACAACGTGCAACGTACAATATTACCGAGTATATGCAGTGAACCCACGTGAAACATTACCGAGTATATGCAGGTTACCCACGTGAAATATTGCCGAGTATATGCAGTTAACCAGCGAGCAACCATGTGAAACATTCCCTGTGTATTCAGTAAACCAATGTGCAATTAAAACGGCACCTAGTGTATGCAATGAACTCATGTGCAACCACCTGAAACATTATCGAGTGTATGCAGTGCAACCATTTGCAATCACTTGAAACATTACCGAAATTACTCATGCAGTGAACCTGTGTGTATACACCTGAAACATTACCGAGTGAATTCAGTGAATCCGCGTGCAACCACCTGAAACATTACCGAGTGTAGTCAGTTAACCAATGTGTAAGTGAAACTGCACCTAGTGTATGCAATGAACCCATGTGCAACAACCTGAAATATTTATCGGGTGTATGAAGTGCACGCATCTGCAATAAATTAAAACATTACGCATTGTATTCAGTGA
Organism: Haliotis rufescens; assembly: GCF_023055435.1. Taxonomy (NCBI): domain Eukaryota; kingdom Metazoa; phylum Mollusca; class Gastropoda; order Lepetellida; family Haliotidae; genus Haliotis; species Haliotis rufescens. Next base: position 23,555,483 of record NW_025964383.1, on the reverse strand, counting down.
ACCCGTTTGCGACCATCTGTATCATTACCAAGTGGACTTAGTGAACCCGTGTCCAACAAACTGAAACATTGCCGAGTGTATTCAGTGAACACGTGTGCAACCACCTGAAACATTACTGATCGTATTCAGTGAGCCCGTGTGCAACCACCTGAAACATTACCGAGTGTATTCAGTAAGCCAGTGTGCAACCATCTGAAACATGAACGAGTGTATGCAGTGAAACCGTGTGCAAACACCTGAAGCATTACCGAGTGTATTCAATGAACCTGTATGCAACCACCTGAAACATTACTGACTGTATTCAGTGAACCTGTATGCAACCACCTGAAACATTACTGAGTGAATTCAGTGAACCCGTGTGCGACCACCTGAACCATAACAGAGTGTATACAGAGAACCTGTGTGCGACCACCTGAAACATTACCGAGTGTATTCATTGAATCCGTGTGCAATCATCTAAAATATTACCCAGTATTCCACCTGAAACATTGCCGAGTGTATACGCTCAATTCGTGTGAGACCACCTGGAACATAAACGAGTGTATTGAGTGAACCCGTGTGCAACCACCTGAAACATTACCCAGTCTATTTAGTGAACCCATCTGCGACCACCTGAAGTATTACAAAGTGTATACACTCAACCCGTGTGCGACCTACTGAAACATTGCCCAGTGCATTCATTGGACCCGTGTGCGACCACCTGAAACATTACCGTGTGTATTCGGTGAAGCCGTGTGCAACCATCTGAAAGATTACCGAGTGTATTTAGTGAACCCGTGTGCAACCACCTGAAAGATTACTGAATGTATTCAGTAAACCCATGTGCGATCACCTGAAACATTACTCAGTGTATTTAGTGAACCCGTGTGCGACCACCTGAAACACTACTAAGTGTATTCAGAGAACCCGTGTGCGACCACCTGAAACATTAACGAGTGTATTCAGTGAACCTGTGTGCAACCACCTGAAAGATTACTGAATGTATTCAGTAAACACATGTGCGACCACCTGAAACACTAATAAGTGTATTCAGAGAACCCGTGTGCGACCACCATGAACCATCAACGAGCGTATACGCTCAACCTGTGTGCGTCCACCAGAAACATTACTGAGTGTATTCAGTGAACCCGTGTGCAATCACCTCAAATATTACCCAGTGTATTCCAACTGAAACCTTGCTGAGTGTATTTAGTGAACCCGTGTACAAACACCTGAAAAATATCCAAGTGTATTCAGTGATTCCGTGTGCAGCCACCAGAAACATTGCTGAGTGTATTCAGTAAAACTGTGTGCGACCACCTGACAGATAACCAAGTGTATGCAGTGATTCCGTGTGCAATCACCTGAAACATTACCGAGTGTCTTCATTGAACCCGTGTGGAGCCACCTGAAACATTTCTGAGTGTATTTAGTGAACGCCTGTGCAACCAAATGAAACATTTTCTAGCGTACCCAGTGAACCCGTGTGCAACCATCTGAAAGATTACCGAGTGTATCGAGTGAACCCGTATGCAGCCAAGTGAGTGAGTGAGTGAGTGAGTATGGTTTTACGCCAGTTTGAGCAATATTCAAGCAATATCACGGCGGGGGACACCAGAAAATGGGCTTCACACATTTTACCCATGTCGGGTATCAAACTCGGGTCTTTGGCGTGACGAGCGAACGCTTTAACCACTAACATTATCGAGTGTCTTCAGTGAACCCGTGTGCAACAACATGAAACACTACCAAGAATATTAAGTCAAGCCGTGCGCAATCAACTGAGACATTACCGAGTGTATTCGGTGAACCTTTGTGCAACCACTTAAAACATTACGGTGTGTATTCAGTGAACACGTGTAAAACCACCTGAAACATTACCGAGTGTATTCAGTGAACATGTGTTCAACCACCTGAAACATTATCGAGTGTATTCATTGAACTTGAATGGTACCGACTGAAACATTATCGTGTGTATTCAGTGAACCCGTGTGTAGTCATTTGAAGCATTACAGGTTGTATTCAGTGAATTCGTGTGCTACCATCTGAAACATTACCGAGTGTATTCAGTGAACCCGTTGGCAGTCACCTGAAACATTTCCGAGTGTATTCAGTGAACCCGTGTGCAACAACATGAAACACTGCCGAGAATATTCAGTCAAGCCGTGCGCAATCAATTGAGACATTACCGAGTGTATTCAGTGAACCCGTGTGTAGCCAAATGAAACATTACAAAGTGTATTCAGTGAACCCCTGTGCAACCATCTGAAACATTACAAAGTGTATTCAGTGAACCCGTGTATAGCCAAATGAAACATTTTCTAGTGTATTCAATGAACCCGTGTCAACCATCTGAAACATTACAAAGTGTATTCAGTGAACCCGTGTATGGCCAAATGAAACATTTTCTAGTGTATCCAGTGAACCTGTGTTCCACCATCTGAAACATGACCGAGAATTTTCAGTGAACCCGCGTGAAGTCGGGTGAGCTTGGGAGCTTCTACCCGGCTGGTCTGTATGGCTGTGACTGTGGTCTAGACAGATGGCTGTTCCCCGATGCGGCCTCTTTGCCCTGACTCTTTAGCAAATACTGTCTGCTTCTTTTAAGCATCTCCATCTCTTGAGATATAGCGGAGAAATGGGACTCAAACATCGACTCCATCATCCCTTTCTGCTGGTTGAAATGCTGTTCCAACATGTTCATAGAGAACGCAGAAGTAGATTCATTCTCCGGAGTAGGTAGAGACGCTGTGATAGGGTCAGTGGCTATGTCTATAGCAGCAATGGGTTGACTGACTAACGGTCACGCAATACCATAAGCTTACCAGGGCCCTCGGCCATAGTTTGCTGAATCAATGGTACTCGTATAGGATCAGGCAAATGTCCTTAGGATCTGATTGGTAAAACGACTAGCTTCGTCGTGTGTGTGTGCTTGTACTAGCCCGGACTGATGCCGATTTATAGTGCTAGCTCACTGAGATATCATGCTGCAGTTTAACATGAATAGTGAGTGAGTATGGTTTTACGCCGCATATTACGGCGAAATGGGCTTCATACATTGTACCCATGTCGGGAATCGAACCCAGGTCTTCGTAGTGACGAGCGAACGCTTAAGCCACTAGGCTACCCGACCGCCCCTTAACATGAATACCCCATTCAGACACAGTATACTGCCCCAGAGCCGACCAGTCCCTATTTTAGCCTCTTAATGCCGAGCGCCAGACAGGGTATGGCTACCGACGATCTTGTTAAGGGGTATGACGGGAAATTTCAAAATTGACGTTTTTGGATCAGTAGTGCATACCACCCCTACGATTTGTCAAACATTCATTCACTCGACAAGGCATATCGCGTATGAATATCCAAATGCTGACTTGAGGGAGTCTGGCCCACTCCTCCCGCCCCTAGACGCTCCGCGCCTTGCAGACACCGCACCGCTAGTTCATAAACAAACATTACTTGGTATTAACATTTATAGTTCTGAATCATGATCTCCTACTTTTCTAAAGATTATTTATACCGACCTGCCAAACATCAAGAATTCCCTCACTAAATACACCACTACATACACCACCACACACCTCACTCGTAATAAGGCCAATGATTTTGGTCTCTCATTTCATTTCAATGAACAAATTCCTCATTCAAGAAAGAATGTCCAAAGTGTTATGTTTCTCTGAAATGATTGATGCATAACATACAAAAGTATTGAAACTCTGTTATACACATATTTGTAGTTGTAGCCCTGTTAAATAAAAATAGTTCCTGCTAATGTTTGTGAATGAATACATTTGAGGTTTGTATCGTATGGAATTTAAGTTAACTTACACAAAACAGGAAGCCATGAACTGATATCTCCCACATTGTGGAAGGCAGAACCATCTGAAACGACCATGGGAACGTCATACGTTATGTTCACACATCTTTGCAAACACATGCAATTTAGACATTTAAGTATGAAAGGGTGCAGCATGTCTCATTCCGTAACTCAAACAAAAGATGTCAAGACTACATTACCCTCGCAAACACTGTGTACAATACAGGGGACCATTCTTTACTAATATAAGAGACCGACGATTTGATATTCCTTACTACATTATTGCAAGGTTCATATCTGGAAATAAGAATATACATCTGGTTTTGTAGCTGTAGCTAAACCCCTCCCCTCCCAGAATCTCAAACGGTCGGTCCCTTATGTAATTATATAGCAATTTAGAATTAAGAGAGGGTTGGTATCAAAGCATTTGCAATTAATTACTATGGCTGTGCAAACATCCTAAGAAATTGTTTCTGTACTTTTACAACATTTTCCCCAATGATCTCCACAGAATATACCAACCTTGCTTCATAGAGAGAATACTGTTTTGATAACGGGTCATCGCTGCCTTGTCGTCTGCAATCATCTGTATGACCAAGGAAAGATACATGTATTTGTCATAAGCATTATAACATCCTAAGAAACTATGGTAACAGGCCTGACAGGACCTAACAAACCTTAAAGGATGTAACAGGCAATACAGGATGAACCGGGCCTTACAGGCTGTAACAGGCCTTACATGATGTAATAGGCCTTACAGGATCTATCAGGCCATACAGAATGTAACAGACCTTACACGATGTAACAGGTCTTACAGGATGTAACATGCCTTATAGGATGTAAGAGGCAATACAGGGTGTAACAGGCCTTACAGGATCTATCAGGCAATACAGGATGTAACAGACCTTACAAGATGTAACAGGCCTTACAGGATGTAACAGGCCTTACAGGATGTAACAGACCTTACAGGATATAACAGGCCTTACAGGATGTAACAGGCCTTAGAGGATGTAACAGGCCTTACAGGATGTAACAGGCCTTACAGGATGTAACAGGTCTTACAGGATGTAACAGGCCTTACATGATGTAATAAGTCTTACAGGATCTATCAGGCAATACAGGATGTAACAGACCTTACAACATGTAACAGGCCATACAGGATGTAACATGCCTTACAGTGAGTGAGTATGGTTTTACGCCGCTTTTAGCAATATTCCAGCAATAACACGGCGGGGGACACCAGAAATGGGCTTCACACATTGTACCCATGTCGGGAATCGAGCCCGGGTCTTCGGCGTGACGAGCGAACGCTTTAACCACTAGGCTACCCGACCGCCCCAACATGCCTTACAGGATGTAACAGGCCTTACAGGATGAAACAGGCCTTACAGGATGTAATATGTCTTACAGGATATAACAGGCCATACAGGGTGTAACAGGCCTTACAGGATGTAATAAGTCTTACAAGATCTATCAGGCAATACAGGATGTAACAGACCTTACAAGATGTAACAGGCCTTACAGGATGTAACAGGCCTTACAGGATGTAACAGACCTTACAGGATATAACAGGCCTTACAGGATGTAACAGGCCTTAGAGGATGTAACAGGCCTTACAGGATGTAACAGACCTTACAGGATGTAACAGGTCTTACAGGATGTAACAGGCCTTACATGATGTAATAGGTCTTACAGGATCTATCAGGCAATACAGGATGTAATAGACCTTACAAGATGTAACAGGCCATACAGGATGTAACATGCCTTACAGGATGTAACAGGCCTTACAGGATGTAATAGGTCTTACAGGATATAACAGGCCATACAGGGTGTAACAGGCCTTACAGGATGTAATAGGTCTTACAGGATATAACAGGCCATACAGGGTGTAACAGGCCTTACAGGATGTAACATGCCTTACAGGATGGAACAGGTCTTACAGGGTGTAACATGCCTTACAGGATGTAACATGCCTTACAGGATGTAACAGGCCTTACAGGATGTAACATGCCTTACATGATGTAATAGGTCATACAGGGTGTAACAGACCTTACATGGTGTAAAAGGCCTTACAGGGTGTAACAGGCCTTACAGGATGTAACAGGCCTTACATGATGTAAGAGGCCATAAAGGATGTAACAGACCTTACAGGATGTATCAGGCCTTACAGGATGTAACAGGCCATACAGGATGTAACAGGCCTTACAGGATGTAACAGGCCTTACATGATGTAAGAAGCCATACAGGATGTATCAGGCCTTACAGGATGTAACAGGCCTTACATGATGTAACAGGGCATACAGGATGTAACAGGCCTTACAGGATGTAACAGGCCTTACATGATGTAACAGGCCTTACAGGATGTATCAGGCCTTACAGGATGTAACAGGCCATAAAGGATGTAACAGACCTTACAGGATGTAACAGACCTTACAGGATGTAACAGGCCATACAGGATGTAACAGGTCTTACAGGATGTAACAGGCCTTACATGATGTAAGAGGCCATAAAGGATGTAACAGACCTTACAAGATGAAACAGGCCTTACAGGATGTATCAGGCCTTACATGATGTAAGAGGCCTTACAGGATGTAACAGGCCATACAGGATGTAACAGGCCATACACGATATAATACGCCTTACATGATGTAACAGGCCATACAGGATGTAACAGGCCATACAGAATGTAACAGACCTTACAGGATGTAACAGGCCATACAGGATGTAACAGGCCTTACAGGATGTAAGAGGCCATAAAGGATGTAACAGACCTTACAGTATGTAACAGACCTTACAGGATGTAACAGGCCATACAGGATGTAACAGGCCTTACAGGATGTAACAGGCCTTACACGATGAAACAGGCCTTACAGGATGTAACAGGCCTTACAGGATGTAATCGGCCTTACATGATGTAAGAGGCCATACAGGATGTAAGAGACCTTACATGATGTAACAGGCCATACAGGATGTAACATGCCTTACAGGATGTAAGAGGCCATAAAGGATGTAACAGACCTTACAGGATGTAACAGACCTTACAGGATGTAACAGACCTTACAGGATGTAACAGGCCTTACATGATGAAACAGGCCTTACAGGATGTATCAGGCCTTACAGGACGTAATCGGCCTTACAGGATGTATCAGGCCTTACAGGACGTAATCGGCCTTACATGATGTAAGAGGCCATACAGGATGTAAGAGACCTTACATGATGTAACAGGCCATACAGGATGTAACAGGCCTTATATGATGTAACAGGCCTTTCAAGATGTAACAGACCTTAAAGGATGTAACAGACCTTACAGGATGTAACACGCCTTACATGATGTAACAGGCCTTACAGGATGTAACAGACCTTACAGGATGTAACAGGCCATACAGGATGTAACAGGCCTTACAGGATGTAACAGGCCTTACAGGATGTAACAGGCCTTACAGGATGTAACAGACCTTACAGGATGTAACAGACCTTACAGGATGTAACAGGCCTTACAGGATGTAACAGGCCATACAGGATGTAACAGGCCATACACGATATAATACGCCTTACATGATGTAACAGGCCTTACAGGATGTAACAGGCCATACAGGATGTAACAGACCTTACAGGATGTAACAGGCCATACAGGATGTAACAGGCCATACACGATATAATACGCCTTACATGATGTAACAGGCCATACAGGATGTAACAGGCCATACAGGATGTAACAGACCTTACAGGATGTAACAGGCCATACAGGATGTAACAGGCCATACAGGATGTAACAGACCTTACAGGATGTAACAGACCATACATGATGTAACAGGCCATACAGGATGTAACATGCCTTACAGGATGTAACAGGCCTTACAGGATGTAACATGCCTTACATGATGTAACAGGCCTTACAGGATGTGACATGCAAGGCCATACATGATGTAACAGGCCTTACAGGTAGTAATAGGCCTTACATGATGTAACAGGCATTTCAAGATGTAACAGACCTTACAGGATGTAACATGCCTTACATGATGTAACAGGCCTTACAGGATGTGACATGCCTTACATGATGCAACAGGCGATACAGGATGTAACAGTCAGTGCAGGATGTAACAGGCCTTTCAGAATGTAACAGTCCTTACAGTAACAAGGTTGCCCATAAAAGGATAGGAAGGGCGTGTGTTACAAGTGTATAGTCGACGAAGTCATTTATGTTCCCCGCCCATTTTAACACGTTATGGATCAAAACCAGGTAACTGACCCAACATTTCTCTTAGCCCTTGTCAAAATAGCTGGAACGGAAATTCAAAAATAAACGTTTCATGCAATGTTTGGCAAGGAAATATTTTACAGTTTATTTGTTATACTCCATAAGTGAACCCACCCTATATTAAAATTTAAATCCAACTTATTGCCATGGATACGTAAAAAAATAAAATTTTCTAAAATTCCTAAATAGCAAAAGGCACCAGTTCAGTATGTGCCTGGTAGACATGCAAAGCTGGGTAAGAAAGTTTTTAACAGTTTTTGAGTTACCTTCCGGAAATGAATACCACCCTTATAGAACCTAAGTCCAACTTGTTGTCACGGAAACGTAAAAAATATTCATTTCCAAAATTCCTAAATAGCAAAAGGCACCAGTTCAGCATGAGTCTGATAGACATGCAAAGTTTCGTAGAGAAATATTTAACGGTTTCTTAGTTATGCTCCGGAAACGATTTCGGGACACACGCACACACGGACGCACGGACGGACGAAACCCATTTCAATATCCCCCGCCAACTTCGTAGAAAGGTCGTGTGTAATATCATTCCGATATGTGCACATGTTCATTTAGCATTTCCCGATGCAGATTAAGTGTTGAAGCCAGGTGACATAACAGTAGTTCAACCATTTGAGCAAAAAAACTGAAAATGACACCTTAATTCTTATTGGTGCTTTACACCATCTCATTGTAGAAAGGTAACCCTAATCAGAATGCGCCACAAATCATCAAGGAGGAAATTATATATAGTGAAATAATAATGTGATGACATATGTTTGATAATATAAGACATTTTCCATAAACGAATTTATAATATCAATGGCATATTTTTCGACTTTAAATCCAGCGCTGCGCGTCATCGACACTAGTCCTCTCCATGCTGGCGAGAAATAAGGCAGAGCTTCCGGCTTTACCCGTATGATGAAACGTAAAGCGTACGATGTGATTGTTGTTTACCTGGATTGTTTTGCTATTATTACGATGGATAAAGGCCACTGTGGGGACACGTTGCAATGTTTGCAGTGGCGTATTGAAGACTTAGGTTTCACATTAGTCTATGATAAATTTGTAGCACCAACCTCAAAAAGGACATTTTGACATAAATATAGATAGTGTTGTGGGAACTTTAATTCTCCCCGAAGATAAACACGTAGATCTGAAAGAATGTTTGGGTCAATTTGAAAAAAATGTTGAAAAGTTAAAAAGTTACAAATAAAGCAAATGCTAGGAAAACATCACGTGCGGTTCATGGCGGGCGAACGTTTATGAGGCGTCTAATTGTCTTATATTAATCGGAAACGTAAGTTGTTCATTCTTAATGTGTTGTCGAGGTCAAATTCTATGGACAGTTTAATGGAACTACTTTTGCTCTTAAAAGGTGAAGTTCTTCCCTATCAGGGATGTGCCACTGATGCATGCGAGGAACTACAAGAAAAATAGGAACCACAAAAGAGTGAATTTATGAGTACAAAGTGAGGGCACAGTTAAAATATTTTTAGTCTGGTAACCAGAGGAACAAACGATTTTGAACCCAAACCAAACCAAAAGTTTTTGTCAGATAAAAGGACACAAGTGATCATGTGATGATCTCCTTCAGGGTTAAGTAAGAAATAGTTATATCGTTTGAACATAACTTTTACAGTTCTTTAACCGGAATTAAAGTGATCATTTAGTCATTTTTAAATTGTATCTATCAACCTTACCTAAATATTTGATAATTTAGTGGCTACAATTGCACAAACTAATTACTCGCCATGCAGTTCAACATTCCATAATCGGATGTTTAACAAATACTTACACTTTCAAGCATCGCGTACAAAGGAGTTCTGCTTAGACTTCCCTGTTGAAACTGTCTTATTTGAAGGACGTGGCTTTTCTGTGCTTGTCTCCGTTGATTGTCAGTATCTAGATGCAATATGTAAAAGTCAGTTTATGAGTTAGAGGCCATCATGATGATCCAAGTGGTAATCAAACCTAGAACTGACAAACAGCTGGTTGATAGTGTGACAACGAATCTCTACATCGGATTATGATCTCCTCAATATGTTCAACTGCAACTGGGGAATGCAAGTGACAAAACACTTTCCGTGACCATAAAAGTTAGTATTGTCCATTGTAAGATTCCGACTTTATTATAAGCATGTATTCATGAATCACTATCAAGTACTGGTGATGACAGGTGTTCGCAAAAAGGTGAACTATCCTTCTGTATTTTGTACATAAGGGGACATAAGTGTGTGCGCATCATAGAACTAGTCTAGCTTATTATCTTAACCAGTACTGTCTAATATTGATATCGGGAAAATTATTACATACATACATTTACACATTTGCCCCTGATATTGCATCGTCGTTCTTAGCTTGTACAGTTAACTAACACTTAAACCTAATATTTTACAACAACGAATAATTAATAGGTACAATAATTATCGAAAACGTTTTAGCAAAATGTGAACTTAGATGATATGAAAATGTGATATCTAAAACATGAAAGATTCCAACCTATTACACACAACATTGAAGTTGTTACATTTACCTGGGAAGTCACGTGGTGTCTCAGAAGAATCTCCGAACATTAGATGGTCCTGGCGTTCATAGTCAGTCTGTAAAGGCAACACAGTTAGATGAATCAGATCAACCTCAATCCCTATGAAGATATGAGTATCAGGTTATAAGAGTGTATAACAGTTCAATGCTCCTAGGATCCTTTAATTGACTGACAGTGACTCTAAGACAACTTTCTACCGGTAAATACTGTTGATCTGATATTCATTTGTTGACACCAACATAAACACTTACAGTATCAAGTCGTGGCTCTTTAAACCTTGAAATGATGCCTATGTTCCGGTCCACGTAACTTAATGTGTTCTGCCACTCAGCTGAGGAAGGAAAAGAAAGTTTACATATCATCATGTTAATCGTATTTGTTAATAGTGTATGAGTGATCGAGGGATATATCTATTTCAGGTAATACTATCCTACATGTATATAGATGACGCCCTACCTGTATATAGAGGACTCCCTACATGTATATAGAGGACTCCCTACCTGTATACAGAGGACTCCCTACCTGTATATAGAGGACTCCCTACCTGTATATAGAGGACTCAGCTGTAGCATTACTTTGTCCTTCTCCTGAAACAAACAAAGTATCTTAGCTTTGCCTGATTCACGTGAGTGCGTGCGTGTGCGTGTGTATATTTAGTATTTATGAGAGCATGCGTTTGCGTGCGTTGAAGGACACGAGGAGCAAGGAGATTGGCACGAGGATGCACCACTGGCTTAAAGAGCAATACAACAAAAGTTTATTACCAACGAATTGGCCATTCCTTTATCATAAACCCCACCGTGATGTTGCTGGACTAGTGCTAAAAGCGCCTTAAAACCATATCCACTCAGTCATTAAACTGACATTGTGTGATATAATTGAGTTCAAAACAGCGTTAATCCCAAAGCCTCAATCCATTCACTTTATTTTTTATAGCAACGTGTACTTAGTTCTAATCGATTTTGTTAGATATATAAAGTCTAGACCCCCTGAAACTACAAACCCCTGAATCCGCCTATGACACACACCAGTCTGTAAATGATTTGCAACACATTCCTTTGATTTGACAGTCATTTTGTGACCACGTTAATGATACTGATTATTAATGTTGAAAATATGTTACCTTTTCCACATTATCCAAGTCTGCTGCAAGCTTTTCTACGTCATCGAAACCTTCAGGAAAAACTATTTTTTAATGACGAGACATCAACGAAACCCTCACTACCACTAATGAAGATAAAATGAATAATGAATGATAGTTACTATTACAACCTTCGATAATTATACCCAAACAACATCCATTATAACAACACATTCTAACAACCATTATACATGTACTAACACATTCTAACATGACAACATATAATTGAACAATGTGATCAACCTCCTGCAATGTAAAAAAGAGGCCGTGAGTGAGTGAGGTAAAACATTTTTGACTTTGGAGACATTTCAGCCATACCGTGACGATCGGAAAAAAAGAAAGTTTGTTTAAAAGTAGGATCGATTTACAATTTTAAATACTGATTTTACAATTTGTAACATGGACAGAGACTGGCACTTGCACAGCAAAAAAAGTGTAGGTTTCCGTCTTCCGGAAACCTTCCGGAAACCTTCCGGATACCTACCCATTTTGGATCCGGCCCGGATACCTTCCGGAAACCTTCCAAAAAAAATGTCAAAATTTGGGGGGTGCATTTTGTTCACTTAAGTGTGAAACACATAAAAAAATGAACTTGAAAATACCAAGCAATTTGAAGGTTGTTGAAGGCATCTGGAAGGTTTCCGGAAGGTTTCCGGATGCAAATTTTCTTCATGACTTGCTTATGGTAAATAATGTTAGCCTGTGCATTACAGGTACCTGTTGTAATATTCTGTGTTATTTTAGTTGTAAATATCCTCCTCAAACTGAGATATGTGGGCATGCATTGTTCACAAGTTGTTTTGCGACATGGGTCCAATGTGTGAAGCTTATTGCTGGTGTCCCCCACCATGATATTGTTGCAATATTGCTAAAAGTGGCAAAACAGCATTCTCACTCAGAAAAAAATGGAAAGTCATTGGCTATGTGCTTTGGCATTTGGCCCTGGTGAGATAAACAGATTAGTTTGGAACGGTATCAGTACTTATATCGGGACAGTGTAGTTTCATGGGAATATAAAACAGAATACAATTGTCCCAAATTGGTGCATATGACTAATGGCATCCATAGAAAACACCTAAATAAAGTACAGAAAAAATATCAATGTCATTTGTCTACTAAGGTGGAACTACAACTGTTGTTAAGTGAGCTGTATTTATAGTAGGAAAACATTCTGGGCATTAGTACATTTTATATTTGTTCAGCACCTATGTTATGGCTGATCAGCATTATATTTCTTTATGCTAATGAAGCAAAACAAATCATGTTTTTGGAAAAAAATCTTATTTATTGATTATATGGCATTTCATTGGTACATATCACAAATTGAAATGTGATCAAGCAAGAAGAGGAACTAGCATAAAGTAACCAGTGGTGTTTGCAAGGCCTTACAGAACAGACGCTTCAATGCCATTTTCTAAATAAACAAATTAGTCAAATCTCAGAAGAATTTTATTGAAGAAGAATATCTAAAGTCGATTATGTTTCTGCAGTAAACCACAAAAGTCATTCAGATTTGTATAGTCAGCATCGGTGTACACAAACTGGACATAGTCACAGTGCTTTGGCATAAATTCATTCAGACTTCATTAGTGTCATAATAAAACCACCTACAGTAACACTGGTGTGGCATTATTCATTCAGAATCATCACTTTCTGAGGTGAATCTGTTGGTTGTTATCAGGAGTACTGTTCATCATCCGGCGAGTCCCTTGTCTGAATTGTGTGAGCAAGGTCTTCTTAAATGTAGCTGGTGTCAGATTGTGAAATCCAGGTACCTGAAACATTTCATAACATCTTTAGAAACTTGTTAGTCAAAAGTTATGAAACACACACATTTACAAATGTTTAAAGTTGTTTTCTCGAACAGTGAGGTATTGACAATTTATCTTGCAACTGATATTTAACCAATCTTTGAACATGTAAATAAGCCATTGCAAACAGAAAAGTGTTCAGAAAATACAAAAATGTATCCGGTCTTCTAAAACAATACCACAAGGTTCACCTGCATTTTGTTTGAATGTTTGCATTACATCAAAATGTAAGGAAGGGTAAACGAGACTATGCAAAACTAAGTTACATAGGTTCTTATACATAAATACATAAATGCAACTATTCATAATTATCAAAACACATGTCATGTAAGTTATCTCAAAATACAACATAATGAGCGAGTGAGTTGGTTTAGTTTCATGCAGCTTGTTAGCAATATTCCAACTATGGGCTTCACACATTGTACCCATGTGGTGAATTGAACCCGGGTTTCAGAGACTGTTTCACCCACTAGGCTACCCTTGCACACCAAATACAAAAGAAAGTATATTAGGAATTCAGACAATAGATATTCTCACCAAATTCATTAATGGAAGCTATATTGAAATTCAAATTTTGACAAATTAGGATGACACTGTAGAAGCATTTATCTAAGTTATTATGGATATTTAATATCTACCGTTAATGGGTAGTCCATCATAGACAGTGATAAAAAATTCATCTGAAAAGTACAACCTGAACCATCAACTAAAAACTATGTATATTACATTAAAGGGGCCGGTCATGTATTACCGGTATGCTCTCGTTCATTTTTTGACACAACCCTCCCTGAAAGAAAATGCAAAGCACTTTATATTTTATTGTCCATTTTGTCAAAAGCCTCCCCTAGAGACTCTCACATTTTGGGGTGACCCTCCGTTTGTTCTGATCTGAATTCAAAAATTCATGTCTCATTATCATATTTTATAATTTATCCTATCTTTTTTGAAAATTAACTAAATGAAGATTAACAATAACATGCAAATCTGCCAAAATATTGGCCTGGCAAAGTTTAAATTAATCATAATTACTGTTATAAAGTTTTGGATCCATCATCTGTTTCTAAATACTGTGAAACCCAACTTTGACTTGTGTGGCATTGTTGTATCATCTACCCAATGTTCTTTATGCATTGATATGCATCTGCACAGAGTGGTCAAAGTCTGTGTCTGACACTTAGTGTGCTACAAGGGAAACATCAGTTTGTGTCAAGCCAAACTGTCTGATAATCTCAAGGGCTGCCTTGGTAGCATCAAGGGATGTAGCTAATCCTAAATAAACATAAAACAAGTGACATCATCTCTTCTACAGAACACATGATCAAAGCCTGCCCCACCTTTGATGTTTATTACCTTGCTACTCTAAAAACAGCTAATTAGCAAAATGAACTCAATGTCAACTCATTGTGGACTAGGGATTAACAGGGCAATTAGTGTCGGGTGGGTATTAGTACTTGCAATTGTCTGTTAATTACTTAATTGAGTAGTGACGGCTTAATCAGTTGTGCCTTTACAACCACGCTGACTGCTATTCAACTTATCGAGTCAGTTTACTATGTAACATGCTTCTTGGGACCAAGGAAATGTATCTTGCTGGATAACAGTTTTTTCTAATTTATCAGAGATCAGAAATAATAATAATGACGTTTTTGATGTGCATTTCTTTGTTGTGTTTACTAGGATGATTAGTAGTGATGGTGTTTGAATTATTAGACACTATTTATTCCAAAAGAGGAATAGGGTTGGTGAAGAGGCAAAGCTTATTTGAACAACATATACATTGAATAAACAGAAACTGTACCAAAAACAGATTAACCGTATCTACAGTTGAAACTATCATGATGCAAATTTTCACTGAATCAAAGTCATATCTTTTCAAGACTCAGATCAGGTTGTAGTGATTGAAGGTCACATAAAACTTGCTAATTTCAAATCACTCATCCCGCACTTATGATTTGGTTTGTTGTTTTATGCCGCACTCAAGCAATATTCCGGCTATATGTAAATAATCGAGTCTGGACCAGACAGTCCAGTGACTGACATCATGAGCATCGACCCACACAATTGGGATCAATGACATGCATCAACCAAGTCACCGACAAGCATTGTCGCCCGTTACGGAAAGTATTGGGTTACTTTATATTTGTGTGTCTCAATTACGCCATTATTAGAAATAAAATGTATTATACACATGAATATGATATAAAAATGGCAAATATGGTTGACAATATGAGCATTGATCTCTGCATTTGGAGCAGAATTGTGAATATTCACCTAATGAAGGAGTAAGTACATACTCCGAAATGTTGTGATCATCATAATAAAGAAGTTCACATCAATACATTCTCCACCTTTAAGTCCTTATGTGTATAACTTGTAAATAACTTTCATAGACTTCAGGAGTTTATCTGTGATATATGTGTGCACTTAAATAAATCACTGCATCCTTACCTGAGGCAGGAATAGATAATAGGCAGGAACAGAAAAAAAATAGTCAAATTTATAGCCAAATACAGGTACATGTATTTGAAGATTTTCAGTTGTGGCGACACTTTCAGTGAAACCCATACAGTATTTGATTTGTAGTAGTTAACAGTTCTGGTATTTTCTGTCTGTAACTGTAAAGAAGTTCCGAAATTGTAGCGAGCAACTGCCCAGACATAAGGAGGAACAAGATGACATAGATATTAACCCATTTGTAAACTGTACAGCCTGAAGTATGTTTGTTGCCACATATCAATAAAATAGTTCCATATTGGCGGATTTATTTGTTGTAATGTAAGGGCAGAAATAGCATCAGTTATTACTGACAAATATCCCTTGTAAAACCTTTCAACATGTTCAAATGACACATCGAAAGGCCATTGTGAAAAATTGTAATCTGACAGCACCATGTTAGGATTCTTAAATACAGTTTCAGCTTGACATTGAGTACTTTAAACTTTAAAGTGAAAAATACATTCACAACAAGTGAGCTGTGTCTGCCAATCAGAGTCGGTGAGTAAATTGGAGTAGGGGACTAATTTCGAAGGTAAACTTGTTTCAACGTTTAACAACTACATGTATTTGTGTTTGTATGAGACGATGTGTGTTTAATTCCATATATTTTACTTCAAAGCATGTTATCACAATAAATTGAGTCGGGTATAGGATAAGTTGGAGTAGAGGCTAATTTCTAATGTAAACTTGTTTTAACATTTCACAATTATTGGTCTTTGCAAGTTATCATTCCAAGTTTAATTTCATTTATTTTACCAAGGTAAAAAAAAAATAAGGTATCATTTTCGTCAAGTAATAATATTTCGCCAGTCAGTGCCGTTTTAGCTATAACCCGCTTATTGCACATTATAAGTTTCAATTTATATTTATAATCATTTTAACCACTGTAATAAGTAAAAAATGAAATAAAAGCATATAGAAAATAAACAAGCACTGGTTATAAAATGTGCATCCGCAGGCAATATTTATAAGATAATCCTGCATGTAGCTGTGGCCATCACACTGAAGATGCACTTCACTTCTTTCTCATATGCCCAAATTACAATGATTTAAGACAGAATATGTACTATTATGTTAAGGGATATGATCTAAATTCAATTCTATTAGGTAATCCTGAAAGGACGTCAAAAATAAACTTAGAAATTCTTAAATCAGTACAAGACTACATTCAGCTATCCAATAGGTTTTGTGATTTTACATAGCATCTTAAATTTATAATACTATTCCTTGCCGTATATTGCAGTACACTATTGTCTATTACTACTAAAAATGCGACCTGACAGCGCCGACAACGTAGTTTCTATAATAAGAACATGTATATAATTGTATTCCTTGACTGTACTTTTGTCATATCATATTGTATTCTAATTCTGGAGTGGTATTCAAATAAGTTTTTGCTTGTTTACCCATCCAGTTCACAAGTTGTGAAATAAATATGTTTAAAACAATATTTAGTAAACAAATAATTAAAACTTATGCAACAACATAGCGTGTGGAGACGATAGACCACTGAAAAGAGCATATATATGCACATCCAATGACCCCTGACATCACAAGGCATTGTTTTGCCAGTGTGTCAGGCAACAGAATACTACGAATTACACCACAGGGTACTGTGACCTGTTTGAAAAGTTAGGTACTGTATTCTAAAGGTAGGCCCAAAATTCTAGACAATCCAGTGATTGATATTGTGAACATCAATCCACACTGTTAGATGGTTACTGTCAGATGCCATGAACCAGGTCACCGAGCCTGATCACCTGATCTATTAGGTTATCTCTTATGGGTGAGGCTAAAACGGCACCTCGGCAAAATGTCACTGATTTCTCGGACGAAAACAGCACCTTGTTTTGGCAAAAAGGGCTACTAATTGTTGTCTGTTATCTGGAGAGACATGTTGATTCCTGGCCGAAAGATATATAAATGAAATTTCTATAAAATTACTATTTATTTCCTACTTACTAAAATAAATATGACATATATAGTATACCTGTTGTCCAGTTTCTTGACATTTTCGCCAGACTCAGTTTCAGCTTGACATTGAGCTAATCTGAGTAAAGCTACTTAAGACTTCAAAGCATGTGATCTTTCAATGATAAGTTTTGTTGCACCTCCCAATCAGAATCATGAGTAAATCTGAGCAGAGGTTAATTTCTAATGTAAACTATTTTTAGGTGATTAACTTCTAACAATTATTTGTGTTTGCAAGTTTAATTGCATTTATTTTACTTCAAAGAAATCAAAGCATATTATATTTTCACAATAAGTTTAGTTGCATCTCCAAATCAGAGTCGGCGAGTAGATGCTAGTTTTTAATGTAAACCTTTTTGAACATTAGCAAGGATTAACATAAGTTAGGTAGATTGCTTATCCTACAAAAATTAAATCACACATTTACTAACATATATAAAACAGAATAAGTGGCTTACAGAAGATAAATAACTTTAATACGTGATCAATATTATTAACATATTCCTTACCTGAATCAGAGACCATATAACAGTCTATGTATTATGGTCTCTGTCTGAATTTCTCAGTTATTTGTGTTTACAAGTGACCATGCAAGTTTAATTTCATGTATTCGGGCATATTCAGACCCAAGGTAAAAAAAATAACAAGGTGCTGTTTTCACCAGGCAATAGTAGGCAAGGTGCTATTTCCCTTTATAGTATAACCCTCTCTTACAACTAGCATAGTTTGATGGGGACCAATTCCAACCCGAATCCCCACATGAGTGAGTATGGTTTTACGCTGTTTTTAGCAATACCACAGCAAGGGACACCTGACATGGACTTCACACATTGTACCCATGACAAGAATCGAACCTTTGTCTTCAGCACTTCAACCACTAGGCTACCCCACCGCCAAAATTCCCAACATGATAAAGTTGTCATCACGGTATTCTTCAACAAGTTCAAGTGAAAATATCCATACCTTTCAAATGTCTTATCTTCCACTTCACAATGTTCACTGTTGCAAAACTCCTGTCATTTAATTTGTTCTTGATTCTTCACACCTGCAAAAGTAAGTTTAGTCGGTACGGTATGAACTAAAAAAATGAGACACTTTAGAGAATCTAGATAAAGGAATATAAGTAAGCAAACATATTTCTACATAATATACATTAGCAAGGATTAACATAAGTTAGGTAGATTGCTTATCCTACAAAAATTAAATCACACATTAACTAACATATATAAAACAGAATAAGTGGCTTACAGAAGATAAATAACTTTAATACGTGATCAATATTATTAACATATTCCTTACCTGAATCAGAGACCATATAACAGTCTCTGTATTATGGTCTCTGTCTGAATATGTCACGTCTTCAGCTCCCTGCAATCGAGGTTGTGAAACATTTCTGCTGTAGGAATATTACATCCGCTGGGATATCCCTTGTCACACTGCCTGGCATGGTAGGCAAACGCATATTCCATACACCACATAGATATACTTCCTAATACACACTGTCGAAATCCCCGCGGCTCCCAATATGGCCTGCATGAACTGTAATCGGCCAACCTCGTCTCTTTCCGTAACTGCTGCAGAAATGACCGCTCGTCATTCGTGACCAACTCGTATTATTCCGGGACAAGCAAGTCTACCCATAATTCCCTGTATGACCGAGGGCGCCATTTTGGAACACAAATGTAAACAAACACTTAAACCTCGTGTAATCGATGTACACCGTGATGCTTGATTGCGATATGCTTACCTCGTGTATCAATACATTGTTCTCAATCACCTCTAACACGGAAATCCCGGTCGAAATGCACCTGAGCCATACACAACGAGGACGTCAAGTATTTCGAAAACTCGATTGGCAGCCGAAGGAAGGAAGAGCAGCTTGCAGATGCCAGGTACGTAGCAGGGCTTCGAGACATAATGTTCCATGATTTCTATACAGAGATCTTATGGAATGGATTGATTTAGATATTTTCCTGATCTCCATGTTACTACTGTAAACGTCAAGGGCCTTTTAGTTTTGTTGTTTTCGGAAACCCTTTGTTATTATTATGATCAAGTGTTTGTTGTGACATGGTATTTCTATTTGGGCTTGCATAAGAGCTACAGGTGCAGGACTTTTAAGGGTCGTGTCCTTATTCTCATAACGCTGGGATTTGATAATGAGGGTTAGTTACCAAGGGTATAAATCTGGCAAAGTGCATGTCAAACAAAATGTGGCATTCAATTCCAATCATGTGTTGCCACCTGAACCGCCTGAAAGTGAGATATGGATCACAATGAATAATGACAGCTTATCAATCTATAACAAATTCACACTGAAACATTGAAAGGATAAAGAAAAGTTAGTTGTTTTCTGTTTCAGCATGTTCAGGGTTTGTGGGGAGGTTCACAGACATCCTCAGGGAGGATACCAAGTATTGAGTGAGTATTTGTGTTTGTGATAAATACAAACTACATGTATTCATCATGGTATATTTCAATGCAATGTGAAACATCACACTCACAATAGTCCAGCTCTGTGATGGCAGCCTGTAAATAATTGAACATGGACCAGGCAATCTAGTGATTGTTATTATCAGCAAAGATCCATGCCCTCAGAGTATGATGACAACCTAGTCTGACCACCCAATTCATTAGTTGATTAGTGTTTGCAGCGGTAGGAACTAACACGTTCAGTCCACTAGTCCTAAAATGATAGCATATAGCAAAACCTTTAAAATGTCAAAATGACTAGTGCCAATTTCTAACCCTCGTGTTTGGATGTTGTGTTTGTGTGTGTATGTATGAGTGTATTTAGGTTGGTTTGTTGTTTAACGCCGCACTCAGCAATATTCCAGCTATATGACGGCGGTCTGTAAATAATCGAATCTGGACCAGACAACCCAGTGATTGATATCATGAGCATCGAGCCACGGAATTGAGATCAATGACATGCATCAACCAAGTCAGCGAGCCTGACCACCCGATCCCGTTAGTCGCCTTTTACGACAAGCATAATGGCCTTTTACGGCAAGCATGGGTTGCTGAAGACCTATTCTACCCCGGAATCTTCACGGGTCGAGTGTATTTAACTTAAATCATGAATCTTATGCTTGTTTCTCCGTGCTTTTACAATTTAACCCAAATTTTCTCGGGGATAATAAAGTATTCTCTTATTTATATCATTTCTGAACAAAGTGTCATATCAAGGTTAGATCTCTGTCAAAACAGTGCCATGGAAAAGCCAAACAAATAGCCTAGAAATAAAAGTAAATACTGCATTGCATTAATCTGCATTTCAAGAAAATTTGGCAATAATTCATGGAATGATATTCACCTCGAACAAGTTATTTCCTATGTAATGTATGTGTTGAATGACCCTGACTTTGTTGTCAAAATATTGTTTTGACATTTGTTAAATATGGGGATAAATGTCATCTCTGAATGTTTGACATGAATTATTATGATTAGGGTAGTTCTAAGTCGGAATCACAACCGGGGTCTTTTCATTTGAATCAAATGTACAAAATGTACAGTTTGGACATTTTTCTGTGATGTGAATGCTACTTATGTTTGTAGAATGTCCGGATGAATAAAAGAGACAGTCGTCTGTGCAGCATCAATGCAAAGAAAGACCATAGAAGAGCAACAGTGAGTAGTAAATATTTTGAAATTATTCTGTTTGGTTCATATGGTTATTTTGCAAATATGTCTTCAGTTTGTTCCTTATCGCTGTGGGCACAGATGTCCTATTATCTAAGGCACTACAATTTTCTGTGCAGAGTTGCATCTCTTGGGCTTAGCAGAAACCTATAGTCATGGGTTCAAATCCTGGTTCTCCCCGATTCTCTATGTTGCTAGGTTTGTCAGCATTATACACATGCTCGTGGGATTCATCAAAGACCTTCATCACTTAGGGCTTTCTTCCCACATCAAGCTAACATGCGGTGATATATCTGGAATACTGTTCAAAGCAGTGTTAAAGCCAACTCATTTATTTAACACTGCATCCAGCAATAGTTTGGCTATATGACAAGGATTGTAAATATATATTTTTCCATGTTGATGAGTTGAAACAATCACTAAATGACATCTCTTAAAAAGATTCCCAGCATTCCAAGCCTAATTAATAGATAAGGTAGTGATTGAGTAGGCTCACTGATCGCATGTAATTATACCACAGTGATGTGGGATATTGTCCATAATAGTTATCATCGGTTTGTCTGGACCGAGTTCATAACATTAGTCACTGGTTTGTCTGGTTGAGATTTGAGATGTGATTATCTTAAATGTTTAGCATATAACAAGACTCACATATGACAACTTAAGTGATTTTGCTGCCTTCTATCTGTAAGTACATGGGGCAACAATTCTTTTTGATTGCTAAAATCTTTTTACATAATGCTGCAGAAACTGAAGTCCTGCTTGAGATCCCTGGATGAGTACTCCAGGTTGACAGTCTGGAAGGACGAGACAAGGGAGTCCTAAACAGAGGATGCACCCCTTCAGATATCAGAGGTGATTTGCAGACAGCGATGACGAGGGTCCTGTTATTTCAATGGAGGCCGACCGAGAAGTTGTATGCCAAATGGTACTGGGACACACAAAGGCTGGTCTGGCTAATGTGAGAAGACCAACCAATGCCAAGCTGGAGTGGAATTCTTCCAGGACATTCAGGAAATTCTTGTCTTGAGCAATATGGTAAACACTTGAAAGGAATGATAAATGGGACTTATTGTCTTTAAATGTGGACCCAAACACCAAATGGAAAGTTCACAATTCTACTAACACAATGCAGCAGAGATAGTCTAACTGGTATCCCCTCATCCTGGTTCCTGTTCATCCATGGCAATATAGAAAGAAAAGGAGGATTGTCAAGCGAACAGTTATCACACTCTGTTATGAGTATTGAAGAAGAGGATGAAATTGCATACTGCATCAGGAACCATCATGTGAACACTGTTCAATGTGCGATATACTATAGGCATATGAATAAAAGAAATTGATAATTTGATTGTTGCTTATGTTTCATTTGCCAGCTGTGTAAATGGGGATGTTTCATGATTTTGCCTCAGTTTAATAGCCACACTTATCTTATGAAACCATGCATTGCTTGGGCATCTCAAGATAAATAACACATGTTTCCTTTGCTCTGAAAACGTCTGATGACACATTGATCTGTTATGTCAAAGGTCAAAGTCACAACCAGACAAAAAGTTTGTTTGTGGTCTAACTCTTCCTTTGGACAGGGGTCGAAGTTGGAAAAAGGTCGTGTGTGATCTATATATACTACATTTTCCCCTAAATTGCCTTTTCTGCAGAAGTCTTAGTAACTCTTATACATATACTGGTTACATTACTTCCATATTTTGGTCAGTGATATGTTGAATTCTATCAAAGGACTGCATATTTGGTTTATGTGCTGGATAGCTCTTTGAAATGTTTTTGAAATATTTATCACTGATATTGAAGGTCAAATTCACACTCAAAAGTGATAACTCTTGAAGGGTTGAAGTGTAAGATCAAGGCAATAGTGAAGGGGTCATTCATAAAGTATTTCTGCAATTATAACTAAAATGCCTATTTTTGGAGATATTTGTGAAGTATTAAGCACATAGTTGTTATATTATTTGAATACACATATATGTGCAGTGGTTACAACTCCAGTGTCAAATTAACTCTCAATCCCTTTTAATAAAAGAATTCACAGTTACTGAGGAAGAGCTTACTGTAGTACCATAAAACTAGGGTTAGGCAAATTTCAATGAAGTTAGTATTTTGGATATAACAAGTACATGTACCGTTACAAATATTATCATCTTATTATCATCTCACTAGGACTAAAGGCCCAAGTGAGCACATTGTCAATGACTTTTTCTTTTTCTCAGTACAAACTGGAAGTCTGGACATGAAATTTAAGGATATCATACGAGAACTGATGTTTGTTCATTAAATAGCATTAACATCTGAAAAGGACAATATATGAAATTGAACAATTGTCTTCTCCAAAAATGTTTTAGGAGGATATTTACCATTAAAGTAACCCAGAATATTACAACAGCTACCTGTAATGCACAGGCTAACACTTTTTACCAGAAGCAAGTCATGAAGAAAATTTGCATCCGGATACCTTCCGGAAACCTTCCGGAAACCTTCCGGAAACCTTCCAGATGCCTTCAGCAACCTTCAAATTGCTTGGTATTTTCAAGTTAATTTTTTTATGTGTTTCACACTTAAGTGAACAAAATGCACCCCCCAAATTTTGACATTTTTTTTGGAAGGTTTCCGGAAGGTATCCGGGCCGGATCCAAAATGGGTAGGTATCTGGAAGGTTTCCGGAAGGTTTCCGGAAGACGGAAACCTACACTTTTTTTGCTGTGTTGGCACTATTCTACAACGGCACATTGCAACCGTAGCTTCATGATTGTATTCATTTGTCAATAACGACAGTGATGTATTATGGTGAAACTTTGGATTTTCTCATAGGATTTACTCAATTGTACCTGAACTCCTATTTACCAAACACCTGGAAGAAAGTTAAACACCCCCAGAGAGTTTCAATGACTAATAAAAACCGTACTGGAAAGAAATTACTGACAAAATAAGCTCTGATAAACGATTATGATCTAGAGAACAAGAAAACACCATTGTCAACGGGGATGAGATTTTAATCACAGCGGGGCGATCGGGTAGCCTAGTGGTTAAAGCGTTCGCTCGTCACGCCGAAGTCCCGGGTTCGATTCCCGACATGGGTATAATGTGTGAAGCCCATTTCTGGTGTCCCCCGCCGTGATATTGCTGGAGTATTGCTAAAAGCGGCGTAAAACCATACCCACACATAGCACAACTAGAGGTGACGTTTCCAACCTGAAACAAAAACCCTCTTACGCATGGAGCTGCTGAGTTGATATCAAGAGGCTATTCCTGGATGCAAAATGTCACTTTGAGTCCCCAGGGGACACCCGTTGTTCATGGGTTCAGTTGTTACTGAAGCTACACCTGCCCGGAACACCGCCTGTACTCTGGATCTCATCCCTCAGTCAGACGTCGGATCTGCTGATTTGTTTGTTTTCTAACGCCGCACTCAGCAATATCGGTGAAATAACGGCGGTCTGTAAATAATTGAGTCTGGACCAGACAATCCAGTGATTGACATCATGAGTATCGATTCACACAATTGGGATACGATGACATGCATCAACCAAGTCAGCAAGCCTGACCACACGATCCTGTTAGTCGCCTCTTACGACATACTGCAATTCACGCAGATCCTGTGCAGGAGGCTCCAGTGACTGTGTACGCCGCATGAGGAAGGCTGACTCATGGCGGGCAATGACAGTCATCACAACGTTGTTCTGGAGGTAGGCTGTCACTGTCTGGGAACGATGGCGTCTGGCGTCATCATCCATGACGAGTGGGTGGTTGTCGAAACCGGGGCCAACAACTGGTTCCAGGACATCTCGTATGGTCTGTGCTAATTACTTGTGAGGTTGCATTGTATGGTGATCAGATCCAGCTTTCAATCGTGTGAGATGCACCACTAAACCATTCCCGAGGATCCCTTTTCTGCCAAGGTTCGCACATTTTAAGCTCCTCTCTTTAAACACCATGCCAAATGAAACCTCTGTAGGTGATCATCTTCGAGGTTTTGGTGGACAGATTGGTCAGTCATTGTCGCTTCAGGACGGGACTCGTAGGGAATGGATGTCGTCGTACTAATCAAAGCAGTGTCCTGTGTTCACGCTGTGACGTCACAAGAGATCGCCATGATCGTTAAAAGACCTTCACAGCATTGTTTGACCGTGTATTCTCACCAATCGGCGGATTATTGTAGAAGGTTGGCTCAGTATTTTTAAAGGACTACCCCGTGAAATGCATTCGTATCGATTTTAAACCTATTACGATCATTGACCTTTGTTTTAGGATTTGTTGGTTGGTTGTTTAACGCCGCACTCAGCAATATTCCAGCCATATGACGTTTCATAATAACCCCCGTGAGGTTTTACTTGTTCTCTTGTAACATTTGGTATGAGATTTTATTTTTTCCAAGCAAGACGTGTTGAGTTTAGTTGCAGATATAGCTAGGACATTCAATGTTCTAGACTCAGACACCAGGGTATAAACGGTTTGGTTATGGATGATGGAATCTATCACACAACCTCCTGATCTTTTATCAGGCACTCTAACATTAAACCACAGAACTTGATAAAGACATTAGAAGGTACTGGGTGTAGCGTGTATGTCCTGTATTTTACGAGCTTTTTTCAGTCTATGGTAACGCACTTTTACAAATGATTTTAAACAAATATTAATAAATGTTGGTTAAACTGTCCTCGTGTTATTCCCTCCACTCGTGTTTTACATTTTCAACTAAAACCTCGGAGACGTGTTTTCTCCTGTACCTAAACATTGCAAGACAGCAGATTTAAATACCTAAATTTGTTTTCTGAACAAACTGCATTTGGGAGAAGGCATATTTGACATGCTGAAGTTCCGATGTCACCGTCAAACATGAACTGTCACATTCCTACGACCACACACCATTCTTTCCATAATCAGCATAATATTGTCATCACTTACTCTCCTGACTTTCCTCCGAATCCTTCAGTGATGTAACAGAAGCCGGATCATTCGGTGATGTAACAGACGCCGGATCCTCCATTGATGTAACAGAAGTCGGATCCTTCAGTGATGTAACAGACGCCGGATCCTCCGGTGATGTAACAGAAGCCGGATCCTCCAGTGATGTAATAGAACAGTTTTATATGTAAATAGGTCATGTGCAATTAACTCTACTACGGTAAGATAGTGTCAACTCTTAAAAAATGTACAGGAAGGTAAATTATCTTGTTTACGCTTGCATAGCGTACATCCTCCCGTGCTATAATTGTTTGCTGTTTATATCTTTTATAAGTATCAACTGAAGACCATTAAACAGAACTTATAGCATATGAATTACAGAAAGGGACATTGTGGAATAATAGACAAACTGAGAAGTGTCACACCAACATTCCCAGTTGCGTTGGATGTACATGTACGACAGTATCATCCCGACCCACAAACTGCAACACATGGCACATGCACACCAGGGGATAACATTCCCCCACTTGTGATCCGTACTCTTATTTCAAATGCGACTTGCTAGGCAATACTTTACGCTGATTGTAAACATTTTTAGACAAACTTCCATCCATCCCAAATATATATTGCTAAATCCATCGGCTCATTGGGACTGGAAGATTATCATGATGGTTAAAAGATCTCCAATTTTGCATTGCCAACAAATCGCAGTTGATATAAATAATGTTGTTGGTTTGAGATTAAATAAATATCTGTTTCACCTCTCGAAAGATATGTTCCTGTTACAAATGTACCCACTCACTCCTCGATTTCCAGCAGCCAAGACTTACTTAATCATACTTGCTCCATAGAGGTTAACTGAATTATTTTGAAGCTTAAGGGAATTCCGGTGATGCCAATGGTTTATTTGCTGCTCACATAGCCCGTGCATGGTTACAAAATCGTGACGTTTACAAAGTATAAATTTCACCTTTTGACGTAAACACGATTTTGGACCGGAACTACTTTTCATGAGGAATCCCCGAGTGAAACAATTCTGTTGCCAACACAACACAAAACACAAAACGAAAATTGTGACAATAATACGCTCCACAGAAAGGACGTTGAATCAAAATGAAGAAGAATTCCATACATACCCGTTTTGTCTTTTGTCCTGGATGCTCCCCCCTCTTCCAGAATCCACTCACTGCAAGGACAAACAGTTGAATATTACTGATTTGAGAAGATCTAGCCTGAAATATAAACTCCTATAAGAATAATATGTACTCCATTCACATACTACTACATTTTGATTTAATGTTCTGTATGTGCTGATCTGAACATTCATTTTCTTGTCCTCTTTGTCCATGTCACAAAATTACTCTCCAATACATGCATTTATCATATAAGGGGTAGGTTTCTCGGCAGGATAAAACGGATAAAAACGATATCGGTTGGGGGCATATGCGGATAGAGATGCAAATATCAAAGGTCAAGTAGGGACTACTTTCACTGTTTATAAACAAACATGGCATCGTCCTCGTCATTCGGCGATCGAGTCAAAATTAACCATCGGGAATCTGGATTAACTACAGGGATAATTGCTATCATTAGTTTAATATACTGAAAATCAGTGTCTAACTGTGTCCTTGTCACAAAATTACTCTCCAATAAATACATTGATGCCTCCCACATTTTCAGCTGTTGATACATTTCATACCTTTTTTTCTAACCGTTGCCACTACCTTGCCTAAGAGCCTCTTTGGCTTTTCTTCAACGAACTGCTTTGCAGGTTCAGATGCTGAAATTATGAAAACAGGGACGTTTTGCCGAGAAGCGATCTAAATATATGTCAAGACAGCGTCGTTGTAAGTGTTACACTGCTTATAGTTACAGAAACATTTCGATTGTCTCCTACTCCTGGGGAGAGTGGTCCATGTTGATATCATATGTCATACTATAAATGAATATGTGACATGAGTTATACTCAATCTGGATGAAGGGGCGGTCGGGTAGCCTAGTGGTTAAAGCGTTCGCTCGTCACGCCGAAGACCCGGGTTCGATTCCCGACATGGGTACAATGTGTGAAACCCATTTCTGGTGTCCCCCGTCGTGATATTGCTGGAATATTGCTAAAAGCGGCGTAAAGCCAAAACTCACTCACTCACAATCCAGATGAAATACTGTCAACACAATACTAATGGAACTGTCAACACAATACAAATGGTACCTGACTGATACATATACATTTCAGTTCACGCGCTTTGATTCGATTGTTTTGCTTGTGAAGCGGTCATAAGCAACGTGTGTTCATACCAGCGCCTTGAAGGAGCCTCTTGGCAGGTTCAGTAGCTTAAAAGTAGGAAAGTGGTGAATTGACCAATTTGACTATAAAAGACACACAAATATAAGAGACACGCTCATTGCATTTATGTCTTTGTTGTTTTATGATACAATCACCAGTGTGCCAGTTATACTACAGCCGATTGTAGAAAATCGAATCTAGACGAGATATATGGTATTATGAACAATATCCAATGGCTTACATAAAATACACCAAGTCGTTGAACCAGTTAACTCAGTTGCCACATATGACAAGTAACAGAGGCTTAGGTCTTATTCTAACCTGTGTCCTGACGCGATTGAAAGAATGATTATACATTTTGGATCATTTTCTGAGGAAATTGATGATTTGTCAATCTTATTGTAAAATTGGATACCATACATGAATATGTGACATGCATGATTTTTCAGTTTGTAACGTCTTAATTTTAATTTCCATAGATTCCTTTCAATGTGTACACAGCCGTATATCGACTTATCACTGTTGACACATGGAGTGCCGATATTGACCTTTTCCACACTTCGCCACCTCCGGTTTTAAATCGGCACATTTTCAAACTGAAGGTTTGATTCACTAACTGTTCTTCTGGAAGATTCCGCAATAATTCTGTAGTTATATTTAGAAGAGTTAATGTATGAATAGTTTTGTTATTGGTGGCTTCTGGATTAGAAAAAAACCATACAAAATTATGCCAAAAGGCACGTTTATTGTATTCTTATGTCACTCTGTAACACAATCTATGGACAGACCAACATCGCCACCTTAATCAATACTGTGGCAAGGTTGTTATTGACAATTTGAAATAATACAAATAATTAATTATTGTCTAGTTACTACTAAATAGGAACACCTAACTATTATTTGGTGTGCAATTTGTTATATTGTAACTTGTTTTTTAACAATGATGGATACTTACTGATCATTTTTTTTTATGCACAATGAACTACGTATATCGAAATGCACTACTCGATTCATTTCCGAGATCCCGACAGAAAAATGAGAATTCCAGTGTATCTCAAGCATACGTTTGTTGGACCTCAGCACAATTTTCTGTATTCGACAAAGAGGATACAATTCTATGATGGGCATTACTTAGAAGTTGACGGATTACAAGATAGACACAATTTTACATTGGTAGGTGTGACAACAAAGGGATGATGCTGTCACAACATCGTGTTGTGACAGCATCATCCCTTTGTTGTCACACCTACCAATGTTATCCCACTCACGTATGCAATTGTTGTTACTGTTAATCCTCTATTGTTAATCCTCCACCAACTATATATATTCTGCACTATGTCCCTCATTCAGTCTTGCTTGACAACGGTATAAGGATCTATATCGAAACGTCGCTTTTCACAGTATTAAAGAAGTTGTTGTCCATAAAATTGTGTCTATCCTACAATTCTATGGCAGAAATGTCCTTCTGTTAAATGCAAGGACAGAGAGTTACAACATGCTCTCTGTTCCCGTTAAATGGATGAGACTCACACTGCACAGAGCTATGCAGTCGAAACTTGGTTTTTGCTCCAAGATGGCGAAAGTGTGAAAAAGGTCAATAAGACCATAGTACCGATAAGGAGTCTACTGGTAACATAGTTAGAAAGTGTCTCGGTGTACATGTCGCAAATTTGCCAAAGTGGTTATCTGCAATAACCCCTACCAGACGAAAACTGTGGATAAGGTTGCTGCAATGAGCAGCCTGGTCGATGAGGTGTTCTCGACATCCTGTCACCCACTGTAATATTTGTCACATGAGTTGTATTATGTAGCCGACTGTGGCACTAGCCTAGAAAGCTGTTATCATTACATCCCAAAAGAAGGAACAGACACATCCCTACCTTTGCCTAGATGCATCAAATATGTTTCAGAAAACAAAATATACTCTGTCTACATTAACAATTACCAAGAACGTTTTCACGCACTTCTGGTTTCCCGGGTTTGGAGAAGAACATATCATGCAAGACATATTTGAAGTCACACACCTTGAGCTACCTTAAAGATATATACACTTTCAGTTTAATGACCTTGCACCTCAATTTCAGCCAATCACATGCTGAATTATTTCTATTTGAAAATATGGGTCCTTGCTTTTACAAGCAAGTCATAGAAACGAATATACAACATGTCTTCATTTTCCAGTGAATGTTTCTAGCGAACATAATTTTTGTAAATGTATACCCTGAGTGTAAATATGACCTTCAAGGTATTCAAGAACATTTCAAAATATCATGCAAATATGACGTCTTGGAGGTCACCGTGACCTACCCGGACCTATCTAAGAATGTCATCACTTGTTATACATAAGTATTCAAACAATAATACCACCACACATATGAGCCTTTAATAAGTCTGATGAAAACTGTATATTTGTGAAAATTGGCAACATAGTTTTAGAATGACCTCAAATGTGACCTTGATCGTATGTGTAGGCCCCGTCCCAAGGATGACATGTGCCATCTTTCATTGACATAGTACTGTGTTATTGTCCAAAACAAACTTTACATCAAGATGTGACCTCGTCCTTGGCCTTGACATGACAGGTGACTGTGTCAAATATCTCCCGTGGTTATCAAAGAGATACACATGATATAATATCCCCGGGATGTCCAAGCATTGCATGGTTTCAATAACAAAGTGACCCTGCGCCGCAGTCATATTCAGAAAATCCAACACAATGATTTACATACCCTTTGCAGCTGATATTGCTAGGTCTTGGAGACGGATAAGCTTGGTCTTATTATCAATGAGCGCCTGTTCAAACAGATAACGTTGATATTAACAGATGTTCATGTATCACGTATCATGATGTCCTCTGTATTATATATAAAGTGTGAGTAAGCTTCTGACCTCGCTATGTTATTGATTGATTCAGAACAGCAACTTCCATAACATGATGGAGATAATGATATCTTTACAACTTAGTGTAATCATCTTACCGATCTTAAAAGTTGGAAAAGGTCCTTCTGGTTTTCTATTCCGTCCTGGAGCTTCATCATCTGTGTTCGACGAAAATCGGTCTGCCGGTCACCATCCTCCTCTTCTGTAACACCGTCAAAATGAAACAGAACAGTTTAGAGCAAACGGTACATTTACCATTATGACTCTCCACAAAATATAGGAAGTGTCCCTGTTAGCACTAACGCAGTCATATGAGACACCACGTCGCTGGATACGATAATGTGAAAAGTGACTATAGTATGCATACCTAATGATAATCCCTTCTTTAATGGCTCAGGAATCATGCTCGATCTGATAATGTTGGACTGAAAATAAAAATGTTAATGTTCCAAGTAAAGTTGCCATTATGTGTTGTCATATACATTTGTTACTTAAACATTGACTAAAAAGCAGATTGTAAACAAGATTTTCACTGGCAACGATACAATTTTGGAATGGGAAAAAGTGAACTTTTACGTTTTCAAGTGCTATATACTAGTATCTTTGTTCCAATAATATGAAGTTTTATTCCAAGACGGTTTATCATCGCCTTGAATGTTTGTTATTATAAGTTCAACTATGTAGTTCAATATTGTATCAAGAAGAATACCCCCACATTAGAAATGCTTCAATTGTGTTTGCATTGTAAGTTTGTGTTTAGAACATAAATAGTTACACACCCTGACACAAATATATAAAACACAGCCCATGTAATTCTATAATGTTTGGCAAGTATAGATTACTGCAGTGTCTGAAAATTTAGATAGTCTCTGGGCTCCTTCTTATATTTTGTTCAAGATAATTGACCAACTGTTTTTTTCTGTACGATATGTTAATTTCAGAGACCATAAACATAAATGTGAATACATGATTACAACTAAACGTGTGCAAACACCATGCAGCTCATCCCAAATGGGTGTTGTTTGTTTGCCATAGAAATCACTATTCAGTTGAGAGCCGTTCCGAGGTGAAGAGTACAGAAATATAACTTACGACATCAAATTCCTGTTTCAAACAGAGTAACTTGAGAACATCCACT
Source organism: Haliotis rufescens (assembly GCF_023055435.1). Classification (NCBI taxonomy): domain Eukaryota; kingdom Metazoa; phylum Mollusca; class Gastropoda; order Lepetellida; family Haliotidae; genus Haliotis; species Haliotis rufescens. The sequence goes on along the minus strand of NW_025964383.1, from coordinate 23,522,607 downwards.
TCCCACAACCAGTACTCCATCTGCTTTTTCCACTTATCTGAACAGAAATCAGACGAGCTAAGATGTACGCCATTTCTTTGCACACTCACCACTAAATATAATAAACAGAGAACTTCACCAAATCATATTTTCAATGTCAGAAGCATTTTGAAAAGTCATACCATTATGCAGACCACAGAGTTGTTTCTCCATCTCGTGAACTTCCTGTAAAGATAACGTAAGACAATATTAGTTGTCCACCAGTTTCGAGGAGACATGCGTTGATGTACTCTCTGTCTGCACCGACTCTGAATGGCGAGGAGAACATTAACTAACATACAGTGTTCATCCACCCATGTCACCCTCGAGACCAGTGAACTAGTTATAATGCAGGTCTGTCCTAGGCATGCATGTTTTTGTCCGAATCGGTAAGTATACCACCGTTAGCGATTTAACCGCTTCTTTCTTTATTATCTGAGTTAATCAAACTTAAGAGTTATTCCCCCCAGGCCTGTTTCATTCGTAAATATCTTAAATAATTAATTCGAGATACAAAATTGCGGTTGGTACGTTGCAAATGCAATGCCGAAAGGTCGGCAATTCGAACGAGGAAACAAACGAAATGTGCCTCTAATGTTACCGGAGTACATTGTCAAAATCCGACATTCACGTTTGAGGTAAGATAAGAACAGATGCACTTCATATTGCCTTTTACCTGCATATACATTACATATAACATATCTTGATGACAATACCTAAGGCCAATTCTTTGAACTATCAAAGATTAATATATCGATTCGCTGTGCAGAGTCGCGTCCGCTGGGCACCCCAGAAACCTATGATTGTGGGTTACAATGCCGGTTCGCTCTGATTATGTTACTAAGTTTGTCAGCATCGTAACCGTGCTCGTGAGTTTCACAAAAGTGGGAAACGTCTAAGGCTTGTATCACTTCGGGCTTTCCTCCCACATTAAGCTGGCATGCTGGAATATTGTTAAAAAAACCGGCGATAAACCCAACTTACACTATCACACACTTAATGTTCTTTAAGGATGACATTCAAAGCATTCGATTCACAGACCTAGGATTTCAAAAGGCCAACTTATTGACTCTGTCAGCGTTAGAAAATATCTGAGTGGTCTTTTTACCTTCTCTGCTCTCTGTAACCGCATCTTCAATTCTTTAACACTGGTAGGATCTTCGTTGAAAGCAATATGTTTAAATGGCGATTTATTCAAAATGATGAATACATAAACTACTCAGAACAAATTTAATGATTGCAATCACTTACTAATTATGTTTATACCTTAAAATGTCATATATGACAAGAATGTGAAGCTATAATTAACGGTGTCCACGTTTATTAATTATATTACCAGATAGCAAAATCTACATTTATACATTATAATAATGAGTTGAAAAGTGAAATTAAATCGTTTATGGTAAATGCATACCATTGTTTATATGTAACAACATTATTCACCTGTCATTATATTTGGTTGGTTGGTTTGTTGTTTAACGCCGCACTAAGCAACATTCCAGCGTTATGACTGCGGTCTGTAAATAATCGAGTCTGGACCCGACAATCCAGTGATTCATATCATGAACATCGATCCACGTAATTGGGATGTCATTATATTACCAAAGGATCGGTTGGATGTTTGAGGTAAAATAACTACATCTCGCATGCATAATATGAACACACATACCCGTTTGAAATCGCCACACTCGACCTCGAGGCCTGCAGGGCAAAATGCGAGCATCAAGAACAATGTTCTCATATGCTGATAGATCCCACTTCCAGACATCATTCAGTGATATTGTTGATGCGTGCACTAATCTGGAAATGAAAAACCTCGTCTTGACATGGAATCGAACATGAGATACAGGCTACTGGGCAAACTAACTGTAGAATCAGGTAGATCATAAAGGTCGAGCCGTTCTCTTGAACCTACCTCAATCTGTCCCTCTCTTCCCTTGACCGACAGACCAGCAGAGTGTCGCCCAGTCTGCTCAGTCTCCTTGCCACCTCCAGCATCAGGACGGTGGCTTCACGTTTAGAATGAAGCCTCACCTCCACGTTGTTACTGTTTATATTTTCCAACAAAAGGATGCAGTGTTCAATGGTAAGAAATCCTAACTGACACTCGTTTGCATCTACTTTTGTCTCAGCTAATGCTGCCCAGAATGCCATAAGTATTTGGTCATACTTGAACGAATTCATCAACAAGGAAGTTTTTGAAACGAATGCTGACGATATTACGGCAATACTTTGTAACTTTGCTAAGAACACACCAGGATCTTTCATATCATTCGTGCAAACAACTCCATGTATAACATTAATGCTTTCATTTGTAAACCGACGTAATTTTGAAGTCACTTCTTTGGCCACTGAGGTGTTGTAACTTCGCACCATATCAGTTTCATTGTCACACGTTATCACTGTCAGTACAACCAGGGGCTGGTGGGGAATGGCTAGAAACATATCACATCTTATTGGAGTTGGTCTTTCTAACACTGGAAAGTCTAGCGTTATTGCTAAGGATTCTGCCAAATGCACAAAACACGTTGTGTCACCACAGGTGTCCAGTTCTTGCCCAGTGACAAGGTTGCAACGATACAGGGATTCGTCAGTTTCCAGTAGTAAAAGTAGCATGTCTTTGATGTCCACTATGTGGCCCGGCAGGTTTGTTGGAGCGATGTTGACGTCGCCTGTAGATATCAAGATCGGTTAATTCACTCCTTGAAGTAAGTATAAACAGCGAAACAAAAGTATTCTGCTTGCCACAGAAATGTGTTTGTTTGCCAATGATAATAACTGCTTTTTTCAAGTTATTGGTTTCGTATCTGAATTTCCTTACATATGGCAAACCATCAGGAATCACATGATCAGTGATTAGAAACAGTTCATATCGTAGTCAGAAGCAATAAAAGCTGTGAGAAAGTTACCCAAACGCAATGAATTCGCAGAAATATCAGTCAGAAGTAGTCATCATGATACCACGAAACCCTACATGACAGTAGTGCACACTGGGAACCACTAATCATGATAACAACAAACTGAAGAGTGTGACGTACGAATCATTACATTAGGGGATAGACTTAGATCACCATCAAGCATAAACACAATCAAGAGCCACAGCTCATAAGGGAATAAGCTATTAACGAATGTTTAAACGTAGCATGACCATGGCAGCTGCGTCAGAAGCATGCAACTATTTTCAGTGATGAATCGATTTTCCTTCGTCTGGACTGAGTTGTATTTGTCACAGTACGAACAAAATGCTGGCTGTTTAGTGATGGTGTCGGATGGCATCACCCACAGCTATACGTCAGAATTCCCCCAGTCTTGATGGACAATTAATGGCTTTGTTATCATGATGTGATTTTGAGGCTGGTCATGACACATCACCACAAACTTTCCAACGATTCATGTGAACACTTATTTTTTACACAAGTGTATATGAATTATACTTCTCAACGTTTGCTAAGGATCAAGTTTTGAAGATATCAAAATATCATCCAACAAATACAGATAGAAATATCACGATACACAATGATTGGGAACATCTAAAGGGCCTCAATTTCATGATGAACGGACATGATGCCATTGCCAATAATTGCACGAGGTGCTGAAAATCCTGCGTTTGGAAGTATCGTGACGTAATCGCTGAACACCTTTAATAGAGAGCACAACAACATTTGCTACTGAGGATTGCAACAACTGATGCAATTATGCCTTCTCAACGTTAAAGTGGTGGACCTCAGCAAATCTTGAGTGGTATATTTCTGTTATTTTAATTAATCAAATCAACTGCTTTTACCTTACTTGTTTGCCCAAAGAAAAGAAGCAATGTACCTTTGCTCATGTAGTGACGCTTAATGTCAGTGATATGTTCTCTTGTCTGCTGTAACTGCGGGCGCAGAAAATCTTTGCTGTTGAAATAATGAAAACCATCCTCCTTCCCGTTTGATGTATTAATCTGAAAATACTGTCACGTGTAACAATCAGCAGTTCAAAAACATACAGAAAGTCAGTGATAACTGACATTTCAAGTAAATATATAACAGTGGCCACAAGCATATATGCTTTATGGATGTTGTATCTGTATCTTTGTATACACCGATACAAACATTCTCATAGTGAGTGATCCTGTGATACATTTGTCCAAAGATGTATCTACAAATAGCTAACTGATAGACATGTATTTATTTTGGACTTACTGTTTGTATATGTGTATCACGTGACCTGTTTGGGGTACCTGAAAGTCAACATTCAGTTATGAGTCAAGTCTGGTGTATTTCGTACTAGATAAATGCCGTCTTTGATTATTTAGGTATTACCGATAATAACCTTTAAGCATTGTATGTTTGTATATGATGCATTATCAGCAATGTTCTCATATACATGTAAATAAAAGTTTTAGCCATCACCCTAAAACAACATATAATATACAAACAATAACTTCACGGTACACCAATACCTTTCAGGAACAGCCATTGTCGACCACAAGGTTCGAACAGATCACCGCCAGTTTCATGCACCACATTCTCAAACTTGGACATGTTCCAATCTTCCACATCAAATGTCGAGATTGTTGACGAGTGAACTGACCTGCAAAAGGAACATATTTCTCAATAATTATATTTTTTCATTTAAACCAGAAACTGCGAGAAAGTCATCATCCCATTGTTCCATTTTTCCACCACATTCTTGGACACTTGTCTCACCGGCAGCACCAGCCACCCACATTTCTTGTCATCTGATTTAAAAGGCCAATTACAATCGCTGGCATCAAATTGAGTACCTGTATTTTGAGTACATTGAGTATTCTGCCCTATCTAATGCTGAAAACATGTATTCTGTAGTATCTAATGTTGAGAATCTCTATGTGTAGTATCTAATGTTGAGTACATGTATGGTGTCATATCTAATGCTGAGCAAGTTTTTATTCATATCTAATGTTAAGTATCTGTATTGTGTCGTATCGCATGTTGAGTACCTGTATTATGTCAAACATAATGTTGAGTACATATATTGTGTCGTATATAATGTTGAGTACATGCATTGTGTCGTATATAATGTTGAGTACATGTATTATGTCCTATCTAATGTTGAGTACATGTATTATGTCGTATAAAATGTTGAGTACATGTGTTGTGTCGTATCTAATGTTGAGTACCTGTATTATGTCGTATATAATGTTGAGTACACGTGTTATGTCCTATCTAATGTTGACTCCATGTATTATGTCGTATAAAATGTTGAGTACATGTATTGTGTCGTATATGATGTTGAGTACATGTATTATTTCGTATATAATGTTGAGTACACGTATTGTGTCATATCTAATGTTGAGTACATGTATTGTGTTGTATCTAATCTTGAGTACATGTATTGTGTCATATCTAACGTTGAGTAACATGTATTGTGTCATATCTAATGTGGAGTAACTGTATTGTGTCTTATCTAATGTTGAGTACCTGTATTGTGTCTTATCTAACGTTGAGTACATGTATTGTGTCTTATCTAATGTTGAGTACACGTATTGTGTCTTATCTAATGTTGAGTACATGTATTGTGTCTTACATAATGTTGAGTACCTGTATTGTGTCTTATCTAATGTTGAGTACCTGTATTGTGTCTTATCTAATGTTGAGTACCTGTATTGTGTCTTATCTAATGTTGAGTGCCTGTATTGTGTCTTATCTAATGTTGAGTACATGTATTGTGTCGTATCTAATGTTGACTACATGTATTGTGTCTTATCTAATGTTGAGTACCTGTATTGTGTCTTATCTAATGTTGAGTACATGTATTGTGTCGTATCTAATGTTGAGTACATGTATTGTGTCGTATCTAATGTTGAGTACATGTATTGTGTCGTATATAATGTTGAGTACATGTATTATGTCATATCTAATGTTGAGTACATGTATTATGTCGTATAAAATGTTGAGTACATGTATTGTGTCGTATCTAATGTTGAGTACCTGTATTATGTCATATCTAATGTTGAGTACATGTATTTTGTCGTATATAATGTTGAGTACATGTATTGTGTCGTATATAATGTTGAGTACATGTATCATGTCGTATATAATGTTGAGTACATGTATTGTGTCATATTTAATGCTGAGTACATGTATTGTGTCGTATATAATGTTGAGTACATGTATTGTGTCTTATCTAATGTTGAGTACATGTATGGTGTCTTATCTAATGCTGAGTAAGTTTTTACTCATATCTAATGTTAAGTACCTGTATTGTGTCGTATCTCATGTTGAGTACATGCATTCTGTCGTATATAATGTTGTGTACATTCATTGTGTCGTATATAATGTAGAGTACATGTATTATGTCATATCTAATGTTGAGTATATGTATTATGTCATATATAATGTTGAGTACATGTATTGTGTCGTATATAATGTGGAGTCCATGTATTATGTTGTATATAATGTTGAGTACATGTATTGTGTCATATCTAATGCTGAGTACGTTTTTAGTCATATCTAATGTTAAGTACCTGTATTGTGTCGTATCGCATCTTGAGTACCTGTATTATGTCATATATAATGTTGAGTACATATATTGTGTCGTATATAATGTTGAGTACATGCATTGTGTCGTATATAATGTTGAGTACATGTATTATGTCCTATCTAATGTTGAGTACATGTATTATGTCGTATAAAATGTTGAGTACATGTATTGTGTCGTATCTAATGTTGAGTACCTGTATTATGTCGTATATAATGTTGAGTACACGTGTTATGTCCTATCTAATGTTGACTCCATCTATTATGTCGTATAAAATGTGGAGTACATGTATTGTGTCGTATATGATGTTGAGTACATGTATTATGTCGTATATAATGTTGAGTACACGTATTGTGTCATATCTAATGTTGAGTACATGTATTATGTTGTATCTAATGTTGAGTACATGTATTGTGTCTTATCTAATGTTGAGTAACATGTATAGTGTCATATCTTATGTTGAGTACCTGTATTGTGTCTTATCTAATGTTGAGTACATGTATTGTGTCTTATCTAATGTTGAGTAACTGTATTGTGTCTTATCTAATGTTGAGTACATGTATTGTGTCTTATCTAACGTTGAGTACATGTATTGTGTCATATCCAATGTTGAGTACACGTATTGTGTCTTATCTAATGTTGAGTACATGTATTGTGTCGTATCTAATGTTGAGTACATGTATTGTGTCATATCTAATGTTGATTACATGTATTGTGTCATATCTAATGTTGAGTACATGTATTGTGTCGTATCTAATGTTGTGTACATGTATTGTGTCGTATCTAATGTTGAGTACCTGTATTGTGTCATATCTAATGTTGAGTACATGTATTGTGTCGTATATAATGTTGAGTACATGTATTGTGTCGTACATAATGTTGAGTACCTTTATTGTGTCTTATCTAATGTTGAGTACCTGTATTGTGTCTTATCTAATGTTGAGTACATGTATTGTGTCTGATCTAATGTTGAGTACATGTATTGTGTCTTATCGAATGTTGAGTACCTGTATTGTGTCTTATCTAATGTTGAGTACCTGTATTATGTCGTATATAATGTTGAGTATATGTATTGTGTTGTATATACTGTTGAGTACATGTATTGTGTCATATCTAATGTTGAGTACATGTATTATGTCGTAAATAATGTTGAGTACCTGTATTGTGTCATATCTAATGTTGAGTACATGAATTATGTCGTGTATAATGTTGAGTACCTGTATTGTGTCGTATCTAATGTTGAGTACATGTATTATGTCGTATAAAATGTTGAGTACATGTATTGTGTCATATCTAATGTTGAGTACATGTATTGTGTCGTATCTAATGTTGAGTACATGTATTGTGTCGTATCTAATGTTGAGTACCTGTTTTGTGTCATATCTAACGTTGAATACATGTATTGTGTCATATCTAATGTTGAGTACATGTATTGTGTCGTATCTAATGTTGAGTACATGTATTGTGTCGTACATAATGTTGAGTGCATGTATTGTGTCGTATATAATGTTGAGTACATGTATTGTGTCGTATATAATGTTGAGTACATGTATTATGTCGTATATAATGTTGAGTGCATGTATTGTGTCATATCTAATGTTGAGTACATGTATTGTGTCGTATCTAATGTTGAGTTCCTGTATTGTGTCGTATCTAATGTTGAGTACATGTATTGTGTCGTATATAATGTTGAGTATATGTATTGTGTCGTATATAATGTTGAGTACATATATTATGTCGTATATAATGTTGAGTACCTATATTGTGTCGTATCTAATGTTGAGTACATGTATTATGTCGTATATAATGTTGAGTATATGTATTGTGTTGTATATACTGTTGAGTACATGTATTGTTTCATATCTAATGTTGAGTACATGTATTATGTCGTAAATAATGTTGAGTAACTGTATTGTGTCATATCTAATGTTGAGTACATGTATTATGTCGGATATAATGTTGAGTACCTGTATTGTATCGTATATACTGTTGAGTACATGTATTGTGTCATATCTAATGTTGAGTACATGTATGGTGTCGTATATAATGTTGAGTACATGTATTATGTCGTATATAATGTTGAGTACATGTATTGTGTCATATCTAATGTTGAGTACATGTATTGTGTCGTATCTAATGGTGAGTACCTGTATTGTGTCGTATATAATGTTGAGTACATGTATTTTGTCGTATATAATGTTGAGTACCTGTATTGTGTCATATCTTATGTTGAGTACATGTATTGTGTCGTATCTAATGTTGAGTACATGTATTGTGTCGTATATAATGTTGAGTACATGTATTATGTCATATCTAATGTTGAGTACATGTATTATGTCGTATAAAATGTTGAGTACATGTATTGTGTCGTATCTAATGTTGAGTACCTGTATTATGTCATATCTAATGTTGAGTACATGTATTTTGTCGTATATAATGTTGAGTACATGTATTGTGTCGTATATAATGTTGAGTACATGTATCATGTCGTATATAATGTTGAGTACATGTATTGTGTCATATTTAATGCTGAGTACATGTATTGTGTCGTATATAATGTTGAGTACCTGTATTGTGTCTTATCTAATGTTGAGTACATGTATGGTGTCTTATCTAATGCTGAGTAAGTTTTTACTCATATCTAATGTTAAGTACCTGTATTGTGTCGTATCTCATGTTGAGTACATGCATTCTGTCGTATATAATGTTGTGTACATTCATTGTGTCGTATATAATGTAGAGTACATGTATTATGTCATATCTAATGTTGAGTATATGTATTATGTCATATATAATGTTGAGTACATGTATTGTGTCGTATATAATGTGGAGTCCATGTATTATGTTGTATATAATGTTGAGTACATGTATTGTGTCATATCTAATGCTGAGTACGTTTTTAGTCATATCTAATGTTAAGTACCTGTATTGTGTCGTATCGCATCTTGAGTACCTGTATTATGTCATATATAATGTTGAGTACATATATTGTGTCGTATATAATGTTGAGTACATGCATTGTGTCGTATATAATGTTGAGTACATGTATTATGTCCTATCTAATGTTGAGTACATGTATTATGTCGTATAAAATGTTGAGTACATGTATTGTGTCGTATCTAATGTTGAGTACCTGTATTATGTCGTATATAATGTTGAGTACACGTGTTATGTCCTATCTAATGTTGACTCCATCTATTATGTCGTATAAAATGTGGAGTACATGTATTGTGTCGTATATGATGTTGAGTACATGTATTATGTCGTATATAATGTTGAGTACACGTATTGTGTCATATCTAATGTTGAGTACATGTATTATGTTGTATCTAATGTTGAGTACATGTATTGTGTCTTATCTAATGTTGAGTAACATGTATTGTGTCATATCTTATGTTGAGTACCTGTAATGTGTCTTATCTAATGTTGAGTACATGTATTGTGTCTTATCTAATGTTGAGTAACTGTATTGTGTCTTATCTAATGTTGAGTACATGTATTGTGTCTTATCTAACGTTGAGTACATGTATTGTGTCATTTCCAATGTTGAGTACACGTATTGTGTCTTATCTAATGTTGAGTACATGTATTGTGTCGTATCTAATGTTGAGTACATGTATTGTGTCATATCTAATGTTGATTACATGTATTGTGTCATATCTAATGTTGAGTACATGTATTGTGTCGTATCTAATGTTGTGTACATGTATTGTGTCGTATCTAATGTTGAGTACCTGTATTGTGTCATATCTAATGTTGAGTACATGTATTGTGTCGTATATAATGTTGAGTACATGTATTGTGTCGTACATAATGTTGAGTACCTTTATTGTGTCTTATCTAATGTTGAGTACCTGTATTGTGTCTTATCTAATGTTGAGTACATGTATTGTGTCTGATCTAATGTTGAGTACATGTATTGTGTCTTATCGAATGTTGAGTACCTGTATTGTGTCTTATCTAATGTTGAGTACCTGTATTATGTCGTATATAATGTTGAGTATATGTATTGTGTTGTATATACTGTTGAGTACATGTATTGTGTCATATCTAATGTTGAGTACATGTATTATGTCGTAAATAATGTTGAGTACCTGTATTGTGTCATATCTAATGTTGAGTACATGAATTATGTCGTGTATAATGTTGAGTACCTGTATTGTGTCGTATCTAATGTTGAGTACATGTATTATGTCGTATAAAATGTTGAGTACATGTATTGTGTCATATCTAATGTTGAGTACATGTATTGTGTCGTATCTAATGTTGAGTACATGTATTGTGTCGTATCTAATGTTGAGTACCTGTTTTGTGTCATATCTAACGTTGAATACATGTATTGTGTCATATCTAATGTTGAGTACATGTATTGTGTCGTATCTAATGTTGAGTACATGTATTGTGTCGTACATAATGTTGAGTGCATGTATTGTGTCGTATATAATGTTGAGTACATGTATTGTGTCGTATATAATGTTGAGTACATGTATTATGTCGTATATAATGTTGAGTGCATGTATTGTGTCATATCTAATGTTGAGTACATGTATTGTGTCGTATCTAATGTTGAGTTCCTGTATTGTGTCGTATCTAATGTTGAGTACATGTATTGTGTCGTATATAATGTTGAGTATATGTATTGTGTCGTATATAATGTTGAGTACATATATTATGTCGTATATAATGTTGAGTACCTATATTGTGTCTTATCTAATGTTGAGTACCTGTATTGTGTCATATCTAATGTTGAGTACATGAATTATGTCGTGTATAATGTTGAGTACCTGTATTGTGTCGTATCTAATGTTGAGTACATGTATTATGTCGTATAAAATGTTGAGTACATGTATTGTGTCATATCTAATGTTGAGTACATGTATTGTGTCGTATCTAATGTTGAGTACATGTATTGTGTCGTATCTAATGTTGAGTACCTGTTTTGTGTCATATCTAACGTTGAATACATGTATTGTGTCATATCTAATGTTGAGTACATGTATTGTGTCGTATCTAATGTTGAGTACATGTATTGTGTCGTACATAATGTTGAGTGCATGTATTGTGTCGTATATAATGTTGAGTACATGTATTGTGTCGTATATAATGTTGAGTACATGTATTATGTCGTATATAATGTTGAGTGCATGTATTGTGTCATATCTAATGTTGAGTACATGTATTGTGTCGTATCTAATGTTGAGTTCCTGTATTGTGTCGTATCTAATGTTGAGTACATGTATTGTGTCGTATATAATGTTGAGTATATGTATTGTGTCGTATATAATGTTGAGTACATGTATTATGTCGTATATAATGTTGAGTACCTATATTGTGTCGTATCTAATGTTGAGTACATGTATTATGTCGTATATAATGTTGAGTATATGTATTGTGTTGTATATACTGTTGAGTACATGTATTGTTTCATATCTAATGTTGAGTACATGTATTATGTCGTAAATAATGTTGAGTAACTGTATTGTGTCATATCTAATGTTGAGTACATGTATTATGTCGTATATAATGTTGAGTACCTGTATTGTATCGTATATACTGTTGAGTACATGTATTGTGTCATATCTAATGTTGAGTACATGTATGGTGTCGTATATAATGTTGAGTACATGTATTATGTCGTATATAATGTTGAGTACATGTATTGTGTCATATCTAATGTTGAGTAGATGTATTGTGTCGTATCTAATGGTGAGTACCTGTATTGTGTCGTATATAATGTTGAGTACATGTATTTTGTCGTATATAATGTTGAGTACCTGTATTGTGTCAGATCTTATGTTGAGTACATGTATTGTGTCTTATCTAACGTTGAGTACATGTATTGTGTCTTATCTAATGTTGAGTACATGTATTGTGTCTTATCTAATGTTGAGTACCTGTATTGTGTCTGATCTAATGTTGAGTACATGCATGGTGTCATATCTAATGCTGAGTACGTTTTTAGCCATATCTAATTTTAAGTACCTGTATTGTGTCGTATCTCATGTTGAGTACCTGTATTATGTCGTATATAATGTTGAATACATGTATTGTGTCTTATCTAATGTTGAGTACATGTATTGTGTCGTATCTAATGTTGAGTACATGTATTGTGTCATATCTAATGTTGATTACATGTATTGTGTTATATCTAATGTTGAGTACATGTATTGTGTCGTATCTAATGTTGTGTACATGTATTGTGTCGTATCTAATGTTGAGTACCTGTATTGTGTCATATCTAATGTTGAGTACATGTATTGTGTCGTATATAATGTTGAGTACATGTATTGTGTCGTACATAATGTTGAGTACCTTTATTGTGTCTTATCTAATGTTGAGTACCTGTATTGTGTCTTATCTAATGTTGAGTACATGTATTGTGTCTGATCTAATGTTGAGTACATGTATTGTGTCTTATCGAATGTTGAGTACCTGTATTGTGTCTTATCTAATGTTGAGTACCTGTATTGTGTCGTATATAATGTTGAGTACATGTATTGTGTTGTATATACTGTTGAGTACATGTATTGTGTCATATCTAATGTTGAGTACATGTATTATGTCGTAAATAATGTTGAGTACCTGTATTATGTCGTATATAATGTTGAGTATATGTATTGTGTTGTATATACTTTTGAGTACATGTATTGTGTCATATCTAATGTTGAGTACATGTATTATGTCGTAAATAATGTTGAGTACCTGTATTGTGTCATATCTAATGTTGAGTACATGAATTATGTCGTGTATAATGTTGAGTAACTGTATTGTGTCGTATCTAATGTTGAGTACATGTATTATGTCGTATATAATGTTGAGTATATGTATTGTGTTGTATATACTGTCGAGTACATGTATTGTGTCATATCTAATGTTGAGTACATGTATTATGTCGTAAATAATGTTGAGTACCTGTATTGTGTCATATCTAATGTTGAGTACATGAATTATGTCGTGTATAATGTTGAGTAACTGTATTGTGTCGTATCTAATGTTGAGTACATGTATTATGTCGTATATAATGTTGAGTATATGTATTGTGTTGTATATACTGTCGAGTACATGTATTGTGTCATATCTAATGTTGAGTACATGTATTATGTCGTAAATAATGTTGAGTACCTGTATTGTCTCATATCTAATGTTGAGTACATGTATTATGTCGTAAATAATGTTGAGTACCTGTATTGTGTCATATCTAATGTTGAGTACATGTATTATGTCGTATATAATGTTGAGTACCTGTATTGTATCGTACATAATGTTGAGTACATGTATGGTGTCATATATAATGTTGAGTACATGTATTATGTCGTATATAATGTTGAGTAGACGTATTGTGTCATATCTAATGTTGAGTACATGTATTGTGTCTGATTTAATGTTGAGTACATGTATTGTGTCTTATCTAATGTTGAGTACCTGTATTGTGTCTTATCTAATGTTGAGTACATGTATTGTGTCTGATTTAATGTTGAGTACATGTATTGTGTCTTATCTAATGTTGAGTACCTGTATTGTGTCTTATCTAATGTTGAGTACATGTGTTGTCTTTTATCTAATGTTGAGTACATGTATTGTGTCATATCTAATGTTGAGTACATGTATTGTGTCGTATCTAATGTTGAGTACATGTATTGTGTCGTATATAATGTTGAGTACATGTATTGTGTCGTATATAATGTTGAGTACATGTATTGTGTCGTATATAATGTTGAGTACATGTATTATGTCGTATATAATGTTGAGTACACGTATTGTGTCATATCTTATGTTGAGTACCTGTATTGTGTCTTATCTAATGTTGAGTACATGTATTGGGTCTTATCTAATGTTGAGTACATGTATTGTGTCTTATCTAATGTTGAGTATATGTATTGTGTCTTATCTAATGTTGAATACCTGTATTGTGTCTTATCAAATGTTGCGTACATGTATTGTGATTTATCTAATGTTGCGTACATGTATTGTGGTTTATCTAATGTTGAGTACATGTATTGTGGCGTATCTAATGTTGAGTACCTAATGTTTACACAAAGAGAAGTGATACCAATTTCACACTGAATGACTGTGACCTTCAAAGGCATTCAATCACATACACCATTGGTATATAGGAGGTTTATAAGGTATGAAACATAAGCGTGTGGTTAAAAACAACAATTGTGGCAGCTGTCAAAACACAATATGCACTTATTTTAACTAAGATCTTTATTGTAACCAGTGCATGTATTGTCTTTAGTTCCATTCGATGATAATTAGATTAAAAATACCGACATGTTCTTTGATAATTAATGGTTATTACTACTGAAATGGACCCGTGAAGATCCGGGTTAGAATAGGTCTTCAGCGACCCATGCTTGCCGTAAAAGGCGACTATGTTTGTCGTAAGAGGCGACTCACGGGATCGGTTGGTCAGGCTCGCTGACTTTTTTTTCCCAATTGCGTGGATCGATGCTCATGGCATCAATCACTGGATTGTCTGGTCCGGACTCGAATATTTACAGACCGTCGTCATATGGCTTGTTAAACAACAAACGAACAAACAAACTATTGAAGTGAATAATGGTCGCCTGATATTTAAGAATGTCATCAGACTATTGTCTAAAAGAGCAACTCAAAGTTTGTTCTGGGTGGTCATATAATTAAGGCCACAAAATCATACTACCTGAGTCTGTCCCTCTCTTCCTGTGAGTTGCATATCAGTAGAGTTTCCCCCAGTCTGCTCAGCCTCCTGGCCACCTCCAGCATTAGAGTTGTGGTTCCACTGCCGGGCTCACATCGTGCCTGAACATATTTACTGTCTATGTTCTCCACAAGATATACACACTGATCTGTGGTGAGAAAGTTGATACAACTGTCATCTACTTCACCTGTCTCTGTCAGGATTGACTTTGTCTCAGCAACAGCTGCCCAGAAGGCCATCATCATGTGTTCATATTTTGATGGAGTCATCAATAGAGAAGTCTTGGGAACAAAGGATGCAGCCAATGCTGCAATTGTCTGTAACTTTATGAAGCACGTATCTGTGTCTGTCAGGTCACTCAAACTCAAGACTCCATGAATGACGTTGATGCTCCGTTTGGTAAACCTGCGTAGTTTTGAAGTCACTTCTCTTGCCACACTGGTGTTATAATTTCTTATCTCCTCGGTTTCACTGCCATCGTCAATCAGAGTCAGCACCATGAGGGGTTGATGGGGCATTGCTATGAAGATGTCACATCTCGTATTTCCTTGCGTCCTCGACACAGGGAAATCTAATAATGTTGCTAATGATTCTGATAAACACAAAAGGCTTGTTGTGTCTTTGTCACTCGTATATTCACCATTAACAATGCTTTCATGGTACAGAACTCCGTCCGTCTTCAGCAGTGAAATGAAGGCATCTCTGATATCCAACAGGTGCTCGGGTATCCTTGATGGAACTAGATTTAATATACCTGTAATATTAGAGTTATTTGTATTATTTGACCCGTGAAGAACCGGGGTAGAATAGGTCTTCAGCAACCCATGCTTGTCGTAAAAGGCGACTAACGGGATCGAATGGTCAGGCTCGCTCACTTGGGTGATACATGTCATCGATCCCAATTGCGTGGATCGGTGTTCATGATGTCAATCACTGGATTGTCTGGTCCAGACTCAATTACTTAAGACCGCCGTCATATAGCTGGAATATTGCTGAGTGCAGCGTTAAACAACGAACACACACACACACACACACACACACACACACACACACACACACACACACACACACACACACACACACACACACAATATTTGTATTATATCATCAGTCCTTGGACGTTAGAAAGCACAACAACTGACAATTGTCTATAATCATCCTGTGGCCATGCGGCAATTTGTCATGGTATTTCAATGTATTTCATGTTAAATAAGTTAACATTTTAAATTTACCTTTCTTCACAAATTTACTTTTAATTGCAGAAATGCTGGTTGTGATTGGTTTCAAACGAGGACGCCGAAAATCCTTGCTGTCTGAGCACAATTCTCGCCTTGGTATGTTCTGCATTATTTCCTGAAACATTGACATGACTGTGACGACATATCAAACACAGATGCCACTAACGAAAGAAAATAGTTTACCCAAATGTTTGTTTGTTTGTTTATTTTTTAAAGCCGCATTCAGCAATATTCCAGATATATGACGGCGGTCTGTAAATAATCGAGTCTGGACCAGACAATCCAGTGATTAATATGATGAGCATCGATCCACGTAATTTGGATACGATGACATGCATCAACCAAGTCAGCGAGCCTAACCACTCGATCCCATTAGTCGCCTCTTACGACAAGCATAGTCGCCTTTTACCGCAAGCATGGGTTGCTGAAGACCTATTCTACCCCGCATCTTCACGGGTCCCATTCAAGCGGTTGTATTCATGATCATGTATTTTGGACCACGTGACTGTAACCATAATTTTCATTTAGATATTCTAAAGTTATTTTACCTTTTATGTAAGTGTATCTCTATACGTAAATTTCCCGTCTGAAATGTAAAGAAATGTTTTACGAGGATTAATTTGCACATTTAACACATTTAGCATTTAATGATATTATATATACATTTCATACTTATTGCAAACATGTGTCTGTTGCAAGCATTCTTTTCTTCCCTGAAGCGGTCACTTTATGTGGTCGGCAATGGTGTGCAAAGAAGAACAGAAGTGTATGATATAATTAACTATATGTATGTCACCGAGTTTGATTGGATTTACCTGAAATGTATTTTTAAGCAGACCATGTTAGTAAAGGTACAAGATATGGAGACATTTACTGGTGTATATGTACATCTTAGCAAGAGCAAAAGAACTGTGTTCAATCATTTCAGTATATTTTAATATGTTCATATCTTGTAATCGAACTGACAAAAATAATTAAAAAAAGAATGACACGTAAAGTTAGCAAATAGTTAGCGTCGCTATTTATTGTACCTAAAATTGATCTTTTAAGAAGACCATGTTAGTGAAAGTACAAAAGGATATGGAGATGGTTACTGGACTTATTTGTGATCTATTTGTTTACCTCACGATGCTGTTCTCAATGACGGCATGGAACCATTCTTTGACAGAGAAAGTTGAGACTGTGTCCCCTTCGACTCTGTAAGCTTGCGGTCCTTGTTTGTCATAGAACACCATACCACTGACGGGCTTGACATATATTTGGATTATAAAATGTTCAGGTGCCTTCTCGTCAGCATCATGTTTGTCACTGTCTCCAGATGGAATAAAAAATACCTCCACTAGCTCATCGTTTGTTTCATTCCCATCATAGTCACAGATTAACACACCTTTTGCAACACCCTCCTTTAATTTAGCTGCTACATTTTGCTGACTACTGATAGGAACTCGCTGTATTTCCACGAACTTTGACTTATAATGACTTCCATTGAAGAAATGCTCTTTTTCTACTATGCCAAGAAAGTAAGTGCCACCCTCTGTGTTCTTTGTAAATGCACTAACGTATTCAAGAAGTTTGTGGTCATCGAACATGAAACCAACTATTTTCTCATCTGTTTCCTTCCCTTTGAAATAACCCTTGAATTGAACTGATCTACTCTCATGCAGTTTGGTTAAATCCTCCAATGTATGTCCAGAAGGATGCACTGATTTAAACTGAGTTCTGTTTTTCAGGAATGTTATCAAAGTTGGATCAGATGGACTGATGATTCGTTCATCAAGGGCTATTTTGGTTTTAGAGTCAGATGTTGTGAGATAAAAACCCCCTTCAACATAGAGTACAAGGAAATCTTTATACTGATGTGTGTCCTTTATTGTATCCTTATCAACACACACGGACAGTTTCTTTTCTTCTTTTAATTCAATGTTCTTCAACTGTTCAATTTTCTTTAATGTCTCCACTACTATTTGTCTCTGCAGCAGTATGGCATCAAGCAACTCCTCATCTAGTGTCTCTTTAGCCTTCAATTTTAGCTTATCCAGCCGTTCCTGTTGACCTTGAAGTTCCCTGGTTTTCTTCTCCAGCTTCCCAGATATCTCTTCAAGTACTCCCTGTTGCTTCTTCTGCAGTTTGTCTAGATCTGTGGCATAATCACTCAAGAACCGTTTCGTGTAGACATCAGTGAACAGGCTTCCATCTTGAAGTAAAGTCTGAAGTTTGTCATCAGCAAATTCATCAAAGGCCCCAGTAAAGGTGTCTTCTTTTTCTCGTCCAACAAAGTGAATCAGTAGATGACCTGAATTAGAATTGCGGAGTGCGGTGACATTTTTCAACAATTCCTTGATTTTGATAGCCCGCTTTCCCTTCTTCCGTTTAGTTTGTTCCCTGTTTTCCTGTGCTTGTCCGTGTATATAGTTGACATGTATGGCCATGCACAAAACATTGGACTGTGTGGAAATGTTTCTGAAGATCTCAAGTGCTTCCTGCCCTCTTGGTATATTTAGTCTGAAACATTCAAGAGATTTTCTATTCCCGTAACACTTGGTTGAAGAGCAAGATGTGAGAAGAATCTAACCGATGAAAAAAAGATTTGACTCTTTATCCATATCTCCTCATAATAGTATATTCTAACAAGAAGGATATGTAACTTATGAATAGTTACAGGGCGAGATAACTAAACCCTTGCGGTACCTGACGGTCGGTGTCGCGCACTGTGCAGAAGTCGCAGTTTGAAAACAACCTTGCTTCAATATTCTTATTTCTTCACACAGTGTAACAAAATTGTCATCAGACAGTATCTACATTCATGAAATCAAAAAGGGATATGCACTGGCTAGCCATCGGTTAAAGTGGTGGTATTCTAAGTTTCCGACTTTTCTACACTTACTTGGAGGCATCCGAATGTGTGACGTGAAGTCAAGGAAGCGGCCTTGTTTGAAATCTAGATGTCTAATACTGCATATCATTGGAAAGTATATATCCTGACGATGATGGAGATATTCATTGAGTAGTCTGTGAGCTTAATTTAGCGATACAAAATCCTAATGAAATAGGCAGTGTATTTTAATTCAAAACCAACTTGACGGAAGTGGTCGTGGTTTGTTCATAGGCAGATAGTTTTGCAATGAGAATGACAGAACCTGATGAAATTCCGGTTACGTCCATATAGGTTTCAGTGTTAAACAGAACAAAAAAGTCATATTGCTGAATATTAGATATCAATAATTAACAAGATTATAATAACTTACTGTCACGCCAGAGTAAGTACACGTAGTTTCAGTCAAAATCGTTGAAAACGTCTTAATCGGCAGTAAACAAATTCCACAAATCTATTTTCACTCGTAACTCAGGCTCAGTTTGATATGAGCATGGCATCGTTGTACAAAGCAGACCGCTTATTTAAGCTTCGGATATTATGGTGTGTCGTCATAAAGCTTAAAACGTTTAGCTTGCGCAGGTGAAAGAAGGAAGTATTGTTATTTTTATAGTACAACTATAATGTCATTAAGCATTATTAATAATTCTAATTCCACTTCCAAGCATATCAAGCATACCCTACACATTAAATATTAATTTTCACTCACACTGACCTGTACACATTCACGCTAGACTAACTCATGACATAAGTGTACACTTTGAAGTAATTCAACACTCTTCGCTTCATAACACTTATGATACACAATAAATACAACAGTAAGCCTTGTTAACACTAAACAAACCGACACATCCGCTTATATTTGACGTCATTATGATTTCAATCATAAACACTCACTCCGCCATCGTTCAACTTCATATGATACGTTCTTGTTAGAATCGGGTACAGCGGTTGCTGTCATGTGTCGATACTATCCGGGGATCCGCAATCAGGTACGGTGGTGACTGTGGGCATTGTATAAAATGTGTCATGACCCGACCCGGTCAGATGTTAGAGACGTGACCTCTGACTGAATTCCGTGCTTCCATGTCACGCAAAGACAACAACCAGGACAACTTCATATAGTTCTGGATTTCAACCGTTGTAGATGCATAGGGCCGGCTTGTGTATTCCCTCAGGCTACAGGATATGGCGCCGTATCTCCAGTTCCAGGTAAAAACGGAAGCACCTTCCAGTTAAATTTGAAAATGTATTACATTGGCTCCAGCATTACTCGTTTTCTTTACTCAAACCTTGCTTTGTTCTTATAAAATGTTTTTTTACTAAAGGTTTCAGTTTATAGCATACGGATCCGACCTGGCCGAGACCTGCAAAAAATCTAAGGTCCGCCGTGCAGCTCCCACAGGTGGGTAGAACCCAATTAGATAAGGAAATATATGCTTGGCAGAGTTATTAAACCCTTTAACAAACCTCCATTTCTAGACGTTATTGCCGATACGCCTGATAGATAAAAAGGTGTCGGTCACCACTGAGGGTACGAACAGGCTGATACATCATCTTACAATACATTGTTCTTCTGTCTTCTGTCAGCTATTGCGTTGTGTCGGGAATTTGGTGTACATCACTTCTGACAATGTGGGTAATATAGTGAGTGAGTGAGTGTGGTTTTACGCCGCTTTTAGCAATATTCCAGCAATATCACGACGGGGGACACCAGAAATGGGCTTCACACATTGTACCCATGTCGGGAATCGAACCCGGGTCTTCGGCGTGACGAGCGAACGCTTAACCACCAGGCTACCCGACCGCCCCCTGGGTAATATAGAAAGCTGCAGTGTTGAGGAGTCTTCGCACTCTTCGAAAATGTTCTGGGTGGATTCGATAAGGCAGCGCTTGCTGTAAGAAGTCCCATTCGCTGTCTGGGCTGCGTGTAGAGGTGGCACGGGCCCTTAGCTGATGATTAGCCTAACCAGTCTGGCTGCCAGGATCACCAAAACCCTCTTTGCTGCATTTCTGTATTATTATCTGTACATATTAATAAGGGCCTGATGATTTGCCCTCTCCGTGGTTGGCCTAGATATGAAGATTTTAATCACTTTAACATCACCCAGGTAGGGCTAACCCCTGAAATTAGTTCACAACTGGGTTACAGAACTCCGCAGTCTAGTCAGCCTCCATCCGGTAAACAAACAAACCAAACTTGGGATGAGCACAGAACCCATCCAAGATTATCTTGTACACAACAGTGAGTGAGTGAGTGAGTAAGTGAGTTGGGTTTAACGCCACTGTTAACAGTATTCCAGTTATATCGCGTCGTGTCAGCTTAATGTGGGAGAAAAGCCCGAAGTGATGCAGGTCTCAGACGTTTACCACTTCGGGTATGGTGCTGACAAACCTGGAAACAAAACTGGGATTCGAACCCACAGTCATAGGTATCTGGCGTGCCAAAGGGACGCAACACTGCACAGCAAATCACGGCGCCTTAAGACGAGTGGGCCACCCGTGCCCCCTTTGTACACAACAACTGAAGTCCACACTTCCTGGGCTACAGGGTGGCTAGAAATACCATATTAGTAAATGGCATATTACTCAAGCAACATTGGGACAAAACCATGCTAATGTATGCACACTTGACAGAACTTCCGTGACCAGCTCCGGCGACTAAAATAATATATTCACCGTGAACCTGTTGAGCTAACTGGCAACATTCGTCAGGCGCCTTTGCATGAAACTTCAGTTTAACTCCCTGAATCAGTTGTCACTGATGACCCACACATAGGCTTAAAAAAATGAAAATGTCAAAAAGCCAAAAGACAATTTGGAAAAATTTAAAAGCAACTAAACAAGACAAAAAAAAGTGAAAATTCTAAATCAAATTCTTGATTCTCTGAAGGCAAAGTTAAAGGCTTGGACAGAAAGAACGAGAAGGATAAGAAAAATAAATTATAAAGCAAAATAAACTGTTCAAATATAATCTAATGAAAAACAATTAAATGACACCAATGACAGTGATGAGAACAGACACACCATAGGATTCCAGTGAAAGGTTTTGGAACATTTGTGGGCTTTAACCGACAACTCCAAACTCGAGGAACCATGGATTGAGGATAATAATAATGTAGTTGACAAAATAAAGTCACCATTGTTGTGTTTCATTTCACCCATTTGTCTGAAAAATGTAATTAAAAAGTTCAAATCTAATATGGCGCCAGGGCCTGATGGTATTCGAAACCGGTTTTGGAAAATGTTCCCTTTCGTGTAAACACCATTACTTTACTGTTTTAAATTCTCTGCCATTATCCCCAGATACAACAGGCCATCAACGACACCCTCACCCGACGTACCAAATACATTTGCCACCCTGATGCTCTCAACAGAGAACTGGAGCATCTCAAGGAAATATTCGCGTTCCTCAAAGTTACACTGCCAACCTAATCTCCACAACCATCCACAAAACCCTCAAGAACTCTGATCCCATACCCAAACCTGCCCATCAGAATCACCATACCCTATCAAGGCTCTGTCACTCATCAGATTTCCCGCCTCATCAAGAACAAAGCCAACATACATGTCACCTTTTCTAGTGACAAGTCCATCAAGACTCATCTACAAGCCAATAACAGAGGCACAATCAGTGTAAGTGCCAACACGAGAGGATGTATATACCAGATCCCCTGCAACTGTGGCCACCAGTACATTGGAGAAACCCTCAGACCCCTCAACACCAGACTCAAAGAACATCAGACCTCTGTCAACAAACTAGAGCTGAAATCCGCTATTTCAAAACAGATCCTCCAGAACCAAGACCATAACATCATGTGGGAATCCACCAAAGTCCTGTATACCAACAACAACAACTAGCGACAAAGAAAACTACAAGAAGCCATTGACTTCAGGAGACACCAGACAACCATGAACCGTGACCAGAGAACCTTTCTGCCGAGTGCTTTGGACTTATTGCTTTGATCTTTGTCTAATTATCAAGCTGGCTTCCATTTGCCCGTTGCTATTTCTTTTCTTTTACCTATCAGAGCTAATTACCCCCGGCCTCCCGTTTGTCCATTGCCAATAAGTCGATAACTATCAGCGCTAATTTCTGTAAAGTGTTGGCTTCCATTACCTATTGCTAATCACCTATCAGCGCCAATTATCTGTTGGCTTTTCTTGTTAAGTTTCCACCTTTTGTTATCTTATTACTTTTGTTGTTCTTACATGACATTGTACATATATATGGTCTCAGCCTCATAGCATTCATTCATTAACCCAAAATAACATCATAAACCCAGATCAAAGCGGTTTCACTCCTGGCCGCTCAACCCTAGATAACCTCGCCCGACTAGAACAAGATATTAAGACAGGACAACTAAATAAACAATATACCACAGGCATCTTCTTAGACTTCTCTAAAGCTTTCGACATGCTATGGCACGATGGGCTAATACAAAAACTTAAAAAAATAGGACTCAAAGGTCAGATAATAAACTACATCCAGGACTTCCTAAACAATCGTAAAATAACCGTGGGTTTAGACCAAAATCTATCGGACCAATGTCCCTAGGCAGTATCCTCAGCCCCACCCTCTTCAATATAATGATAAACGATCTATTCGAGGGCCTATCCCCTAAAGTAAACACATCAAAATTCGCGGATGATGGAGCCATCTGGATCCGCACTAAAAGCATGAAAATGGTCCAAAATTTACTCCAAAAATCTCTTAATAAAATATAACAATGGGCTGACAAATGGGGCTTCTCCCTTAACTCAGAAAAAAACAACAGGAATAGTATTCAAACAAAAAAACATGAAACCCGCCTCCCCAATCCCCCAGCTAAACAATCAAACAATCAAATTTCAAAAACAAACCAAATTCCTAGGACTTATTTTCGATGAACATCTCACCTGGGATGCTCACATCCAAAACCTAACAACTAAATGCAGAAAAGACCTAAACACCCTAAGATGCCTAACTGGCTCTAACTGGGGAGCCTCCAAAGATACCCTCCTCTCTCTCTACATATCACTAATTAGATCAAAACTAGACTACGGCTGCGCCATATACAACACCCTAAACAACTCTCTATCTAAAAAACTTGACTCAATACAATATCAGGCTCTCAAACTAATTACACGCACCGAACATGGCACCTCCTACACCTCACTTCAGGCCTTAACAGGAGAAATGCCACTAAGTCTACGCAGGGAACAGCTAAGCTTAAATTTCTGGGCCGCGTCCCAATCAAACCCTCTCATCCAAAACTTAATGAACCAAAACATCAGCCCAAAAAAACAAGCTCTAGCTCGTAAACACCCTTTACTTACCCCAATATCCCAAAGAATAACAAACTACCTAAATGAACACCAAATTAAAAATCTTAAACAAAACTGCAAACAATCAATATCTTCACCCCTAAACTTAAAATACCCAAAATAGACACAACACTAGCTAGCCAAATAAATAAACAAACCGACCCAAACATAGCTAAAACTACCACACTAGCATACATACACGAAAATTGGCCAAATTGGTGTCACATTTACACGGACGGATCCTCAGATCCGACCTCCAAACACACAGGTTTCGGAGTCCATACCACACAACCAACTAAAACCACACAATCCTTCCGACTCCAAAACAACCAATCAATATTCACGGCAGAACTAATGGGCATGGCCTCAGCCCTCCATAATCAAGAATCCAAAAACCACAAAAAAAATCCTAATACTTACCGACTCCCTAAGTTGACTGCAAGCCCTCCAAAACAAAAATACCAAAAACCGACCTAAATTAATAAATCAAATACTTAAAAGCTCCAGCGATCTAACTAAGGCAGGCAAACAAATAACCTTCTTGTGGATACCCGCCAACGTAGGAATATACGGTAATGAAAACGCCGATAAAGCAGCTAAGCTATCCCCCAAAATCCCAGAAATAAGCTTAAACTTACCCATCTCAAAATCAGAAATTAAAAGTGTAAACAAGCAAAAAATTACAAAAATGGCATAACCTATATCTAAACTCAAATAGCCAAATCAAAAAAGTGCTCAGCAAACCACTAACCAAACCAAATATTCTCCATCCATCAAAAGAAATCGACAGAGGAATCACTAAACTCCAAACAGGACACACCAACCTAAATAACCACCTTAAAAATTTAAAAAACACACTACAGGTAACTGCTCACACTGCAAACAACCAGAAACCCAAGAACACGCACTCATCCACTGCACACACTACCTAACACATCGAACCGCATTACAAACCACCCTCAATCCAAACAAGGCTCTCACTCTAGAAGCAATACTAAACCCACAAAATAAACCAGAAAACTTCAAGGCCTTAGGCGTATTCTGAATCAAAACGGAACTAATAAAACGCATCTAAAAACATTACAATCTACCAAATCAAAATCACATAAACAAACAAACAAACATCCACCATACCCAGCTCCCTTAGTTCTCCTCCCCAACCCCATCGGCATCTATTCCAATTCTCAAAATTCCCAAATTCTATATAAGCAACCCCTAAACCTCCCTCTTGGGTTGCACAGACCACTTTCGCCCCTTTCGGAAATACATTAAATGGCCTGGCCGGGCCCGTGTGCGAAATACGCATCAGTCGGAAAGCGCACGTCAAATCTCCAAAGTAAGTAAGTAAGTAAGCATTCTTACTTTATATTAATCCATTTCCCAAACACTTCTACTAAAACCAACAACAAATAACCACCGCCCCGAAACACCGCCACAACCTTACAATGCAAGACACTCGCCAAATCGTTGCAGCAAATACACCCCTTCCAGACTCTCCGACTCCTTCGGAGTCACATAACTCCTCCGAAAGGAGTAACTCCAAATGTACGTCTAAAATAACAACATGCAAAAAATGCGCCCAACCACATTGTACAGGATCATGCGCCTCGTGGTGCATACACTGCAAAACTATAACTCACACCTCACTATCAAATCACTGTCCCCACAGATACGCCCTCACACAACAGGCAAACACCCTCACACAACAGGCAAGCAAACACATAGACATCGACACAGCAAAACTACAAACAAGAAAACCAGCACCACGCACGTCCAAACCACTTCTCCCCACAGCACAGACAAACATCATACCATTACCAAAACCAACACAACAGCACACACAACATCTAGAAAACATAAAATCTGTTTGGGACACATCCACCGAAAATACCTTCATCGCACCTAACCCACCAACATCCAGGAGATCTCTTACGGCAGAGTTCTCCAGACACAACAACGCCACAACATCTACACCCGCAGGCCAAACAAGCCGCAGAGCAAGCAGCATACCCGTACCGACCACCCAAAACACCACAGCCACTAGGGCAACAACTACCAGACCCAAACAAGCATAACAACCAAACATCACAGCCTCCAAATCCACCATCAACAACAAACAAACACAACAGCAACCCACAACACGACAAATAAAACCACAACAAACCAACATGGACACCTCAACCCAAACCATAAGCGTAGAAGACTCACTCGACACATCCAATGTCTTCCTAAACTGTGTTCAGGAAACCCACTTCTCCCCAAAATCTAAATTCACCCTACCTAATCATAACTCGGTAAGACTCGACAGAGTTAAATCTCGCCCAGACAGAGCAGGCGGGGGCCTAATCATATATATTAGGGAGGACATAAACCATAAAGAAATACCAATTAAAACCCCAAATCTAGAAGCTAATGGTATACAAATAACTCATCACAACCAAAAAATAAACATTGTAAACATATACAACTAGACAGTGAAACCAATTGAACCTGAAGACTTAGAAACCCTAAATCAGCTAAGCCATAAATCCACCACCCCTCCTGGGGTGTTAAACATAAAACAGACCAAAACGGCAAACTCATAGCCGAATGGATAGAACAAAAAAACCTAATACAACTAAATAACAACCAACCAACTAGATATGATAAAATTAATCCAAATATGTCAGCTATAGACCTAACAATCTGTACCCTTGATCTCGCCCAAAGCACTTTGTGGGAAGTGCATGAGGAGCCACTGGGCAGCAACCACTTTCCAATCCACATAACCATAGGAAACATAAACATCCAAACCACAAATGGACCACAAGAACCAAAATTCAATTACAACAAGGCAGACTGGGACAAATGCAAAGCACTATGAAAACAGATCAACCTAGCGGATCTCGAAAATAAAGACCCCGAACAATACTGCCAAAACTTAACAGAATGCATAATCAACATAGCAAAAAAAACCTATCCCCTTCTCAACACCAATGATAGGCAAAACCACAGTACCCTGGTGGACCGAGGAAATTAAAAAAAAATAGGAAAAAACGCAAAAGCGCATTTAATATAGCTAAACGAGCCTACACATATCTAAAGATAGCACATCAATTAAACCATGAAGTACAAAGCTTAGTCAAAACGGCAAAAGAAAAAACTGGAAAAAATTCTGCGAAGAAATAAACCATCACCCAGACGCAAGAACAGTATGGCGCAAAATACACGCAATCCGAGGCATTAAACGAACCAAAAAAACACCAAACATAAATAACTCGACAAACCCTAAACAAAAAGCAAATAACCTCGCAGACCACTTCTCAGCCAGTAGTAGTAATAGTAACTTCCCTGACGAATTCCAAAAAACAATTAAAAAAACAAAATAAATTCCTCAAATTACCCAAGGATGATAACCTAGAAATTAACCAACAATATACACTAGAGGAACTACTCCATGTACTAAATAATAGAAAAAAAGGAACCGCCCCAGGACTTGACCTTACCTCATACCAAATGATTAAACAGCTACCTCAAAATCTTCTGGAACCACTACTTAAACTATACAATCTCATCTACCAAAACGGCCAGGTTCCTACTTCATTGAAAGAGGCATTGGTCATCCCAATACCAAAGCCGAACAAACCAGCAAACGAAGCAAACACATACAGACCAATCTCCCTAACCTCAAACTTATGTAAAATCATGGAGGCAATGGTCAAAAATAGACTCCCAACACTATCTAGACCAAAACAATATAATAAACCAAGATCAAAGTGGATTCACCCCAGGCCGATCAACCTTAGACAACCTCGCCTGATTAGAAGAAGACATCAAAACGGGCCAACTAAACCGACAATACACAAAAGGCATACTTCTAGACTTCTCTAAAGCTTTCGATATGGTATGGCATAACGGGCTAATACAAAAAATAAAAAAGGCAGGACTTAAAGGCCAAATAATAAACTATATCCAAGACTTCCTAACTAATCGCAAAATAACCGTGGGTATCGACCAAACGCTATCGGACCAGGCTCCCTTAGAAAAAAGGCACACCCCTAGGTAGCATTCTAAGCCCAACACTTTTAAACATTATGATTAATGACCTATTCGAGGGAATACCCAATAAAATTCAAACTTCCAAATACGCGGATGATGGAGCCCTCTGGGTCCGAACCAGAAGCATAAATATGGCTCAAAAATTACCGCAGAATGCATTAAATAAAATTCAAATATGGGCAAATAAATGGAGTTTCTCACTTAATGCCGAAAAACCACAGGGATAGTATACAAACACATAAATATGCGTGCAAACACCCCCAAACTATAGTCTGGAAGTTAATTTAAGGTACCGACGTTTACTACAATATCTGAAAAACTGTTGGACCAACTCCAGTCAAAGTTAGTATGAGATTATTAAACAGTCATACATAACTGGATATTACATTTAAAGACAATCGGTGCATGAATAAAAAATCTGTCTATTTAGCTATCACTATATTTCTTCAACAACCAGACCTGTTCGTCACGGGTGGAACGAGCATTCATTGTAACAGCCATCTGCATAATGCTACCCCTGCGTCACAGGGCCATATGACACAGTTAAACCAATCAACTCAACTCTAAAGGTCGCACGGGAATCACGCACGCACGAATACGGTGTTAGCATTAGATTTCATGATGTCTCAGTGCAAGCATCTTTCCGCTGATGCGAAAGGTTTCGTTGTTAAAATATTTGAATACTTTAAGGCTGAACGTGAAAGACGTTCGCCCTTCTTTGACATTTCAAAGTACATGAAAAGAACAATTCATGCGTTACAGCTTCCCAAACAAACCGTAGTTAAGATTTTGAACTCTCATAAAAACACATGCTCCCCTGCACATCCCTTAGGGGGCATCTCAAAACAGGATAGGAAATTAAAGTTAGATTCCTGATAAGAAAGTTGTCCGGGACGTGATTCGGCGGTCAACACGAGAAAATGAATTTATTTCAACACGAAAACTAAAACAAATTCTCCTTACCTAAACACACTACGCTGCCTGACAGGCTCCAACTGGGGGGCCTCCAAGGAGACCCTACTATCTCTTTACAAATCACTAATTAGATCAATAAAAGACTATGGATGCCAAATATACAACACCTTAAACTCCTCATTAAGCGATAAACTAAACTCAATTCAATATCAAGCACCCAATATAATCACACGCACTCAGCATGGCACGCCGCGCATATCGCTACAGGCACTTACAGGCGAAATACCCCTGGATCTACGCCGAGAACATCTAACAATATATTACTGGGCCTCAGCCCAACAAAACCAACAAATCCAACAGATCCTTAAAATTAACATAAGCCCCAGACTCCAAGCTCTAGCTCGCAAAAACCCTCAATTAACACCAATCTCTCAACGCATAACAACTTACCTAAATACACACAACCTAAATAATTTACAGTTAAACACAGCCCAAAAATAATACCTTCACACCCAAACTTCAAACCCCCAAAATCGACATATCTCTCTCCACCAGACTAAATAAAGAAACTGATCCAAATACCGCTAAATCCATCACACTTGCATACATTCAAGAAAAATGGCCCAATTGGTGTCACATTTACACAGACGGGTCCTTTGACCCGGGCTCAAAACGCACACGATTCGGCATCCATATCAACAAACCCCAAAAAGAAA
This sequence comes from Haliotis rufescens, assembly GCF_023055435.1. NCBI lineage: Eukaryota > Metazoa > Mollusca > Gastropoda > Lepetellida > Haliotidae > Haliotis > Haliotis rufescens. The sequence goes on along the minus strand of NW_025964383.1, from coordinate 23,492,316 downwards.
CACAGTCATATAGGCTCCCAAATAATCAATCAATTTTCACAGCCGAATTAATGCGGATAGTAACAGCCCTGCATAGCGATCAAATAAATAGACACCAAAAAACCCTAATCCTTTCAAACTCATTAAGTGGGCTCCAGGCCATAAAAAACAAAAACACGAAAAACGCCCAAAACTAATACAACAGATAATTAAAAGGGCCAACAATCTACGTAAACTAGGTAAAGACATTGAAATAGTTTGGATCCCTGCCCACGTTGGAGTGTTTGGCAACGACGAACACGCAGATGAAGCAGCCAAATCAGCACTAAAACTAGAAGAAGTAAGTATCAACCTACCAATATCAAAAACGAAATTAAAAGTATCACAAAGGAAAAAATCTTCCAAAAGTGGCAAAATAACTATCAGAAATCTGATCTCAAACTAAAACACCTGCTACAAAAGCCACTCAAAAAAAAAAAACTATCATAAAACCAAAATATTTGACAAAAATATAAATAAACTATAAACAGGCCACACTAAGTTAAACTTCCACCTACACCAAATTAAAAAACACCAAACCGGTAAATGCCCCCACTGCAACTTAAAAGAAACGCCCGAACGCGTAATACTATATTGCACACATTACCAGCAACACAGAACAACACTCCAAACCACACTAATTTGCAACAATTAAAGGACACTAGCAACTGTACTGAACCCCCTAAATGACTTACAAACCTTTAAAGCACTAGGCATATATCTTATCAAAACAGGCCTACTTGGTCGCATTTAAAAATAAAAGTACAACAAACAAGCTGCCAATAAACCTTAAAATTCTAAACCTATAAAAACACACAAACTCCTTTTAGATTCACCACCACAGGTGTCTTACAGATCCTGTGTCATCATACAGCGCTTCCAATGACATATGTTACATGGAGCAGAAAGGAGCCATAATAGGATGTTGAGGGTGTAAGAATCAATTGGTGGTTCAGAAAATTATCCTTGAAAAGGCTCAAACTTACCACTGTAACCTCTCAGTGTGTTTGACAGACAACAGATAAGCTGATGATTCTGTACCTCGCGAATGGATTTTGAGGTCATTGGAATGTTTTGAACGCCCAGGCGACTACTGCTTTTTACTCAAGTCATTAAGTCCTGGACCTCCCCAGCACAGATCCCCAACATCTCTTACTCACCTCATTTACATGGATGACATTGAACCTATTGCCAATGGCGAAAACAGATTCTAATTGTCGAGTCCCTTTCTAATGATATTGGCATGTTCTTTGGGCTCGACAATATTCTTCATCTGAAACGAGGCAAAGTAAAAGAGTGAGGATCAGTCAGTTTACTTCCGGTAGGAGTTATTGACCATCTCGTCGAAGGTCAGGCCTATACGTTACAAGGGATGCAGGTTAGGGAGAAACTCCAGAAGGCTCATATCCAGGAAAAACCTCGGGCAGACCACAAATGTAGTCTTAAGAAAATCTGGAGTTAAGAGCTGAGCGCTGTACCCGTCCTTTCATATTCTTTTGGTGTTTATGATTGAACTTCTAGAAATTCAGGGTTATTGATACCCTCACACGAAGAATCATGTCAGACAATAGATCCCACCAATCTCGCTCTTCCCTCAAGGGCGGGGGCACGGGTGGCCAAGTCGTCTGAGGCGCCGCGATTCGCTGTGCAGAGTTGCGTCCCTTGGCCACGCCAGAATCTCGGTTCGCTCCGAAAATGCTTCTAGGTTTGTCAGCACCATACCCGTGCTCGTGGGTTTCACCGAAGTGGAAAACTTCAGAAATCTGCATCACTTCGGGCTCTCCTCCCACATTAAGCTGACACGCCGTGACATAACTTGAATAATGTTAAAAGCGACGTTAAACCCAACTCACTCACTTACTCACTCCCTCGATCGCATATCGTGGACTGATTAACGTGGAGGCTCTTCATGACAGAATTGTATTGTGCACTTTGCACACATTTATTTGTCTGATGATCCTCTTCTAAAGCATGTCAAGGCTCATGATGAAAACAGGGCATTCAACAGTTTCCTGAAAGGCGCCAAGTCTGTGTGACATAATCTCCGTGTCTTGTTTGTTTGTCTATTTGTTGTTTAACGCCGCACTCATAAATATTAAAGCTATATGACGGCGGTCTGTAAATAATCGAGTCTGGACCAGACAATCCAGTGATTGACATCATGAGCATCGATCCACGTAATTCGGATACCATGACATGCATCAGCCAAGTCAGCGAGCCTGACCACCCGATCCCGTTAGTCGCCTCTTACGACAAGCATAGTCGTCTTTAACGGCAAACATGGCTGAAGACCAATTCTACCCCGGATCTCCGCGGGTCCCACATTTATAGTTGTCATTCTAAATAAATGAAGTGTTGAACGAGTGCCAATGAGGAGCGCCTCTTTTTTCTCGCCATAGAGTGTCAGCATATTTCCTTTGGACCATTCCTTCACATTGTTGAAACACACAAATATCTTTGTTGCTCTCTGGACTGACAGTGCAGATGAGCTAAAGTTGTCAAGTAGCCGTTTAGTCATCTGCATAGAAATGCCTGTGAAGACTATGTTTCTCGATGACATTGCCGAGCTGGATTGTATAAAGTGTGAAAGGCACAGGTCCTAGAACTGAGCCCTGAGAGACACCTACGACAGCTTGACAGGTCTGGAGGATGAGCTATCCAGAATGACGGCGTATGTGGTGTATATACACACTGAGCTCAAACAAATCTCAGAATGTCGTCGAGCTCATCAGTCAGAAACATCAAGCTCAAAATCGGGCTGGTCTAAACTGTCATCATTATCATCATTATCATCATTATCATCATCATCATTATCATCGACGTTGTGGTCGTAGTCATCAACATTGTCATTGTAACTTGACTCTCTAAATAGCTCAGTATCTTTCAAGATGCCACTGGAAGTTTCAGGCCAAGGTGAAATATTGTCACAGTTTGAACACAGACAGAACATTTCATGTTTTCACTTTTAGAGCATTTTCCGTTTGGCAGGAGAGACAGTGATTCAAATTTTCGCTTTCTGGAATATCTCTCAGATAAGACTGTTTATTGTTTTTTTCCTGCAGATAAGACAATATTGTTGCCTTAGAAAAATCATTATGCTTGATTTGTTAGATGAAGCCTGATTGTTTACATTAGTGGAAGATGGAAAATTGTTATTGACACAAAGATTTAATCTAAGATAGCGTTTAGAACTGGGTTCGTGATCATAAATTGTGCTATTTGACCCCTCAGTGGTGTTCTTTCTTACTGCCCTTTTCTTGGCTGCATCAATCTTTGTACGGTCAGTATATCTCATACAAGTAGAGATTACTGCAGTGCATCATATGTTCTCCGCCGTATAATGCCATATGCAGAGAAAGGAAGTGTAAGCACGGGGAGGAGAGGATTGTTTAGATTGGTTGTTATTAATCTAGTTATCTTTGGAAAGCACAATAAAAGAAACAGTGTCTTTAAATAGTCAGCACAAGGAAAACCAAGGCAAGAAAACACATAACTGGGCCTGTCAGGCAGAACTTGGTTTATACCCACTATTAGTAGCAATTATATAAAAAATAATTAATTACAAGTCCTATACAGATAACACAACAAATGTCATTCTTAAACATGATTTGGCAGAAAACATCAATTTTTCTGGTCAACATGTTGGCTGGGTTAAATAAAACAAACTTTTGAAATAGTAAACACAAATAAATGTAATGAATCCACTGTAAATGAACTTCAGTCCAAATGTAAAAAAATATGTTCATGCATTCATAAAGGGATTCCCATTCATCCAACAGCAAGGTCAGAACATACATGTTGGTCAAGTCATCTATAAATATGGAAACTTATCTTACATATTGTAAAAACAAAACTCATAGGTCACATTTCTCAAAACTCACAAACTAAAAATTCAAACGGGTAGATATACAAAAACACCAACCCCATTTGAACAACGTCTCTGTGAAACATGTAATGTCTTAGAAGACGAGTAACGTTATGCACTGTCTTGTATAAAATACAACAAGGAAAGATAATCCCAAATACTACTCAATCATGATAACGGATATGGTACACTCTGTTAAAAGAAATATTTCTTTATCATTTTTACCAACAGTTATCCAGAAACAATTTCCAAGATATTTTCATCATATCTACAATTATAAACAAATTCCTTGTATGTACAACATTACCATAGTTTTGCTCAATTCTCATATTGTTTCAATATCATTATAATACACATGTTTTAAAATAAAATTGTTATAATGTACCTCCTTTGTATGTTAAATGAACCTTTCCCTTTTGCTGCTTGAATAACATACGATACATTGCCAAGCTAGTGCGCGATAGAGCTATTTGGGTAAGGGAGATAAGCATTCACGCTCAGTGATACAGCTTGAAAAAGATACGATATACAGCATTGCAAGGTCAGCGTGTAATAAAGCTCAATACTACGCCTATTCTCTTCCCCTACCCACAAACCAGACACAAATAACAAACACACGGTGTACGTCCCCTGCGGTACTAGTCGAAGGCCTTTAATTGTCTGCACCATAAACATTGTATTAACTTGTATTCCTCCACGAGCCTCTATGGGTTCAATCGATAACCATCTCAGCTCCCTTGCTCTGACGCCACAGTAACGTTGTATCAAACTGTAAGATGATTAGCAAAGAACCTTTTCCGCAACACCCCATTTCCAACTTCTGAAATTAAAGCTGCTTGCTTTATGGCAAGACCTCAGGCAAGATGAACTACTAGCGCTATGACGTCACTCATATACTCCATACAAGCGCCCTCTATACATGAGTTACTACCCTTTGTATCTGGTGTGCGCATGAAGAGAAATCAATTTCATTCTAATTCATTCTATTCAAAGGTAAGAAATTTCATTAACTGAAGGAGATAATCGCTCAATGCGCAATAGTTTATTCTTGCAAAATATGGACCGGTTAACTCTAGCGAAAGGAGATATATCTCCCCTGAACATTTTAGCTCTTTTGAATACAAAATGAATAAATTGCATGGCCTATCTGACCATGTCACATAATGTGACAGGTGATTGGTTAAAACATGTCCAGATTAGGTCACTCCCATTTCATTTTTAAAATGCTTTTTAGAGAAACCAAACTGGCGCACTCCTTCAGTCAAAAACAAACTAACCCTTATACTTTCCCGCCTTCAGGGTGGAGAAGCATAACTCTTTCTATGATAGCCCATGGGGGAGGCAAGGAGGAATATTTAGGGGTTTCCGAGGTAAGGATTGACAGTTGCTGTGAAATTTCATTCTCTTTCCCATGCAGTCGGAGCCAAGAATGCATTGATTCCTTAACTTCGGAGAAACTTGCCTGAGAAAAATGTAGAAGTGGACCATCTTGCCTACATGCCACATGAATGCAGCACTCCATGGATTGGGAGTACTTCGAATGTAATAGAAATAGTATTCTTAGAATTATTAACAATGGTAAATATTGTTCGATAATTCTTGCGAACCCTCTACATCTATTACATCTTTGCCAGAATATACCAGAGGGACCCGGTGGGATCTGCCTCTAGTAACTCCCTGTGTAATTCACAGTAATCCTCTTCTGGAAACTATTATTCACTGATTCTAATCCTGACTCGATATAATTTCCTCTAAATTTCCCCTTGAGGACATGAAAATCAGAAATGTATCAAGAATCAGTCAAATATGTGATACCTTCACTAGAATTACCGTTTTATTTGCTGATCTTGTTAGTAATAATGATGTCATTTCTGGTCTATTTCTACCCAATCACATCATTCCTTGTTAAGTTTGGATTTGTGTCACTAGTACCGGTGCTGACGGCACTTTAGGTGCTGACATCACTTCCGGTATGTCACTTCCCTTTTATTGGATATGACGTCTCTTTATGATCTATTTATGGTCAGATAGATTCCACTTGAGATGGCATGGTTTCCAATTGAGAGTCCACCATGTTTAAGTACAGTTGGTTTGTTTGTTTATTGTTTTACGCCGCACCCAGCAATATTCCAGCTATATTAAGGCGCTCTGTAAATAATCGAATCTCGACCAGACAATCCAGTGACTATTATCATGAGCATCGATCCTTGCAAATGGGATCGATGACATGCTTCAACCATGTCAGCGAGCCTGACCACCCGATCCTGTTAGTTCTTACAACAAGCATAGTCTCCTTTTACGGCAAGCATAGCTTGCTGAAAACCTATTCTACCCCGGCTCTTCACGGTTTAAGTGTAAATTGGCACGGCTCACATATGGCCAAAAACTATGGACACAATGCCATTTAGAAAGTAGTAAAATTTTGTGGTGCACGATTTTACAAACAAGATTGTCTCCCTTTTCAAAGTATATGTGTTCCAAATTAAAGATTACTCAATATAGTCACCAATCAGGTTATGGTGGAACAGTTACATGTCATACGTTTCTACCACTCTTAGCCCCACCAATGTCTTGTTAATAGCATGTTTGTCGATTATCAAAGTCATGCTATATGTCACTGTGTACATAGTGGTTGAATCATTGACTGTCAGTTATGAATGTAATCATATACAGTAGTACCATATGAAGCAAGTTAAGATTACAGCAATACAGACATGCTGATTTTGATCTTTGCATGCAATGTTTATTAACTACGGATACAATCATACCAGTTTGAGGTAATTAAGTAGTTTTTTATCAGCCACATATGCAATTACAGATACACAATGGCATAAGTGACTACCATCTGTTAACGTCATTTGAAATTTCTAGTGCAACTGAACAGAAAGCCTACACAGAGGTTAAGTGAGATTTCTAAATAAACGGGACAAAACTCACTTGATACATTCCTCATGGTACGTCTTTTCTCCCTCTACACTTTTCGTCCCCGGTGGGAGATCTTCACCACAGTATCCACATAGTAACATCTCATCGGGAATCCTTGTTGTTTACATTACCTAGAATGACAAACGGAGAAATCTGAAATATAAATATATTTAACTTTCAAACAATTTATCACACTATTGTAGATGAGTGAAGCGCAGAATAGTCACTGCAATAGTATAAGATTTCAAACAAATGATTTTATTCTCATCACAGTGTGTTTACATACATAAGCTTTATTTGTCATGTCTTAGATGGATAAAAGATTGGTGTTAGTCATGACCTTTCACGCGCCTTAGATCCAGCATGAGCCGTGAATGACAACACATGTATAGTTAGATGTCCATAGGCAATCTACAAAGGGAATGTATTTACGTTTTGAGGGCTTGGAATTTTGGCGACTGTGACGTCATATAGTTTGCGTCACAATGAGCGGTATGACGGCATAATGGTGACGTGCGATGTAGAGCGAAAGCCTTGCAAAGCTTGCTTTGTTTTCTTTAGGGATGCCCAGCCTCATGTTAACCTACCAAGTTGCCGAGCCTATATGCTATCAATGGCTGTCATATGTTCGAGTGAAGTATTACAGTGTAAACAAACTGCTTGAGTATATACAGCGCCATTGTTTTTTCGGTGATTCCGTAATTCAGATCGACAACCCACTCAAAACACTGGACTGAACCCATGCCGCTTCACTCAGTATATTTGCTAACACCAAAGAGTTCGCGTTTTATTTAGTCATGGTAGAATGGAGATAAACATACCTCACGCTGCGCGTTCAGTTCCAAATTCAATTTAGCGCGGTTAAATCTACAGGTAACCTAGCTCTACATTGAAAACACAGTATGTTTATCTCCTAAATCTACATTCGGAATTAACAATTGGTAGTGTAGTAACCAGAGAACAGGCGGTAACGTCACTAACTGTCACGAGAGCTCAGATATGTGCTGCTCGTTTGCAAACACAGGGGACAACTTGCTCGGTTACTGCATGATGCTTTATAGAGACAAACTACACATGTTAGAAAGTCCGTCAAATTTCTTTTGAACCACCAATAACATGTAACATTTCTTCATTGGCTTGCCTGATCAACCTTTTTGTCGATCTACACATACTAATGAAAAAAGGTGACTTTGCTTTACAAACGAAAATATAAACATATTCTGAAATTAAATAATGCATTTTTTCATACATATCTATGAGTGAGTGAGTGAGCGAGTATGGTTTTACGCCGCTTTTAGCAATATTCCAGCAATATCACGGCAGGGGACACCAGAAATGGGCTTCACACATTGTACCCATGTCGGGCATCGAACCCGGGTCTTCTGCGTGACGAGCGAAAACTTTAACCACTAGGCTACCCGACCGCCCCACATATCCATGAAGACATCTCCTCAACTCTAAGGTCGTGATTCACAAACTGCACGTTCCTGTGGTTTTCTTAATGTGAAGTACACACAATGATTATTGATCACTCAGTTGCTCATAAATGATGCTTTCCCAATGATACCGCTTGCTGAAAACCAACGTCTACACGCAGTGGGGAAGCAACCAATAGGAATGGCGCAACACGAAGATGGCAAGCATTTAAAGGTTCATCTACAGCCGGACATCAATTATGTTTTGCCACGCGCCAGTCGTCCACCTGTGACATCGCGTCAACAAGACAACCATGTTTGGTTGGTGCAGCTAAGGATTCGATACCAAACTGCCAAAATAACAGCGATGCGTCCACCATCAGGCACGCCTAGCTTGGTGTAGACAGCATCTGAGGTTATCAGGCCAGCCCTGACGGTGGTGCAAGGATCTGAAGGCGTCCAGGAGAATGTTTTAGCGACGCTTGCGCTATTTAATGTCATCAGTTTGGGCATGGAAGTGTATTGCTATGGGATGGTATCCCAACTCATGAGAGAACACAGTTCATAATTGTTAATCACAGTTTGAATGGTGTACGCTGACATCATTCGAGATCATGTTCTACCCTTTGTGTAAATGCGGGGACGTGTTGCACGAGTTTTGTCGGTACCCAAGACTGTTTTCAATCATCTGCTGTCTTTAATGCGCCTCTGGTGCCTCGCCTGTATCAGCACCAATGATGGCCACACCCGATATTGACATTGTGATTGCGTTATTACACCACCTTCTCTTAGGGCGAGTCGCTCTGTCTTCTGTTACTAGGTATGGGTTTTATCCATGAATTTGTGATGATCAAATATTGATCAGACGAATCACCAAATAAAATATTGTTATCTTCAACCATTAAACTACTTTATATGAAGCACGGTTACCTTTTCTGATAGTATATATCAAATAAATACTGAATTATTCCTCTTATATGATTATAAGTGTCTGGCATCTGTAAAGAGTATTGAACTCTCTGCTTGTGGTATCAACCACTGGTTTGCCTGACCCAAACTCAATTAGTAATAGGTTGCGGTGATATAACTGGAATAGTTAGTAGTAGCAGCCTCTAAATAATAGAGTTTTAGCCTGGCAAACAAGTGGTTGACACTAGCAGAGGGTACGATGACATGATGATCAGCCATATCCCATATTTTGCAACTTTCCTATCTCATTAGTCGGTTCAGCCCATAAGGCTGGGTTTCCGCAATCACCACATGGGTAGGGTCTAATTTATTCAAACAATATTTTCACCCAAACACAATTCAGCTTTGCAAAGGAATAAAATATATTCCTTATATATGATCATATATGTTCCCAGAAAAGGGACCTGTCCGTGACACCTGTAGTAAAATGGAATGACAGAGAATTCCGAAAACTCATAATTTATTTATACACATGATCGAAATTACTGCAACCTTATTCACAAAAGCTTCATTCCCCAGGGTACATTGTTTTTGTAAAGAGGACACTACTTAGAGTTACCTTCATGTATGTTGCGTGTCGATTCCCAAATTGAAACAATATGTTAATCAAGAAATCTGTATGTAAAAGAACTGCGTGTGAAACCAACAACCAACAAGTTGTATACAATGCTTCACCCGCTTCATGTCAGTACAACATCTGTAACTACCATCAGGTTTGGGCACAAGAATGCAAAGTGAACTCCAGTCACTATGACTTGGTTAAGTAATATCATTGTCAGTAATAGACATGCCATCAAACTTGACAAAGTGACAATTTCCATTAGTATCACAATCTCATACAATATCCACAGGTGAAACAGTGGCAACTGATACTTTTTAATCACATTGACAAGAAAAAACCTGTGACTTTTTATGATCGTCTTGTGTTTGTACATCATAGTCAGTATCACTTTTCTGTCAGTTCTGTGCTACATAAAACATAAGTCATCACGTCAAAAGACCAACTAACCACATTAAACATTATGAACATTACCTACTTAGTGCTTGCCATTTAGTTTTGAACTTGGAGAAATTGACGTTTTACGCGTAGGAATCAAGCAGATATAAATCAAAATGAACCCATTCCTCTAATAAACATTGCATACAGGTTCAGAATCTATTCATAGTATTATTTAAAATCTTTTTCATTTATAGTTATCCAGCATGAAACGATGGTATTCGACCCCTCCTTTAGATTCAATTTAGGTGTTACACTGTCGGCTACGGAGGCATCAAGATGGCCACTTTCATGCAACGTCATTAGTGCTTTTAGAAGATCACGAAAATACGTACCTTTCCGTCTCATCACACAAGTGTTTAATGTACGAGGGCTCATGCAACACACCTAAAGTATAGTGTTCCAGATGATGTTGCACCACTGTGGCCGTGTGGCGCTGGTAAACTATTCCTGTGTTGTGACACAAGGGTGACAGTCTGAGGTCAATGTCATCATGATATTCAACACATTGATTAACTCAAGTAACGGGGACACAGATAATGATGGTGTTTGTGCTGCCCAGAAGTTGCATATACAAAAATCGTACTTGAATGGCAAGCTCCTCAATGTCAACATTAGCCAGAAATCACTCGAGTAATCACACCACTGTGCTGCAAGCAACACTCTGACCGTGTGTTTTAAGCCAGCCAATCATTTTTGAAAATGCTCATAATCAGATTGATTTCCTTGCACGTAACCTGCCATGCAGGCTTGACGAAATAGACGAACTTGAGATTGCATGATATATTGTCGTGGCGAAATGCTTTTCAACTAGATAAGAAGGCTATAGGGATTTCGGGTTGACGAAGCAGTTTAGCTGGTGCCATGTGATATACGTCCTGGTTTGTATGAAAGACAACAGCAAGGTCTAGGGATCCTCATTTGAGGCATGACATTGTTTGTAGGTCAGAAATGTCACCCCACTTACGTATTTCGAGATAACACGCATCTCTTATTACAGGACCCCGCTTCGAGGCAGTCTTGCATAACAAACTGCACAAGGTGGGTTTTTTCAGACGTCTAGCACGCCTACCTTTCATGTACATTTGTTCCATTAGTGACTTCAGTATAGCGTATTGCGTGGGGACATACACGTATACGTAGGGAAACTCGGATAAGTAAACGTGAAATCTTCCGATTCTACATTAAGTTTTATACTTTTCTCTGTTTTCGTGAACATAATCTTTATAAGTAGATGCCTGCACACATTCTTGTAAAAACGCTCCTGTCAAAACTAGAAATACCACAAGAGACATTTTCACTTTCATGTATTTTCCAAATTACACTTTTTGATAGTAAGATAACTGTAGAACGCTAAAATACAACTTTCAAACAAACCACAATTAAACTGAAGTAGATGTGATTCCAATAGTATTGGTCAGATGTGGGAGGGGATTAATTTGTATGTTTACAATGTCCCAAAGCGAACACGTCAAATAGTCTTATTCATTGTGTTATATCGGCATATCTCGACATTTTGTGCGACTCTGTAATATATTTGAAGTCAAAATATAGCTAGAATATCACGGATAACAACAATCGTTGATTACAGATTACACATGCATGTCTAAACTGAGACACTTGGATCAGCCACAACTCAAGTCACAGTGTAACTGAAGTACCAGTTAGCTTCCAGTTAACGATTCCGGTTAGAATACGACCCTAGCAATATGCTCTTGTCAGAAGATTCGATCAGGTGGTCAGGCTAGATGACTTGGGTGATTACGCTCAACTGTGTCGGACGTTGATAACGAAGATTACATGACGTTCTTGTTGTTTTTAAAAATCGTTCTGCTGCTCTGATAGATGAAACGTCGGCGAATTTATAATTCATGTCCGCATGCTGCGTTGTTACAACCCTTAATGTAAGAATTACTCTTAATGTAAAAATATTGCTCAGATCTGAGAACAAGAGGGCTCTTATAAGAATGGCAGGCTCGTTATTGAGGACATGCCAGCTACTACTCTGGAATGATGAGCATCAGTTGTCGGCTCAAGTCACAGATCGCGACTCAAGTGGAACATCGTCAACTGTGGATCAGGAGCGGATGCTCCCGTCAAGGTTGAAGGTTATGCAAAAGCATATCTTACATTGCAAGATTTAACCAACAAACTGTCCGACATTGGCTTTGTTTCTTTTGTATCTGAAAATTGTTGCTTAAAATGAAACATAGTCAATAGAAAATTAATTTAGTGACATTTCCCAGAATATGAACTTTTTGTTTATCAGCCACAAAAAGGTCCAAGTTCGGAAGGTATTCGGGAGGAATACTTTTGATAAAATATTAACTGGTAAGATATGTTATTGATGTTCGATACAGAGAACATGCTATTACTATTCTGTTGGATAAAAGTATGTTTGGTTTCAGTAGAGCTACATTATTTTTTGTTTACATATATCCAGCCGGAGAGATCGACCTGGTATGATAACAAAGATAGACAAAATGGGATAGAGATTTTGCTGGGTTTTTTTTATTGAGTTCACTGGAAGAGCACCAAGCTGTTTCTATCATTATACTTGGATTTGTTTGTTTGTTTGTTTGTTTGTTGTTTAACGCCGCACTCAGCAATATTCCAGCTATATGACGGCGGTCTGTAAATAATCGAGTCTGGACCGGACAATCCAGTGGTCGACACCATGAGCATCGATCCACGCATTTGGGACACGATGACATGCATCAACCAAGTCAGCGAGTCTGACCACCCGATCCCGTTCGTTGCATCTTACGACAAGCACAGTCGCCCTTTACGACAAGAATGGGTTCATAAAACCTATTCTACCCCGGATCTTCACGCTGTGACGATGTTATTCACCATGTTGAAAGTAATAATTACTTAGTAGATTTTTTGTGATAAATTACTAAATAACTTTGGCAAAGCTCTTTTGGAAACTAGTTCAATTCTGAACATACATATTGTGAATGGAAGTTTTGGAACTGACTATCGAATCGGGGACTGTACATGTATTGGGCTTTTAGTGAGTGAGTGACTCAGTTGGGTTTAACGCCGCTTTTAACAGTATTCGGTAACACCCACGAGCACGGGTATGGTGCTGACAAACCTAGGTTTGTCATAGGTTTGCTGGCGTTCCCAAGGGACGCAACTGTTCACAGCAAATCGCGGCGCCTTAGACGACTGGGCCACTCGTGCCCCCTATTGGGCATTTAGGGTGTGGTGTGATAGATTATGTTTTAGCATCGAGTGACATGTCCCCCGATGATGAAGAATGTCTCTGTAAAAAACATGAACGGTGCCATTATTTAAATGCGTTCAGAAGCTATAGATAACTCATATCTTATTAAGTATTACAAAGTTTACAATGAATGCAGAAAATTGTGTGGAATCAAGAAGGACCAGTTTGCACAATGTAAAAGGAGTGACCTAGAAAATGCAGAAGCGGTAGACTCTAAACGTTTCTGGGACATCATAAAGCATGAGTCTGGACGACCGCAACGACTCAACCCTCTTGATACACAAGATTGCGGGGACTATTTCTCGTCGCTGAATTCTGAACCAATGGGTATTCCAGATAATCTCTTCAGGTGTAGGATAGAGTGACATGTCAAGGTTATGTGCAAGAACTGACAATTGACATATCAGAATCCCAAATCACCAGATCCGAACTTTTTGAAAGCTTCAGTGCCAAGAAACATAATAAATAAGCTGACCTTGGTGACATCTATGGAAGCCATTGTACAAACATGGTTTGAGCGCTAAAATGGGTAAAATGTTATAATCCATGTACAGTAATGTAAAGGATTGTGTTCGTTCAAACAACAGAGTATCCGGTATATTTGTTACTTCATGGGTGTGAGTCAAGGGTGTATGCTTTGTCCCTTTTTGTTTCAGTTTTTTTTTATAAACGGATTGGTTACTGAAATGGAACAAAATTGTCGTTTTGGTTACGTCCGAAATTTATTTATATTTTTCTACTTCTTTTTGCGGAAAACCTTATTGTGTTTGGCAATACTGTCAACAACGTAAAAATGAAGTTGAATATCTTGCACGATGACTGTTGTAAATGGGAAATGCCAGTCAATCTATCGAAAACAAAAATAGTTGTTTTTCAAAAATAGGGGAGGTTTATCACGTTATGAAAAAATGGTATTATGATGGAAATGCGTATGAAGTAGTCACTGGATACAGTTATCTTGTCTTGTACTTTAGCAATAGATTACTGAGGTCGAATGCTTAAATGATATTGAAATTCAGGCAAGAAAGGTGTTCATGATCCTGTTAATTAGTATACATTCCTTGAAACCATACTCGCATCACTTTTACTTCAAATGTTTTTATACATAGATAACAACAATACTTTTATACGGGGCAGAAATTTGGGGATTCAGTGACATAGAACCGAGTTTGGCAGGTGTTCTATTCAGTAGCTCGATGTTTTGAAATGTGTCAAATATTGGCTGTCTCTTTATAATATGCAGGAATCTCGTTTACCCCAAAATATGTTACAATATGTTGCGGTTGTACGATGAACAAGGCCACGTCAACTGGGTAACGAAACATAAAGCTGTTATTTTCAGATAAGGATTTGGTGATGTCTAATATTTTCAAACATGTGGTAATAAAACCGCATTTTAAAATATGTTACGTCAGCGGTTAAAAACTTTTTTTCAGGTTTTGCATAGTGATCTATGCGAAAGCCCCTAAATTGTTCATTATGCACAGTTTAAAACATCCATTTCATGTGAGAACTATTTAAGTTGTATAACTGTAAATAAATTCAGGACCGCATTGACTCATTTTCGGCTCAGGCAAAGTATTTATATCTTTTCAAATATTCTGATGTTTAATACACTACTGCCATCGCAAGACCCTATTATCAATATGAATACAGAAAAGTATTTGTTTGCGCCCATGCTGTAAGAACACAAATATTCCAACTTTGATAATACGCAATTACGTTAAAACTACTTTTTCTAAAAAAAAGCAAAGGAATGTGTTGTATTTTATACTGTTTGCACCTAAATTGTATTTCCTTTGTACAAAAAAGCCCGTGGCCTACAAATACTGAATAAAGTGAAGACTAATTATTCGTAATTAAATATATTCTTCCTTCAACTGTGCGCGATTTCTCAGGAACAACAAAAAGTAGAGCCATGGAACTTGTGTAAGCGCACTGCACCTTTCATAAATCCAACAACCTCTCAACAACAACAATCTGGTCGTTATTTACAGGGTTTTTTATGGGTCATAACTGACGATCTTGATAAATCTTGGTACAAGGGTGTATCTAGGGACTCTATACAATATGACTTTATTTACGTTACTACCATGCTTCCCGGTAAACGGAAAGGGCACCTGCAGAGCTGATTAAACCATATTCAGAGATTTCGTTCAAATTTGGTATTTAGATGCAATGTATTTCAGGACTCAACCGAATAGGTTTTCTTACCATAATGGCAATATAACAGAGGCATCTGATTGGTCGAAATTTAGCTAACCCTCTTTAAGAAACAAGGTGTGGATGATCAGCACAACATACATAAATATAACCTCATTCAGAAATCCAAGATGGTCTCACAGACGCCATTTTGTAATTTACAGATCTCAAACATCTAAATGAGTAAATATCTATTTATGAAGTCCTTTTGAAAACCCTCGTGAATATAGTTTCATTAGATTATTAGTCCATTGTACCCTCGAAACGAAGTTAGGGGGTATTATGGAATCAGCGTGTCAGCCCGTCTGTCGGTCTATCCGCAGAAAATAACTTACCCAACAATTCCTTCCAAACTAATTGACTGATTTCAATTAAACTTTGTACACGTGGCCACTTCAACATGTAGTTTGGCACATCGCAATTTGTTTTTCATTTCGGCGGAGTTATTGCCTTTTATTACTTCGTCATTTCAATTTGTCTCGACAACTTCTAAACTACTACATCGATTTCTTTCAGATATGTACGTAGGTGAGCTACGGACACTATACGACAAGCCTTCATTAAATCCCTATAGGACAGTTCTAGTTAGCGCCATTTTTATCCATACATGCAATTTGTCCGAAAGGCCTATGTGACGTATTGCCATCCGTCTTTGTACGGCGTGCGTCATCCACAATCCAACAGTTCCGTGGTGAGCTTATGTCAGCTCACCCAGAAGATCGAATGATCGGTTCCTAACTGACATGAAATACTCTACAGGCCGTATGCCTAATGTTCTTTTACGCTATTTTCAATCAACATAGAACACAGAGTCTACATTGTCTTATGCATAATGATACAACACAGAGTCAACATTGTCTTTTAGATAATGATTCAACCCAGAGCCTACATCGTCTTATATATAGGGATACAGCCCAAAGCTACAAAGTCTTATATATAATGATACAACACAGAGTCTATATCTTATTATAGAGACGATAAAAATCGAAGATAAACCCTATTTGTGGAAAAATGTATTTTAGATAATAAATTAAGTGATTTTTAAAAAAAAAATGACATAATATGACATAATGATTTATTTTTGTTCCCAGTAGAAAGGTATTTGCTGAAAAGGAAGTGATTCTCCCATCAATGGTATCAGGCAAAATAGATTCAACAAAATAAATAACATTAAACCTTATGAAACAGTTGCACCGTAGAGATGACCGCGAACCAGCATTTTTGTTCAACGGACTATGTCAGTGCAGGTGATATGTAGGAAGTATGTAGAAATACGGGAATAACTTACACAAGAAATATCGGTTCGCCCCGATTATGTTTCTAGGTTTGTCAGCACCATACCTGTGTTCGTGGGTTTCACTGAAGTGATAAACGTCTAGGACCTGCATCACTTCGGGCTTTCCTCCCACATTAAGCTGACACGCCGCGATATGTTTGGAATACTGTTAAAAGCGGCGTTAAACCCAACTAACTAACCCACTCACTCACTACACACGAAATATGACTTAATATTCACTTACAAACCTCCATAATCCAAAAGATAAATAATGTAATAACAGAAAATGCAAATATAACAAGGCAAAAATGTTTTCTAGTGCAGCAACAATACAATTTATTTTTATTAAGGGATGAATAAGCATACCCATTCTATATCATCCCAAAACGGGTCACGTCAGAACTTTCCCGAACTTTGACCGACCACTCAATTGACTAACAAGAAGTCGATATCAGCCAATTAGAAAGCAGCTTTCTCGAACTTTAAGGCACTCGTTTCAACCTGGCGACTTCCATTTCAGACTACGCTTGAAAAATATGTTGACACAGTTCTCGATTAAAAATTTGAAAACTGAACAAACTAACATCCCGGAAGGTCTAATTTATGGTTGAGATTGTATAGCAGTGCTTCCCGCGTTCTGTGCAAAGCCTTCTCCGTTCAAATGTTTATCCCACAAAAGCAATAGACAGATAATAATTTTGACGGATTCCGTCGTACGGGCCGTAACTGTCGTTCGGAATACCCCGTGTTAACGTTTCCGAGGTTGCATGATTAGAAAACACATTTCAACTGTCACTTTCATGATGTGGTAAGCGATGCTTTGATTGGTTGGATGGAAGGTCGTTCTGACGAGCACTAAGATCTGATTATAATGAGATTGAAGATGTGTTGTCTCGGTGTGGTTTCTATTGACAAATACAAATGATGTTAGAAACGTTTTGAATATGTAAATATGCTAAGTACCCAAAACTATTGCCCTCAAGACAACCCAGAGACCACCACCTCTCCAAAGATTGCAAAGATTTTAATATTACTGCGCAATAGCCTATGGTTTCTGGAGCAGACGACAAGTATGCGGCATTGTCTGGCATTAGAAACCTGACACGAGTGCAGGGTAAACGTTGTATTTATAGAGGTTGCGGTTGGTTGCGCGTCTTTGTGCGCTGAGTAGGTCGACTACGACTACTGTGTGAATATGAGACTTTGTCATGTTTATTTGAGTTAACTAGACTTTGCAAGGTAAAACTGCATTACAGAAGGTGATTCAGTATATGTCTAAAGTTCATATGTATATGTATGTTCACAATAAAGTTTATTTCGAGTTCTTCTTAAATTGTTTGTTGAATTAATATATGCCTTATTTTTTCATGACAAGTCGTGTCTCCTTTTCCTTGATTATTCATAGGGTTGTGTAGCTCACCAAAACCATTAACCGTTATAAAAGATCATGATGCTGACTGAAGTGCTTTGAACAGTTTTTCATATACACAGTATATCACGGTATGTCAGCTTGCTATTGAAGACCTGTGATTTTGATAGGAAATGTATTAAATGTGTACAGTTTGATAGATTACTGGTGTGAGGTAAACGGCCGTTAAAATGAACATTCACTGAATCACAGACAATGACAACAGAAGGTAAATTGTTTCGGAGAAAAGTCAAGTCAAGTCAAGTCAAGAGGCGGGCACAATACATAAAGGGAGATAACCCTGTGGTGTTATTACAGTGTAGCTTGCAAATAAATCAGCTATATGCTGTGCCCTAAGCAGCCGAGCTAACCTCACTCTGCTGTACCTTGAGCAGACGAGCTAACCACACGCTGTTGGACCTTGTGCAGACGAGCTAACCACACTCTGCTATACCCTGTGCAGACGAGCTAACCACGCTCTGCTGGACTCTAAGCAGACGAGCTAACCACACGCTGTTGGACCTTGTGCAGACGAGCTAACCACACTCTGCTATACCCTGTGCAGACGAGCTAACCACACTTTGTTTGTCTTGTCGCTATATGGCTGAAATAATGCCGATGCGACGTTAAGTTTTAACTCACTCACTCATGACTTCAAATGGCTAAAAAGGCATTATATTGGTGCTCATTTCAAAGAGCTTTCCATATATCTGTTACACATGGTATGGTTGCCAAAAAGTGTCACGTGACCTAATGCATTATGATCGCAACTTACACGCAGGTCAATTTGTGTGTACATAGTGTTATCATCATGACAAGCTTGTTTTAATTTATCGGTAATTGATGATATAAGTCAATCAGGCTAGACATGACTCTCAGTGCGAGTGTTCAGTTCAATTATTTGTACTTAGTGTTTACGTGTATACACATAGTTGTAAACGGAGTAGCGTTTTCAGGCAACTTTCAAAGCGCTCGGAAAATATGACACAGAGGCCTAGAGCTGGAATGTTCATGTGCGAGTCATACTTACTTAGTTTTATGCTGTTCACCTTGGGACTGTGGGATACACAAGAATTGTTTGTAATTATTCTAACTTCTCTTAAGAAAACAATAAACTAACAAGGCCACTTTACAAGATATGTAGTTTCAATGGTCTGAAGACATTACGTTTTAATTAGCAGATGCCTAATCTCGCACTCACCTCATAGAGACTGCCAGAGGTCCACACAGTATATCATGAGTACCCTGGACAACATTCTCAAACATGCACAGATCCCAGTTTCCAACATCATCCATCCATATTGTTGAAGCGTGCACTGACCTGACACCATCAAATACCAACAGTAATCGCAATGACATCATCTTAAAAGTTAAACTTTTCTATCCGACTTCATGTTTTTGAATACATGATATTCATATTTTCCTCCCGTGACCTACACATCAGAGTGTCGTTGTCCAAAAGAACTATAACGCCAGGACTGTCGTAAGCCTATGTTAAAGTATGGGAGTTACGATCACCTCAGCGCTAAGATCGCTTTGTACAACGACACCCAGGAGAGTTTCCCCCAGCTTTCTCAGTCTCCAGGGCCCACTTGCACAAAGCGATCTTAGCGCTACAACTATTGTAAGCCTATGTTAAAGTATGGGAGTTACGATCACCTCAGCGCTAAGATCGCTTTGTACAACGACACCCAGGAGAGTTTCCCCCAGCTTTCTCAGTCTCCAGGGCCCACTTGCACAAAGCGATCTTAGCGCTACAGCTATTGTAAGCCTATGTTAAAGTATGGGAGTTACGCTAAGATCGCTTTGTGCAAGTTGGTCATGGCCACCTCCAGCATCAGCGTCATGGCTCCATAGGAACACATCTCACTTGCCAGGACTGACGCTTTCACTGCCGCCACATGATAATATCAAATATCAATATTGCCGTCCATTCGGATACTAATTGGTATTATTTGCGTGTATGATTAAATTTGCTGTACCTCTAACTTGTGTACACAATATATAGTTCCTTCAAAAAATCTAAAGATACCAAAACACTTCAGTTTCATCGTGTCAGTGTATACTTCATACAGCTATATATAAAACATATGAGGTTGTGTTTGACACGTTCATGGAAAGAATGACTATGATTGATATCAAGCATATTGATATATAGTGATATAAATTATTCTTAAACGATGAAAGAGTGAACTTAAAGTGCTATGGATAGTTATCCATGTAGTTCCAGTCGATTATGGGTGTCTTACTATGATTGGCTATGATTTAAGTGCTATGGATAGTTATCAACGTAGTTCCAGTCCATTATGGGTGTCTTACTATGATTGACTATGAATAGTTATGGATAGTTATCAATGTAGTTCCAGTCCATTATTGGTGTCTCACTATGCATTAGGACCTGTCCCAGCACCCCTCAGCGAAGACATGTGCTGTGGAAAGGTAAATACTGGCAGATAAACATCACTTTCCTCGTATGACGAGTGCATCTGTATTAAGTACACTTCCTTGGAGGTGGTAGGCTGCATATCAGGGGCGATGGGCGGTCTTGTGCGTCTCAGCGAGTTCTATTCCTTGAATGGGTGCTTTACGTGTGAAGCCCATACTTGGAGTCTCCGGCGTGGTATTTCTTGAATATTGCTTAAAATGACATAGAACAATGCTTACGTACTCACTCACTCACTGTTGAACTTCCCATGACATATTATGTGTCCTGCATATATGTGTTACTGCACTGATAGAGTCATTGTGGGCCATTGTAACAGCATGCACCTATAATTATACAAATTCATTTCGTCTGAAACATGGTGACACAAATTTCCTTGGTAACGCATATAAACATATATATGCATGCATGTATATATTTCAAGAACAAATACATCATATTACTTTAGTTTTGCACATTTTAAAGGAAAAACACGGTATTTATATATCAAATATACTGAGATGTAACCGGAAATACTGTTATGAAAATAGCTCAAACCTCGTATTACCTTTGAAAATATCCCGCAAAATAAAAGTCATTATTGATATAGCCTCCCCTATGCCACAATACAATATAGACAAAAGCGGATTTGTGAGTTATGCACTTCACAGCATGAGGTCGATTTAGTTCGATCATATTGATTATCGAGGGAGTATTGATGAGGTCACCCGGGAACAGTGGTATCTCTTATACAGAATATTTATTAATGTATTAATGACAATTTTTCCGAAAGTAAACCTTGAATGTGTTATTCAACACTAGTCCAGCATTATCACGACAGCCTCTTAACCAAATAAATCTAAGCCAGGCAAATCACTGCGTCGACTCACGAGGACCTGACACATGTCAATCAGTTCATACCCTGTACCCCCGGCCCCCAATTCCATGACCCACCCTTTATACAAGCACGTGGTACCTGGGGCCTTTTCTGACTCAGAATCACCGCGAGTTTGACAATTATAACATTGAATGGATATGAGCTGTCAACCAGGAACAGAATAATTTGACACTGGCCTTTAAGAGCAAGGAAGTTCAACAGATTCACGTGTAGCAACAGTGACAAAGCTGTAAAGTGACTTCCCTAACACTGCCAACTAATATAGATTAGGCAACATCTATCTACAGTGGAATATTTGGCCGGCGATTATATCTTTCGTTTGGTACTATTAGCTGGGTGTGGTAGTTCAAACAAACAGATATGGGTTTTTGACTTGTTCGTGATTCACGATCTCTGGTTGTATATAGTAGTGGTTCATATCATAGTTACTGTGAACACTGAATAATATTGAAACTATTTATCACTGTACACGTACTCAAGGCTTTACTTTCCATCCGCTAACATTAATTGTACAGTTCTTCCTCGCGAGTAACTAATGTAACATGCAATCAGTTATATATCAGGATGTGGGGACTCTAGACACATATAAACAGGGAACAGGAGGACCCTGCCGTCAAAGGCGAAGTACTTCCTATGGTTGTGGGTTTCAAGCTCAGATTATGTTTAGGTTTGTTGTCAGCACCATACACCTGCTCGTAGGTTTCACCAAAGTCTTAAACCTCTAAACCTCAGGGTCCAGCATAGAGGACTGTAGCTCGTCTGTACAGGATACAGCAGAGAGTGGTTAACCCGTCTGCACAGGGTCCAGCATAGAGAGTGGTTAGCTCGTCTGCTCAGGGTACAGCAGAGAGTGGTTAGCTCGTCTGCTCAGGGTACAGCAGAGAGTGGTTAGCTTGTCTGCTCAGGGTACAGCATAGAGTGGTTAGCTTGTCTTCTCAGGGTACAACAGAGCGGGGTTAGCTCGTCTGCTCAGGGTCCAGCAGAGTGTGGTTTACCCGTCTGCACAGGGTACAGCATATAGTGGTTAGCTTGTCTGCTTAGGGTACAGCATAGAGTGGTTAGCTTGTCTTCTCAGGGTACAACAGAGCGTGGTTAGCTCGTCTGCTCAGGGTCCAGCAGAGTGTGGTTAGCTCGTCTGCTCAGGGTACAACAGAGCGTGGTTAGCTCGTCTGCTCAGGGTCCAGCAGAGTGTGGTTAGCTCGTCTGCTCAGGGTACAACAGAGTGTGGTTAGCTCGTCTGCACAGGGTACAGCAGAGAGTGGTTAGCTCGCCTGCACAGGGTACAGCAGAGTGTGGTTAGCTCGTCTGCTCATGGTACAGCAGAGTGTGGTTAGCTCGTCTGTACAGGGTCCAGCAGAGTGTGGTTAGCTCGTCTGCTCAGGGTACAACAGAGTGTGGTTAGCTCGTCTGCTCAGGGTCCAGCAGAGTGTGGTTAGCTCGTCTGTACAGGGTCCAGCAGAGTGTGGTTAGCTCGTCTGTACAGGGTCCAGCAGAGTGTGGTTAGCTCGTCTGCTCATGGTCCAGCAGTTAGATGCAGCATGTGCCAATAAAGGACATGTACAGACATTATGAGACATGGAGACTAGCCTAAGTCTGCTATATTCTTAACCTTGCTGGCCTAGAATTAAACAGCATTATTGTCAATTTCAGCTGGAAAATGTATTGCAGC
Organism: Haliotis rufescens; assembly: GCF_023055435.1. Classification (NCBI taxonomy): domain Eukaryota; kingdom Metazoa; phylum Mollusca; class Gastropoda; order Lepetellida; family Haliotidae; genus Haliotis; species Haliotis rufescens. The sequence goes on along the minus strand of NW_025964383.1, from coordinate 23,469,020 downwards.
TGAGTATCAGGTTATGCAACAAGCACCAAAAGATGTGTATTTCACTAGCAGTTGTCTATCCAACTCAAACTGTGCCTTTATCATTTCATTTCTACATTTTACCCACAATTTTCCACTTTATAGTATGTGATGTTCATTTCATACTGAATGTCATTGACATGTATTGGATGTTCTGTTACATCACATGAACCACAAGAGTCTGTGCCTGCCCACTCTTTAATTGTAGTTGAGTATTTAAAGTAATGAGGATCTAAGTATCTTTTATTGACTTAGGGTGGGAGGGAGGTGTTCTGTTACAGCTGAAGTTGGGCTTACTGCATGATATTTATTTTGGGCTAGCTTTGTATGATTTTATAGAGATTCACACAGCTTGTCATCCGTGTGTAGATCAAAATAAAGCAAAACCAAATGTATATACACTGGGTTTAATTTTTATTCACCAGCAGCAAGGCTGGATGATGTACCCGTACATCTGGAAAGAAGGTATATATCCTGAACCTTTTGGAAATATTTATCTATTGTCATATTGTAATGAAATCAGGGGGCACGGGTGGCCCAGACGAGAGTTGCGTCCCTTGGGCACGCCAGAAACTTATGATTGTGGGTTCGAATCCCGGTTCGCCCCGATTATGTTTCTAGGTTTGTCAGCACCATACCCGTGCTCGTGGGTTTCACCGATGTGGTAAACGTCTGAGACCTGCATCACTTCGGGCTTTCCTCCCACATTAAGCTGACACGCGGTGATAAAACTGGAATATTGTTAAAAGCGGCGTAAAACCCAACTCACTCACTCACTAATGAAATCAATGTGATATAAGATGCCAGTGACAGTAAACACAAATATGGTGAATGAACTCGGCATTTTGATATGGATGGGCACAATTTCTGTTTGACAGCATTGATATAGAGCAAAGGAAAGGGAACACAATTAACTTCTGCCATGAAACGAAAGGCGACTAACGGGATCGGGTGATCAGGCTCGCTAACTTGGTTGATGCATGTTATAGATCCCAACTGCTTGGATCGATGTTCAGGAAATCAATCACTGGATTATCTAGTCCAGATTAAATTATTTACAGACTGCCGTCATATAGAGGGAATATTGCTGAGTTTGATGTTAAACAACAATCAAACAGACACTTCCTCAGTACAAAGTAGACACAATTTATGGACAACAACTTCTTTGATTACTGTCAAGGCGATGTTTCGGTATAGATCCTTAAACCGTTGTCAAGCAAGACTGATCTATTCCGAAGTGTCGCCTTCAAAGTTATTAAAGAAGTTGTGTCTACTTTGTCATCCATCAACTTCTAAGTAATGCCAATCAAACAATTCACTTCCTCGGTATGCTTGCACGTGATCATAAAAATACTCAATACATAGAGTATGTAATAATCAATATATGTCTTCAGTATCGTGGCATGTGTTGGTTAAGAAACCCATTAAATAAACAGTGGCACATTTAAACATTAATACACTTCTTCAGTAAAATGCCGGTACATTTCATCGTCAGGGTACTTATTGAAACTACGGAGTAGTACATGTTATCATTCAACATGTCTTCAGTCAGGTGGTATATGTGATCATTCTAGCAATATTCCAGCAATATCACGACGAGGACACCAGAAATGGGCTTCACACGTTGTACCCATGTGGGGAATCAAACCCGGGTCTTTTGTGAGTCGAGCCAACGCTTTAACAACAAGGCTACCCCATCACCCCCGACCCCACATGTGATAAATTAAGTATTTCGTCAGTGTGACAGTCCATTAAGTCATAAAGGCACTTCTTCAAAACACAGGCTAATGCATGTAATCATTCAATATTCTTTCAGAACGCTGGCTCATGTCATTACTAAATCACATCCTCAATATAGAGAATGGTACATGTAATCACAAAGACGCACCTTTAAAGTACAGAGTGGTTCATATGACGATGTCATCATACCGACCTCATTAACATTCAGAGTGGATCATATGATCATATAGATCTCTTCATTATAGTGGATCATATGACCATGTCATGTCATCAATATTCACATAATTACACCGATCTCATCAATATTCAGAGTGGATGATATGATCATAAAGATCTCATTAATATTCAGAGTGGATCATATGATCATATAGATCTCTTCATTATACAGAGTGGATCATATGACCATGTCCTGTCATCAATAGTCACATAATTACACCGATCTCATCAATATTCAGAGTGGATGATATGATCATAAAGATCTCATTAATATTCAGAGTGGATCATATGATCATATAGATCTCTTCATTATACAGAGTGGATCATATGACCATGTCCTGTCATCAATAGTCACATAATTACACCGATCTCGTCAATATTCAGAGTGGATGATATGATCATAAAGATCTCATTAATATTCAGAGTGGATCATATGATCATATAGATCTCTTCATTATACAGAGTGGATCATATGACCATGTCCTGTCATCAATAGTCACATAATTACACCGATCTCGTCAATATTCAGAGTGGATGATATGATCATAAAGATCTCATTAATATTCAGAGTGGATCATGTGATCATATAGATCTCATCAATATACAGAGTGGATCATGTGATTATTAAGACACCTCATTATCCTGCTGATGCATCTATGAGGACCGCCTCCGTGGTCTAGTGATTGAGTGCCCACCTGGATATGGGAAGGTCCAGTGTTCGATCCCCGGCTGAGTCATACCAAAACACGTTAAAAGATGCTGCTTGGCGTTAGGCATTAAGGGTTTAAAACAAGGACTGGTTGGCTTGGGGTCAGTATACTATGTCTGAGTTGGGTATTTATGTTAAACTGTGGCATGGGATCTTATATATGGGATCTCCCGCATGCTACTTATAATCATCCAAGAAACCTCTTCAATGTTGTACATATGATCATCAAGAAACCTCTCCCGTATGCTACTTATAATCATCACGAAATTTCTACAATATGCTACATATGATCATCAAGAAACCTCTCCCGTATGCTTCTTATAATCATCACGAAATTTCTACAATATGCTACATATGATCATCAAGAAACCTTTCCAGTGTGCTACATGTAATCATCTTAAAACAATACAATATGACACATTTTATCATCAAAAAATCTCTACAGTATGCTACATATGATAATCAAGAAACCTCTACAGTGTACTACATATGATCAACAAGAAATTTCTACAATATGCTACATATAATCATCAGGAAACCTCTACAATCTGCTGCATACGATCATCAATAAATCTCGTCCGTCGGCTACATATGATCATGAAGAAACCTCTTCAATGTTGTACATATGATCATCAAGAAACCTCTCCCGTATGCTACTTATAATCATCAAGAAATATCTCCAGTATGCTACATATGATCATCAAGAAACCTCTTCAGTGGGCTACATATGATCAACAACAAAACCTCTCCAGTATGCTACATATGATCATCAAGAAAGTTCTCCAGTGTACTACACATGATAATCAAGAAACCTCTTTAGTATGCTACATATGATCAATAAGAAACCTCTCCAGTATCCTACATATTACCATGAAGAAAGCTCTCCAGTGTACTACATACGATCATCAAAAGAGCTATCCAGTGTGCTACATATGATCATCAAGAAAGCTCTCCAGTGTACTACATATGATCACCAAGAAAGCTCTTCAGTGTACTACATACGATCAGCAAGAAACCGCTCCAGTGTACTACATACGATCATCAAGAAAGTTCTCCAGTGTACTGCATACGATCATCAAGAAAGCTCTCCAGTGTGCTACATACGGTCATCAAGAATGCTCTCCAGTGTGCTAGATACGATCAGCAAGAACGCTCTCCAGTGTGCTACATACGATCATATCTGTAAGCTCTCTAGTGTACTACATACGATCATCAAGAAAGCTCTCCAGTGTACTACATACGATCAACAAGAAACCTCTCCAGCATGCTGCATATGATCATCAAGAAAACTCACCAGTGTACTGCATACCATCATCAAGGAACCTCTTCAGTGTGCTGCATACGACCATCAAGAAACCTCTTCAGTGTGCTGCATACGACCATCAAGAAACCTCTTCAGTGTAGTACATATGATCACCATTTTATTGTCGCTTCAATGTTTTCTTCCGTGTGTATTTTGAGCTGGTGACCTTATCTATCCTGGTCTATAATGTCTGTATATGTAATAAGTCACAATATTATATTAAAATAAATGTGTTTTTCGCATGCAGCTCTATAGTGACTGTTTTGTATATGACGGTAGGTGAACACGTCAGAAACGAGAGTAACCACATAAAATCGCACCCATAAATATATAAGGGTATATTGTTCAATGTCGTTTTGAGTGAGTGAGTATTAGTTTTACGTCCACTCCAACTTTGCGGTGATGCACAGACGGGCGACTTAAATCTGCTTCACACAAACATGTGCCCACTACAGGAATCGAACCAGGGACCTCTCGCGCACATTGCCGACACCTTTTCCATTGAGCTATCCCGGCGCGTGCGCCACTATTGCTTTAAACTTCGTACACGACAAGCAATAATTTACTGGATTCCTGTCTAATATAAACGAGAAGACAAGTGAGGGCCAATGTCTCGCCGATGCAGTGATTGGGCAATAGTTACAAGATTCATATATTAATATAATTACTAAAAGGTGATCATAATGTGCGATCTGCAACTGCTTATCTTGTAACTATCATAACGCACAACATATATATCTTTTAAATTTGTACATCAGTATCCGTTCACATATATAGCCTACTGGTCATTGACTGTGACCAAATGGGCCAATAATACTTTGCTTAAATACATTGGCGACAATTTTACTTGCTAACTTGCTGATGGGACCTATCTTGATTATGTTTAATGAATTTGCTCATAATATCTTCATTTTCTAAAGTACTGTAAATTTGCGACAACAACCACATGATCTCTGTTGTAAATGAGTAATTTGCAAACTAAAATCGGCACAGAATATAAATGGAACTCACCGTCAATGATACCGGCATTTCACGTATATACGACTCTGACTCCTAATATACAGAAAATAAAACCTTCAGGGAAATTTTGAATTATCCTTCATTAACAAAGCAACAAAATGAATGAAATATTAGTTTAATGCATAGTAATGAATATTATAAATTGCGCTGTCATCAAAGACAGGGATCATATGTCATCAGATGTACACACTGTATATCGTTGCTCTATACAGAAGCAAACTGTATCTGCGTCATGTCATCCAAGCTTTCACAATTCTTTTTTAAAAGAGTAATGAGTTTTGTCAATATTGTTGAAAATTGTTTGCAGGGATATTTATGATAGCGGCAGTTTCAAGATAGAGAATTGTGTCATTCCAAAATCAGTGTACGGAAGTAAGAGGTTGGAGGCGGTGTTGAGCTTTCAAGCTTCCATATTTCGAAACAGATTTCGCACGTGAGAAGTAGGGAGCGGTGCAGAGCTTTCAAGGTTTCTATCTTTCCCCAAATCGTTTGAAAAATGAATTGTCATGTGTTATATATGTTGAACCGCTCTACTAACTACAGCAAATGTCATTACAGTTTTGGTTTAGTTGATGGGTAATTGCCATACTATGCCTGTTGCGGGAATGAACGAATTCGAGAGTCTCAAGTCTTTATTTCAGTAGTTTAGGCCTCCGGCCCAGAGAACATATTACCAGCATAGAAGGCATGAATATCAATTATATGAAACATCACTCTTTACTTGTGGATACATAAAGCATCATTCAATACATCTATAGGGCACTACACAGTTGTTCAAGTATCAAGTTCAAGTTACTTTCAGAGAAGCTTTCTTAACTGGTGTTCTTAATAATTAGACAAAGTCACAGTTTCAAACATACTATTCTCAGTCAATATTTCAACACTTATGTCCACATGTCTGGATGCTTAAGATGGCCAAAGCTTGTATCCCTGTTACATTGAATATGTAGTAATAACATGCACTTCATCTTCCGTAACAAATGTAGATTTTCATTACAAAATTTAAAAATCCAGTCTTTTGGGTCTATTCCACTCCACGATTTCTGCTTCTGTATCTACACAGCTCAACTCTTTATCTTTTACTTGCAAAGATGAGTAGATTTCCATTTCTCTGGTACAAGGATTTAACCACTATAATTTCTTTATCAAACAGCAGGCCGGTTGTACATCACCAGTCAGGTTTGTCACCTGCAATCATTCTTTAAGAGAAACAAGAATTAGAGCATATTATTTAAGTTTTGGTACTTTTGATAAAATGACACGACATGTACTTTGATTTTTCTGCTTGTTGTGCTTAGTGTATTTCTGGCCCTATACCATAAAAAGTTTCGTGCAAAAATTACACCCAAATACTTGCGAAACAATTTAAACCATCATATCTCATTATACTTTTGTCTGATTACACCACCTTTAAAAAACCCATTACTTTGGTCATGCCTAAATTAATTCTTAAACCATACAAATCTGATTATTCTAACTTTATCACCTACATTGGCAATGACATCAGCGATGAGGTAATGGTTTCAGCAAATTCATTCACAAATATGGATTACCGTCCTCATTAAGAAACAAAGTAAGCAGTAGAAGACTGATCCTGCACCCTTGCCTTGCGACCACTGTACATTCGAAGTTATCTGATAGCGATCTACCAACACACACGATTGAATATCTGTATTAGTAAGAAATACAGTTAAAACATTTAACATTTATTTCAATTTATAGACCCTTTATCTATTAAACAATGATTTCTTGTAAAAAAATTCATTTGTTGTAAAAGAATGAAGAAACCACAACGGAATAATGATACTCATTCACAATGTAAATATCAAGTCATAATCACAGGTGAAAACAAACGCAGTATTTACATATTCATGTGTCTAAATATAGAATACAATCAACAGTAGGGGCATGTTGATTGGAGCGACCGTGATGACGTCATCTGCATCGCAATCTCACGTAAGTGTAGTTCTCTACTTAAAATTTCCATAAATGCATTGTGGGACTTATTAAAAAAATGATATTGTGAACATATGGTCACATTATTGACAGTGTCTGCTCCAGAGAAAATGGTTGTTTTGATAAATGAACAAATGCATGTATATCATCGCAATGTAAACCATAACAATTGTTCGTCAATATCGATAGCATATGGCCATTACAGGAATTGCACACGTGGACTGCCTTTAATTGTAACAAAGTGAAATTAAAGTTCATAAATGTGCATATTTTCTGTCTATATGTGATTACTATAATAGGAACATGAATGTTATAGCTGATATTTGTTATGGTCAAATACATATTTATGGTAAATCTACATAGATAACCATATAAACCACATACAATAACAGAGAAAGGCAAATAAAGACCACAATTTGGACTAATATGCCATAACACATTGCATATAAGAATATTAAAAAATGCATAAACATACATTTATTGCACACATAAGTTGAGTAAGAGTAGGAAACGTGATTTGTAACCCCTTTTTGTAATAGTTGAGACTTCACTGCATGTGTCATGCCTTCAGTGGTCCATACATGATGCATGATTGTTTGAAGCATTATAGGCCCCTGAAGATCCGGGTTAGAATAGATCTTCAACAACCCACGCTCGCTGCAAGTGGAGCATTGTAGACCCCTGGAGATCCGGGGTAGAATAGGTCTTGAATCCACGCTGGCCACAAGAGGCAAACTAGCGGGATCGGGTTGTCAGGCTCACTGACTTAGTTGATACATGTCATCGTATCCCAATTGCGTGGGTCGACGCTCATGACGTGAGTCACTGTATTGTCTGGTCCAGACTCGATTATTTACAGACCGCTATCATACAGCTGCAAATTGCTGAGTGTGGCAAACACACAAACAAAACAACAAAAACACAAATTAAAGCCTTATAGGTAAATCGTAAGAGATTCCATGGAATTATTTTTGCGTTTTCATGTTGCCATAAACCTGACGAACAACTGTTTTCTGATTGGCTGATAAAAGAATGTGCGGGGCTTGTTCTGCATTATTGTCCTGAACAATGTCACTTATTTCGTTTCGTTGTCCACAGTTTTTTTTTTAAATTACGAAATGACCGGCCCGTGACCGTAGTGTGTGTGTGTGTGTGTGTGTGTGTGTGTGTGTGCGTGCGTGCGTGCGTGCGTGCGTGCGTGTGTACGCATTTTTTATCTCTAAATATTCATAGACACGTGTTGACTCTGAACAATGAACCATTGACCAAACTCATTCCGATAAACCACCATATGAAATATTGTTTGTGCACTCCACCACGGCACAGCATGTTTCAATCACTGGGCCTGGGGGGAGTCGGATAGATGTAGGTCCCACAATCTCTTGATGTTGCTATAAATGACCAGGCAACAAGTAGTTAACCAGTGCTCATGCTTTCAGCCATTGGCTATCTGATCAGGATCAGGAATATTTATAGGTTGCTGTGACATAGCTGGAAAATTGCCTACTTCTGTCAAAAAACACCCACTCACTCCCTCAACCATTAAGGACGAAATGTTTCAGAACTATTTTCTACAACCTTTAATGTAATAATACCACGAGAAACATATCAAGAAGACAAAATGTGTATTCAATGTTTTCTCGAATGGATAACAAATAAAGTGAAAATTGCAAATTTGAAAAATCTTTTTATCAATCTTTTAAAAGCATAACTTCCATCAGAGGTTTTTGTGGTGTAACACTGAATATTGTTATTTGAAACAACTCTTGTTAGTATTGTTCTCACTATTACACAGCCCGTAATTCATCGGAGAACAACAGAATGTGTCATATTTTAGCTGCTACAAAAATAATATGATCATGAATCTATGAATGTGTGGATTCAATACAGTTATAATACACAGCCAAGTGAAGTGAGATAAAGAAAATTGCTAATTGAAACAACTTTTGTTAAACTGCACTTCACTCATTTTCACATCACATTAAATCTCAAAACATCATACAGTGTCTTATATTGGAAGTCACTACAGCAATACTGTCAACATACAGATACTCATGTGATAATTCTAAATACTTTCTATACACTGTACCACCCTCTCGTGCAGCAGAACAACATACAGTGTCTCATATTGGAAGTCACTACAGCAATACTGTCAACATACAGATACTCATGTGATAATTCTAAATACTTTCTATACACTGTACCACCCTCTCGTGCAGCAGAACAACATACAGTGTCTCATATTGGAAGTCACTACAGCAATACTGTCAACATACAGATACTCATGTGATAATTCTAAATACTTTCTATACACTGTACCACCCTCTCGTGCAGCAGAACACCATACAGTGTCTCATATTGGAAGTCACTACAGCAACACTGTCAACATACAGATACTCATGTGATAATTCTAAATACTTTTTATACACAGTTCAACCCTCTCGTGCAGCAAAACATCACGTTTAGCAAACTTCGTTAGTTTTTGTAAACATGAAATAGCAGATAAACCGGACACTTTTATGTCCGCTTCACTCAGTTCAGTTCTCGTCATTGACACAGCAGATTCTACAACCTTGAATTACACTGCTAACTTCACACAGCGTCATGTCCTAAGTCAGCGCATCGTGAATCAGTGACTTCTTGGTGTCGGTGATGACGATGTCTTCCCCGCTGATCAGTTTTATGTTGGTAGTGTAGTACTCTGGCAACGCCCCAACACCAAACATGGGGTACAGGTCTTCCCTAAACCTCGCATCAAACTTGACTAAAACAACGCCCCTGTTCAGATCAATGAAGGCGAGTCTGCCCCTCCCCACATCCAGCACAACACCATAGTGGAGGGTGGCCTGTGTGCCGGGAGTGGGGGACATAGTGTTCTGCTGACACTCGCCCGGCTCCCCGTCCCGATACACCCTGGTACAGATACTCTCCCCGTGTCTGGCACAGCTCCGTACACTGACACACCAGGAGCGAAGCTGTAGTGAAGCCAACACCCAACTGTCCACCTGTCCTGCCTCACCCACCCCCATCTCCAGGACAGGCAACCACCGCTCTCCACCCACCACCCTCACCCTGGTTCGTGTCTCCCAGTATCTGGGAGTACTGTATACCGGGGTGAGAGTGGGGTGGGGTGGAGGAAGGGGGATGGGGGTGGAGGCACAGGTCCCCCAATACTTCCGTAGCCTGCGCCTGTTATCATGAGGCCATGTGTCGGGCGGCGAGTTGACCAGCTCACCGTCTGTAGTTACGTGGCACCAGTCTGTGTTGGCTCGAGCGGCGTCCAGATGTAGTTTAGGACCTGGAAATATAGATGGTGTTTGTTGTGTGATAAGTTTATTTACTGTAGAGTCAAAGTCGGACATTTATTGTGAATCTCATGAGATTATCAGTGAACAGCGCGCTAAATATTCAACAGCGAGTTTCACCAGTTCGTGAACTCGGTCACTATTGTGACTCATAGCGGAATAGATATTCTGCAAAACTATTTGTATGTGAATTCTAAATGTATTTTATACAAAGTTACATGGTTTAATGATCAAATCAACACCATATAAAACAATTTTTGACAAACATTTGTTCCGCCCTGTTGCTGTGATATAGAAGTCAGACATCGAGGCTCTTTGTCAAAATATGCAGTAATATTTACATAACTTCATGTTTAAATACCACTGTGTGAATTCTAAACTTCTCTTGTATAATAAAGAATGCAATGAAACAGAAACCTACATCAAGTGGAGACATTTTGACATTTGTACAGACAACAGACATCACATGAACAGGTAACTTCTATGTCCGCTTCAGTCACTTTCACAGTCACACCATCACACTCGCTGGGAGGGGAGGAATCGAACCTTGGTCTTCAGCGTGACAAGCTAACGATTTAACCACTAGGCTACCCGATCCGACCGCCCCTTATTTGATAATAACTGCCTGGTATCATGACATAAACACGCATACATGAGCCGAGAACTCAGAGGGGAGGCTGTCTTGTCTACTGGCGGGGAATGGCGGGATGTATGTTATAACTATACGTATTGGAATTCTAAATGTTTATTATACATAATTACAATGATTGATAAATGAATAAACACCAAAATAATATATTTATTACATTTGATATCAACATTGTTTTGTCTATCTATTTACACTGATGTGTGAGAAAACTTACACCGACACAGTTCGATTGTAAAATAATACATCATGTTCATATTGCCTCACTTAATCTATCTCTGAGTTGATATTTCATTCAAAATCCTTCTTCAATCGTGCTGTTGGTAATCATGTATTTTTTAAGAAAGTAGCGTCTGTGCGAGCACTGCACAGCATCCAACTCATTCGTACCATCACCGATGTAATGTTTTGTCACTCTCTTCTGATGTGCTTCACCTTTTCACATACTTTTACTGACTTAGAGACATAACAATAACAATAATATGAAAGTTGTATATGGTGTGTTATAAATACAATTTATTCCCATACAATGCTTTTATTACCTTCTCAATCATAGTGTAGTTCATTACTGCTCCATCAACGCAGACATATAGTTTGCTGTACATTCAATTAAAAATCAGGTGAGAGATCTATTTTTGTGTTATTCAGGATTCAAGAAACGTAAAGTTCAGATTACGCACAAATAAGACTTCGTTAGTGATTAGCACATACTGATGTAATTTATTAAATCTAGTTATAATGTAACTCATTGTTTTCAAATTATGTTGAATTAAGACAATTATGCAGTGTATTATTTCTACATACTAATATCATAAATACCCTGGACTCATACGTCAACATAGCTTCTTACAGAGGCCGAATTGAAATACGCGACTTCAAGTCTGACGACGTGCAATCAAATTACATTCGAGCGAGAAAAAGAGTTATGATAACACAGATAACGGAACTTTGGCAGCTAATGGTTTCACCTGTATTTATCGTAATTGAATGATGATATAATACACTGGATGGTCGAGGATGAGGTCATGGTAGAATAATACTTTTTGATAATAGTGTGTGAGTGAGTGAGTATGGTTTAACGCCGCCTTTAGCAATATTCCGGCAATATCATGGCGTGACAAGCTAACGCTTTAACCACTAGGCTACCCGATCCGACCGCCCCTTATTTGATAATAACTCATATTGCCTGGTATCATGACATAAACACGCATACATGAGCCGAGAACTTTTACTCTTAAGTCCGACACTAAACTATAGGAAAATGTATCTAGCGTCGCTTTGATATATAGTTTAACATACTTATAATGTGTTCCTTATCATAGTATGGTTAATAAATGTGTTGTAAAACCAGATGAGGTGTAATGAACGATTCAAGAAAATTAGATCTGACGTACATTTCATCTAAGAGTTCGGATTACGCGCAAATGGTATTTCGTATATGATTACGTGGACCAATCAATTCTTAGAAAACGTAAATATAGTCAATATAAATCTAAATCCATTGCAAAGTATGTTCAATTCTGACCTTTTGTCACTAAATATACATATAAATGCATTTTCAAGTTTCCTCTGTGCGAGACAATGAAACCAGAGTTTTCATGAGAATAACTAAATGCCAATGATTGTCATTGACCCTATGATGAACACGAAATAAAGACTCAAGGTGTATAATAGCCAAGGTCTCGCACGGCTGTCATTTTGTACCACAAATAAATTTTATCACGTTTTCTACTTAAAGTTGAATCAATCGCCGCATCGCGCAAACGCAGGGCTTTGGTTGCTTTGCAATAAATGAGAAAGTGCGCACACATGTTTCATGATATCACTACCTTTTGTGCTTTGATTAACTGATGAATGTCTATCGATGTGATTTGAGATTATAAATACACGCAAAGCTTTCCGCGTATGTACCTCGGGCAAATATTTTCACTCCGTTTGTATTCACAAACCCGGAAGTGTGACGTTATTCACATTTGCAAAACAGAGGTGCTCGTGTTAGTCCACCTGTGCTATTTTATCAGAGAGGGAGAGGGAACCAGCGTGCAACCACGTACAATATTACCGAGTATATACAGTTATCCCACGTGAAATATTACTGAGTATATGCAGTTAACCAGCGCGCAACCATGTGAAACATTACCCAGTGTATTCAGTAAACCAATGTGTATATAAAACGGCAACTAGTGCATGCAATGAACACATCTGAAACCACCTGAAACATTATCGGGTGTATGCAGTGCACGCATCTGCAATAAATTGAAACATTACGAAGTGTATTCAGTGAACCCCAGTGCAACCAAACTTAAACGTTACCACCTGAAACATTGCCACAACCACCTGAATCCGTGCGCGACCACCTGAAACATTACTGAGTGTATCCAGTAAGCTAGTGTGCAACCACCTGAAACATTAACGAGTGTATGCAGTGAACCCGTGTGCAACCATCTGAAACATTAACGGGTGTATGCAGTGAACCCGTGTGCAACCACCCGAAGCATTACCAGGTGTATTCAGTGAACCCGTGTGCGACCACCTGAATCACCTGCAACATAACTGCGTATATAATCAGTGAACCCGTGTGCAACCACCTGAAACATTAACGAGTGTATTTAGTGAACCCGTTTGCGACCACCTGAAACATTAACGAGTTTATGCAGTGAACCCGTGTGCGACCATCTGAAACATTAACGAGTGTATTCAGTGAACCCCTGTGCGACCACCTGAAACACTAACGAGTGTATGCAGTGAACCCGTGTGCAACCACCTGAAGCATTACCCAGTGTATTCAGTGAACCCGTGTGCGACCACCTGAAACATTAACGAGTGTATTTAGTGAACCCGTGTGCAACCACCTGAAACATTGCCACAACCACCTGAACCCTCGCGCAACCACCTGAAACATCACTGAGTGTATTCAGTTATCCAGTGTGCAACTATCTGAAACATTAACGAGTGTATGCAGAGAACCCGTGTGCAACCACCTGAAACATTACCGAGTGTATTCAGCGAACCCGTGTGCAACCATCTGAAACATTAACGGGTGTATGCAGTGAACCCGTATGCAACCACCTGAAGCATTACCCAGTGTATTCAGTGAACCCGTGTGCGACCACCTGAAACATTACTGAGTGCATTCAGTGAACCCGTGTGCGAGCACCTGAAACATTACCGAGTGTAGTCAGTGAACCCGTGTGCAATCACCTCAAACACTACCCAGTGTATTTCACCTGAATCATTACTGAGTGTATACGCTCAACCCGTGAGCGACCACCTGAAACATTGCCCAGTGTATTCAGTGAACCTGTGTACAACCATCTGAAACGTTACTGACTGTATTCAGACAACCCGTGTGCGACCACCTGAAACATTACTGAGTGTATTCAGTGAACCTGTGTGCAACCACCGGAAAAATAACCGAGTGTATTCAGAAAACCCGTATGCAACCACCTTAATTATTACCCAGTGTATTCAGTAAGCCAGTTGGCGACCACCTGAAACATTACCGATTGTATTCAGTGAAGCCGTGTGCATTCACCTGAAACATTAACGAGTGTTTTCAGTGAAGCCGTGTGCAATCACCTGAAACATTACCGATTGTATTCAGTGAAGCCGTGTGCAATCACCTCAAATATTACCCAGCGTACTCCACCTGAAACATTAACGAGTGTATTCAGGGAACCCGTGTGCAACCACCTAAAACATTACTGAGTGTATTCAGTGAACCCGTGTGCGACCACCTGAAACATTACTGAGTGTATTCAGTGAACCCGTGTGCAATCACCTCAAATACTACCCAGTGTTTTTCACCTGAAACATTACTGAGTGTAAACGCTCAACCCGTGTGCGACCACCTCAAATATTGCCCAGTGTATTCAGTGAACCCGTGTGCAACGACCAAAAAATAACCGAGTGTATACAGTAAACCAGTGTGCGACCACCTGAAACATTACCGATTGTATTCAGTGAACCCGTGTGCAACCATCTGAGACATTACCTAGTGTATTCAGTGAACCTATGTGCAATCATCCGAACCATTACCGAGTGTTTTCAGTGAACCCGTTAGCAACCATCTGAAACATTACCGAGTGTATTCAGTGAACCTATGTGCAACCACATGAAACATTACCTAGTGTATTCAGTGAACCTATGTGCAATCATCCGAACCATTACCGAGTGTTTTCAGTGAACCCGTTAGCAACCATCTGAAACATTACCGAGTGTATTCAGTGAATCCGTATGCATCCACCAGAACCATTACTGAGTGTATTCTGTGAACCTATGTGAAACCACATGAAACATTACCTAGTGTATTCAGTGAACCTATGTGCAATCATCCGAAACATTACCGAGTGTATTCAGTGAACCCGTGTACAACCACCTTAAACATTACGGAGTGTATTCATTTAACCTATGTGCAACCACCTGAAACATTACCGAGTGTTTTCAGTGAACCTATGTGTAACCACCTATAGCATTGCCGAGTTTATCCAGTGAACCCGTGTGCAACCACCTGAAACATTGCCAAATGTATTTCAGTGAACCCGTGCGCAGTCACTTGAAACATTACCGAGTGTTTTCAGTGAACGTGTGTGCTACCACCTGAAACATTACCGAGTGTATTCAGTGAACCCGTGTGCAAGTACCTGAAACATTACCAAGTGTTTAAAGTGAACCTGTGTGCAGCCTAATGAAACATTACTGAGTGTCTTCAGCGAACCTGTGTGCTACCACCTGAAACACTACCAAGTGTATTCAGTGAACCCGTATGCAGCCACATAAAACATTACCGAGTCTATTCATTAAACCTATGTGCAACCACCTGAAACATTGCCGAGTGTATTTCAGCGAACCTGTGTGCAGTTATTTAAAAAATTACCGAGTGTTTTCAGTTAACGTGTGTGCTACCACCTGAAACATTACCGAGTGTATTCAGTGACCCTATGTGTAACCACCTATAACATTGCGAGTGTATTTCAGTGAACCCGTGTGCAGTCACTTGAAAAATTACCGAGTGTTTTCAGTGAGCGTGTGTATTACCACCTGAAACATTATCGAGTGTATTCATTGAACCCGTGCGCAACCACATGAAACACTGCCAAGAATATTCAGTCAAGCCGTGCGCAATCTATTGAGACATTACCGAGTGTATTTGGTGAACCCTTGTGCAGTAAGTTCGTGTGCAACCACTTAAAACATTACCGAGTGTATTCAGTGAACCAGTGGGCTAACATCTGAAACATTGCCGAGTGTATTCAGTGAATCTGTGTGTAGCCACCTGAAACATTACCGAGTATATTCAGTGAATCTGTGTGAAACCAGCTGAAACATTATCGAGTGTATTCAGTGAACCTGTGGGCGGTCACTTGAAACATTACCGAGTGTATTCAGTGAACCCGTCTGCTACTACCTGAAACATTACTGAGTGTATTCAGTGAACCCGTGTGCAACCACCTGAAACATTACTGTGTGTATTCAGTGAACCCGTGTGCAGTCACTTGAAACATTACCAAGTGTATTCAGTGAAGTCGTGTGCTACCAAACTGATACATTATCAAGTGTCTTTAGTGAACTCGTGTGCAGTCACTTGAAACATTACCGGGTGTATTTGTTGAATCCCTGTGCAATCACCTGAAACATTACCGAGTGTATTCAGTGAACCAGTGTGGTACCACCTGAAACATTTACGAGTGTATTTAGTGAACCCGTGTGCGACCACCTGAAACATTACCGAGTGTATTCAGTGAACCTGTGTGCGACCACCTGAAACACTACAAAGTGTATTCATTGAACCCGTGTGCATCCACCTGAATCATTACCGAGTGTATTCAGTGAACCCGTGTGCAGCCACCTGAATCATTACCGAGTGCTTTGTGTGAAATACGAAACAACCTTCTGAAACACTACAGAGTGTATTCAGTGAACCCGTGTGTAGGCAAATGAAACATTTTCTAGTGTATCCAGTGAACCCGTGTTCAACCATCTGAAACATGACCGAGAATTTTCAGTGAACCCGCGTGAAGTCGGGTCAGCTTGGGAGCTTCTACCCGGCTGGTCTGTATGGCTGTGACTGTGGTCTGGACAGATGGCTGTCCTCCGATGCGGCCTCTTGGCCTTGACTCTTCTTAGCCAATACTGTCTGCTTCTTTTAAGCATCTCCATCTCTTGAGATATAGCGGAGAAGCGGGACCCAAACATCGACTCCATCACCCCTTTCTGCTGGTTGAAGTGCTGTTCCAACATGTTCATAGAGAACGCAGAAGTACATTCATTCGCCGGAGTAGGTAGAAACGCTGTGATAGGGTCAGTGGCTAGGTCTATAGCCGCAATGAGTTGACTGACTAACGGACACGCACTACCATAAGCTTACTTGGACCCTCGGCCGTGGTTCGCTGAATCAATGGTACTCGTATAGGATCAGGCAAATGTTCTCAGCATCTGATTGATAAAACGACTAGCTTCGTCGCGTGTGCGCTTGTACTAGTCCGGACTGTAGTGCTAGCTCACTGAGATACCATGCCGCAGTTTAACATGAATACCCCATTCAGACACAGTATACTGCCCCAGAGCCGACCAGTCCTTTTTTAGCCTCTTAATGTCGAGCGCCAGACAGTGTAACAACAAGTACGCGGCCAGGGATCGAACCACGTACTTTCGCAGGGATGCGCGGAAATAACTTAAGTTTTTCAAAATTGTAAGAGATAGTAGCTTCAAGTAATATTTGTATGAGAAGACTGAACGAATTACATTACAACCGGCAGTGAAGTGTGACTGTAAATGCTATGGCTACCGACGATCTTGTTAAGGGGTATGACAGGAAATTTCAAAATTGACGTTTTTGGATCAGTGGTGCACACTACCCCTACGATTGTCAAACATTCATTCACTCGACAAGGCATATCGCGTATGAGTATCCAAATGCCGACTTGAGGGAGTCTGGCCCACTCCTCCCACCCCTAGACGCTCCGCGCCTTGCAGACGCCGCACCGCTAATTCATACACAAACATTACTTGGTATTAACATTTATAGTTCTGGATCATGATCTCCTACTTTTCTAAAGAGTATATATACCGACCTGCCCAGTATCAAGAATTCCCTCACTAAATACACCACTACATACACCACCACACACCTCACTCGTAATAAGTCCAATGATTTTGTTCTCTCATTTCATTTCAATGAACAAATTCCTCAATCAAGAAAGAATGTCCTAAGTGATATGTTTCTATGAAATGATGGATGCGTGACTAAAGTATTGAAACTCTGTGAAACACGTAGTTTGTAGTTGTAGCCCTATTAAATAAAAATAATTCCTGCTAATGTTTGTGAATGAATACATTTGAGGTTTGTATCGTAACTTACACAAAACAGGAAGCCATGAACTGATATCTCCCACATAGTGGAGGGCAGAACCATCTGAAACGACCATGAGAACGTCATACGTTATGTTCACACATCATTGCAAACACATGCAGTTTAGACATTTAAGTATGATAGGGTGCAGCATGTCTCATTCTGTACCTCAGACAAAAGATGTCAAGACAACATTGCCCTCGCACACACTGTGTACAATACAGGGGACCATTCTTTACTAATATAAGAGACCGACGATTTGATATTCTGACATTATTGCAAGGTTCATATCTGGAAATAATAAAATATATCTGGTTTTGTAGATGTACCTGATCCCCTCCCCTCCCGAATCTCAAACGGTCGGTCCATTATGTAATCATATAGCATTTTTAGCATTTAGAGAGGTATGGTACCAAAGCATTGGCAATTAATTACTATGGCTGTGCTAACATCATAAGAAATTGTTTCTGTATTTGAGTATTCAAATGCATTGTCAAATTTTACAAACTTTTCTCCAATGATCTAAGAATATACCAACCTTCCTTCGTAGAGAGAATAAAGTCTTGATAATGGGTCATGGCTGCCTTGTCGTCTGCAATCATCTGTATAACCAAGGAAAGTTACATGTAGTTTATCATAAGCATTATAACATCCTTAGAAACTATGGTAACAGGCCTTACAGGATGTAACAGGCCTTACAGGGTGTAACAGGCCTTACAGGATGTAACAGACAGGCCTTACAAGATGACGTATTGATAATATCAATGACATATTTTTCAACTTCAAATTCAGCGCTGCGCGTCATCGACACTAGTCCTCTCCATGCTGGCAGAGCCTCACGCTTTACCTGTATGATGAAACGTAAAGGGTTCGATGTGACTATTGGCCACTGTGATAAAGTTTTGGAATCTTTGCTGCAGCTGAATGAAGACAGGTTTTACATTAGTCTATGATAAATTTGTAGCACCAACCCCAAACATGACATTTTGACATAAATATAGAAAATGTTGTTGGAACTTTAATTCTCTACGAAGAAAAACAAGTAGATCTGAAAGAATGTTTGGGTCAATTTGAAAAATTAAAGAACGTTAAAAAGTTACAACTACATCAGTTGCTAGGAAAACGTCACGTGCGGTTCATGGACGTTTATGAGGCGTCTTATTGTCTTAAATTTAGCGGAAAATTGTTTACTCTTAATGCGTTGTCGAGGTCAAATTCTGTGAACAGTTTAATGGAACTACTTTTGCTCTTAAAGGTAAAGTACTTCCCTATCGTGGATGTGCCACTGATGCATGCGAGGAACGCGGCGGCAGCGCTTGGTGACATCGGTGCTATGTAAAGTGGAAGAGTCCACCCCCTGCGATTAGCGATCAGCAAATCAATATTGAACAATTGGTAACTTTGTTTCTGGCAGTGCAAAGATTCATTGGGACCGAAACTTAGCTGTCCTGAAATATATACAGGAAGTGACTGTTTAAACTTACAGCAAGACAAATACCAGGTGTTGTGTGTGACAGGTTATCTGGATGACATGATCGACACAACATGGTGTGGCTTGATAACTGTAACATTGACTCAATGTTATGCCACATGACAGTTAAATCATTGTTGTTTTACAGGATCAGAGGCAGCTGACCTCAAACATTTAGATTCTGTCAACAATCCGCTTGTCAAACGAGAACCAAGAAGACATATACGTCAAAGTTGAAGTGCTACCGGTGATTTTTCTTTTATTATGAATTATCTCCCCTGCCTGCATCTACACTTACTGTGTTGAGATATGCTACGTTTCTGGCAAGATCTTTGAATTTCAAATAAAATCTGTGTCTCAGCTCCAACATTAAACCAACTTTGGAAATATAGGAACCACAAACGAGTGAATTAAGAGTACAAAGTGAGGGCACAGTTAAAACAATTTCAGTCAGGTAACCAGACGGACAAACGATTTTGAACACAAACAACATTTTTCTAAAGATAAAAGGACACAAGTGATCATGTGATGATCTCTTTCAGGGTTATGTAAGAAATGGTTATATCGATTGAGCATAACTTATACAGTTCTTTAACCACAATTAAAGTATAGCAAATAGTCATTTTTAACATTGTAATTATCACTCTTACCTAAATATTTGATCATTTAATTGCTTGAATTGCACAAACTAATTACTCGCCATGCAGCTCAACATTCCATAATCGGATGTTTAACAAATACTTACATTTTCAAGCATTGCGTACAAAGGTGTTCTGCTGAGTATTCCCTGTTGAAACTGTCTTATTTGAAGGACGTGGCTTTTCTGTGTTTGTCTTCGTTGACTGTCAGTATCTAAAGCAATGTGTAAAAGTCAGTTTATGAGTTAGAGGACATAGAACTGACACACAGCTGGTTGATAGTGTGACATGAATCTCTACATCGGAATATGATCTCCTCAATATGTCCAACTGCATGGAAATACAAGTAACAAAACCCTTTCCATGACCATAACAGTTATTTTTGTCCATTGTAAGGTTTTGAAAGATGATATTAGCATGTTTTCATGAATCACTATCAAGTAGTGGTGATGCCAGGTGTTCGCGAAAAGGTGAATGTATCCTTCTGTCTTTTGTACATAAGGGGACATAATTGTGTGCTCATCATAGAACTAGACTAGCTAATCATCCCAACCAGTACTGTCGAATATTGATATCGGGAAAATGATGACATTCATACATTTACACGTTTGCCCCTGATATGACATCGTCTTCTTAACTCGTACAGTTAACTGACAGTTAAACCTACTATTTTACAACAACGACTAATTGATAGGTACAATAATTATCGAAATAGCTTTTGCACAAAGTGAACTTACAACATATGAAAATGTGATATCTCGACACTAAAAGGCACCAACCCATTACACACAGCACTGAATTTGTTGTTACATTCACCTGGGAAGTCACGTGGTGTCTTAGAAGAATCTCCGATCCTCCGATGGTCCTGGCGTTCATAGTCAGTCTGTAAAGGCAACACAGTTAGATGACACAGATCAACCTCAACCCCTATGAAGATATGAGTACCAGGTTATAAGACCGTATAACAGTTCAATGCTCCTAGGATCCTTTAATTAATTGACAGCAACTCTAAGACAACTTTCCACCGGTAAATGTTGTTGATCTGATATTCGTATGTTGACACCAACATAACACTTACAGTATCAAATCGTGGCATGTTCCGGTCCACGTAGCTTAATGTGTTCTCCCACTCAGCTGAGGAATGAAAAGAAAGTTTACATATCATCACGTGAATCGTATTTGTCAAATGTTTTATTAGTGATCGAGGGATATATCTATTTCAAGTATCCTACCTGTATATAGAGGACTCCCTACCTGTATACAGAGGACTCCCTACCTGTATATAGCGGACTCCCTACCTGTATATAGAAGACTCCCAACCTGTATATAGAGGACTTCCTACCTGTATATAGAGGACTCCCTACCTGTATATAGAAGACTCCCTACCTGTATATAGAGGACTTCCTACCTGTATATAGAGGACTCCCTACCTGTATATAGTGGACTCCCTACCTGTATATAGAGGACTCCCTACCTGTAAACAGATGACTCCCTACCTGTATATAGAGGACTCCCTACCTGTATAGAGAGGACTCCCTACCTGTATATAGCGGACTCAGCTGCAGCATTACTTTGTCCTTCTCCTGAAACAAACCAGATATCTCAGCATTGCCTGATTCACATGCGTGCGTGCGTGCGTGCGTCTGTGTATACATTAGTATTCATGTGAGCATGCGTTGAAGGACATGAGGAGCAGGGAGATGGGCACGAGGTTGCACCATTAGCTTAAGGTGCAATACAACAAATTTAATGTTGACTTGGCCATTCCTCTATCATTAACCCCGCTGTGATGTTGCTGGACTTTTGCTAAAAGCGGCTTAAATCCATACTCACTCACTCACTCACTCACTCATTTAACTGACATTGTGTGATATAATTGATTCAATGCTCTAAACAGCGTTAATCCAAAAGCCTCTACCCATTCACTTTATTTTTTTTAGCATAGTAAACTTAATTCTAATCTTTTTTATAAAAGAAATAAAGTCCAAGCCAACAGGATTTAAATACATATTCATTATTATGCGTCCTTACCCACAGTGCTTATCTCGAGTCATAGAGGGGCGGTCGGGTAGCCTAGTGGTTAAAGCGTTCGCTTGTCACGCCGAAGACCCGGGTTCGATTCCTGACATGGGTACATTGTGTGAAGCCAATTTCTGGTGTCCCCCGCCGTGATTTTGCTGGAATATTGCTAAAAGCGGCGTAAAACCATACTCATTCACTCACTCGAGTCATAATGGGTATCTTGTAGTGATTTTGTTATAAATAGCGACGAGTACATGTGAGTTGTTCTGCGACCACAGATTGTCATTTTGTTTTTGAGTAACCATGATTACCATACTTTATCATCATAAAATAGGGTTTAACTGTCTCACGTTTGTGCAAAAAAATCCCTTTGTGTTTCATCTGCTCTAATGTTCATTAATCATAACTATAGTCCTCGCCTCGCCACAAGATAGCTGCATGTGTGCTAATATTTTAGAGTGAGAACCACCACCACCCCGGATCCGGCGCCCATGACACAGCCAGTGTGTAAATGTTTTGCAACACGTTCCTTGATTTGACTGTCATTATGTAACCACGTTAAGGATGCTGATGATTTCTGTACAATAATTAGGAGATAAACATACTGTGTTTTCAATGTAGAGCCAGGTTACCTGTAGATTAAACAGCGCTATATTGAATTTGGAACCGAACGCACAGCGTGAGGTTTCAAATGTTAAACAAAATATGGCGTTGTATGTGCTCAAATAGTTTGTTTACACCATAATAGTTCACTCGAACATATGACAGGCATTGAAAGCATATAAGCACGGCAACTTGCGAAGCTAACATGAGGTGAGCATCCCTAAAGAAAACTAAGCAAGCTTTGCAAGTATTTCGTTCTATTCTGCGTGTCACCATTATGACGTCATATCGCAAATTGTGACGCAAAAGATATGACGTCACAGTCGTATATAAAAAAGCGCCAAATTCCAAGCTCTCTGTGTCTCCAAAACGTAAATAATTCTTTTTATAGATTTATATCGTGTTTTCTGGACAAAATGTATTGCCACAAGTACTTTGAATATTGGAGTAACCACAACTTTGCATTTTGTTACCTGTAATTGCAGATATAATTGATTAAAAATGCGTACCGACAATGACTGAAAAAAGTACTATTCTATTCATATTAGCTTCCGCGGTGAAGCGTCCCCCAAACCAGCTTTTTTAATCTGAGGGGGTTTATTGTGATTTGATAGCCTCTGATTGGCCAATCAGAATCGAGCAATTTTACAAATTCATGGTAGAATGTTAAATATGTGTTACCTTTTCCACGATATCCAAGTCTTCGGCAAGCTTTTCTATATCATCAAACCCTGCAGGAAAAACATTGTTTTGAAAATTAATGGACAACAACGGTAACCTCACTACCACTTATGAAGATAAAATATATAATAGTCACTATTATACCCAAACAACATCCATTATAATAACACATTCTAACGGCGGCGGCGGCGGCGTCTGGCGTCATTTTCCATGATCGGAGGCCTCGTGGCGAGTTGGTGGTTGTCGAAATGGGAGTCAACAACTGCTTCCAGGACATCTGGCAAGGTCGGTGCAGATTACTTGTGAAGTTGCATTGTATGGTGATCAAGTCCAGCTTTCATTCGTGTGAGATACACCCCGAAATGATCCCGAGGCTCTCTTTTCCGACAGGTTCTCTGATTCTAAGCTCGTCGTGTAAAACACCATGTCAAACGAAACCTCTGATGGTGACATAATGGCGTTTGATGAATCTCCTGAACGCCATTCTTGCCGCTCTGAAGCGGTTCCTGGAGGTTCTGGTTGAGGTTCTGGGTAGCCATTGTCGCTTAAGGACGGGACTAGTAGGAAATGAACGTCGTCGTACTAATCAAAGCAGTGTCCTGTGTCCACAGGAGATCGCCATGATCGTTAAAGGTCCTTCACAGCATTGTTTGACCTTGTATTCTCACCAATCGGCTGATTAATGTGTAACGGTAGCGCAGTATTTTTAAAGGACTACCCTGTAGAACGCATTCGTATTGATTTTAAATCTATTACGGATATTGACCATTGTTTTAGATTTGTTTCGTTATAACCTCCGTGAAGGTTTTATTTTTTCCCTTGTAACATCGGGTTTGAGATTTTACTTTTTCCCAGCAAGACCTGGTCTGTTTAGTCGCAGATATAGCTTGGATTCAAACGTTCATTGTTCTATAATCCAAGACCAGAAAAAAAACGGTTCGGTTATGAATGATGGATTCTATCCCACAGCCTCCTGATCATTAATCAGGCACTCTATCCATTAGACCACAGAACTAGATAAAGAGATGTGGTACATTGGAAGGTACCACGTGTAGCGTGTATTTCCTGACCATGTGTATTTCCTGACCATGTGTATTTTACGAGCATATGTAACACACTTTTATAAATGACTTTAAACAAATATTAATAAATGTTGTTTAAACGGTCCTTGTGCTATTCCCTCCTCTCGAGTTTTACATTTTCAACTTAAACCTCGGAGACGTGTTTTCTCCTGTACCTAAACATTGCAAGATAGCTGATTTAAAAACCTAAATTTGATTTCTGAACAAACTGCATTATTGACAATGCACATATAACACGCTGAAGTTCTGATGTCACCGTCAAACATGAACTGTCACATTCTTACGACAAAACATCATTCTTTCCATAATCATTATAATATTGTCATCACTTACTCTCCTGACTTTCCTCCAAATCCTTCAGCGAATGAACAGAAACCGGATCCTTCAGTGATGTTACAGAAACCGGATCCTTCAGTGATGAGACAGAAGCCTGATCCTTCAGTGATGTCTCAGATGTCCATTCCGTCAGTGATGTTTCGGATGGCGAGTCCTTCATTGTTTTATCTTTTGCAGATTCCAACAGAGATGCATGGGGAATGTTGTCCATCTTGGACTGAAAAAGGACAACAGTTACATATGTAAATACGCCCTGTGCAATTAACTCTACTACGGTAAGACTGTCAACCCTTAAAAAATGTACATGAAGGTAACTTATCTTGTTTACACTTGTATGGTGTACATCCTCCCGTGCTATAATGGTTTGCTGTTTATATCTTTTATATTGTGCCATAAGTATCAACTGCATAAGGTTAAACTTAACCTATACCATATGAATTACTGCGAGGGACAAACTTCGAAGTGTAACACCAACATTCCCAGTAGAATTAGATCGCGGTGATCCCCCACTTGTGATCCATACTCTTATTTCGGATTCGACTTGCTAGGGAATACTTCACGCTGATGGTAAACACACAAGATATTGAGCAATTGTCAGCTGCAGAAAATAAATTTCGTCTTATATTTTAACTTAAAATATTGTGGTCTCAAAGAATAAGTCGTTTATGTTACTTATAAAAACAATGTTTGATGTAAAATATGACCCAGAAACATTTCTGGACAAACTTCTATCCATACCCCAGCTATATGTATTGCTAAATTAGCGATGGCAGATTATCAGGCTTTGTATTCATGATGGTTAAAAGATCTATAATTGTACATTGCCAACACATCGCACTTGATGTAAACGATGATGTTGGTTTGAGAATAAATAAATCTTTTTCACCTCTCGAAAGATATGCGCCTATAACGAATGTACCCACTGGCTCCTCGTGTTACAGCAGCTAAGACTTACTTAACCACTGATAATCTTGCTCCATAGAGGTTAACTGAATTTTAAGTATCATTTTAAAGTTAAAGAGAATTCTGGTGATGTGATTGCTTTAATTACTTCCCACATGACCCGTTCATGGTTAAAATTTAAGTATGAAGCTCACCTTTTGACGTTTACACGATTTTGGACCGGAACTACTTTCCAGGACAATTGTGTTGTCTCCCCTGCCATCCACGATGAGGATCGGCAATATCGGACAATAACCTAACATTTTTTTTCACACAATGTTTCACACGAACGTTTATTTACATATTTGCATTACATTTAATAATTAAAGCTGCAAGCAGCAATGGCGGGCTCCAAGTAACATTGCGGACAAACGTTCATGTTCGAATCCTCAAAGGGTTTCCTTGTACCAAATCCGTCAAATGGAAGTACCACTTGCAGGGTATCCCCGCTACGAAATTGGCGTGTGCCGGGGTGTCCAAGTCTGTTCAAAATCCATTTCCAACCTCGAACATGTTCGAATCCTTAAAGGGTTTGCTTGTACCAACTCCATCAAAAGAAAGTCACCGTTTGCAAGACATCGCTGCTACGAAATTGGCATGCTCCAGGGGTGTCCCAAATATTAGTCAACTATCACCACCAAGCGGTATTACTTTTATCATGCAACCAAGAACAAACGATGAGATGCATATGGCACACTAAGTTCATGTAAACTTGCCATAGTTTCTGTCAACAACCTTACAAGATATAATCTTTAAAGTAAAATTTCGTTGAAGAAAGTGTCAAAATCAAAATGCAATACAGCCGTAACTAAACAAGATATCAAAAATCTATTAAGACAAGTTATTCTGTTGTGTATGGAGACAAAGCTCAGAAAATCTGAATGTATTTTATGTAATGGATGCAGAGGAGATAGGATTTGAAGACAGAAACCCCCCAAAACCCTGTAAAAACCTTGAATCCAATATGGCCGAAACTAAAAAAATATCAAAAATCGATTAAGACAATTTGTTGTGTTGTGTATGGAGACAATTCTCAGAAAGTTTGAATGGATTCCATGAAGGGGATTCAGAGGAGTAGGGATTTGAAGACTGGTACCCAAAAGACCCTGTGAAAACCTTGAATCCAATATGGCTGCCAAACCAAGTAACCAATGACCAAAGTTAAAGAATATGAAATGTCAAGCACCTAAAGCAGCAGACACATGCACAGTTTGAAAGTAATCGGACTTGCGGTTGCGGAGCAATAGGGCAAGACATATATTCAAAACTTTAGTCATCTGCCCTTTGTCGTTGCACCTACGGCCTTGGGATCTTTTTCGTATCTAGAACTCTATCTATCAACTGTCTTCATACACATACAAAATGTGAACGGAATCGAGCCAGTGGTTACTTTGCTAGCTCTGGTACAAAAATCGGCGGAATAATAATAATAAATAAATCGGCCGATTACAATAGGGCTTCCAGCCTTTCGGCTTGGAGCCCTAAATACCCCTCAGCATAACGTCAATGTCCTCCCTACCTGAGACCGTTTCAAGCCTCTACCACCCACCCCACCCCCCAGCCCACCCCACCCCCACCTCAGTCCTGGTGGCATGATTGTCACACAATTGTGTCAATATCGTTTGACCCGACCATGGGCATCAAAACAGGCTCTTGCTTTAAATCGAAATCGAGTGGAGTACATGAGACGTCGAATGACTTGACGCGGAATGCGGCGCCATAGCCATACTTGTGCTTGCAATTAATCTTGACTAGTTATCACGGGAACCTGTCTTTCTGTAAGTTTAGGTCCCAAAGGATCCCACAAGTGTTCAATTTGTGGACATGTCATGGGATCCGGCTGGTCATGGCAAAACTTTCACATTGTTGGCACTGAGCAAGTTCATGGTGATTCGTGCAGTGTGGTCGGGCGTTGTCTCGCTGGAATATGGTCCGAGGGTTTAATTGCAGATAAGGGAGAACAACCGACCAAATTACCTCATCCACGGTCGTCCCAACCATGGCCGATCATGTGTTGACCCATGCTGTTGAAACCGATACCATAGCCTTGTGATGGTGCTAGGCGCTACATGGAAAACCCTGGCTACAGCTGATCGGGATTCCCCTGCATGCAAGCGGCCTGTGACGTTGCTTCTTTGCACTTCTCTTAATCTTGGCATGTTGTTGAACTGTCACTGTTCGATTGACGCACATGCCAGGCAATAAAAAAACCTTCACTTTAATACCGTTCATGGTGCTGCTGCACATTCCATGCGTAAAGGTCCATGGCCCTTTTGTTAATGCACTGAGTTCGTTTTTCTGAATCGTACGTGTTTCCCGACTAATGGTTTGCATGTCCTTGTTGTGATCATTTTGATCCGGGGAATTTATCACTGACACTGTAACACATTAAACCTCTTCATTTTGCATTTCTCTAGGTCCTCTAATGTGGCTTTTATGGCCAAAAATATCTGTTTTGCGGTTTTTTAAAGAGTATATTTGGGTAGCTATAATGTGTAGTTTTGGTCACTTGCATGCAACAGTTATGCCACACAATAATAAGATTATATTTTTAAAACTTAAATTACCACACAGATTTTTCAACTAGTGTTTAGGAAGAGGACTAATTTGAAACACCAGAAGTCGAGCCAATATTTGTTTGCTTGACTACGATATATGAATGAATATGTCGCGTGTTATCAAAAACGTGTTATCATAATAAGTAACGTGATAAAACTGGATGTTTTGACCTACATTAGGATTTAGATTTAGATTTTATTTCGTCTCTCTTGTTAGTTGAGGTTGGAGATGAGAAACACATACAAAAATTAGGGATGGCTTCTGCAAATGATACTTGGCATGCCACAAAGGAATCAACAGGGAATAAGAGTCTGGGTCACGGAGTGACTTCGGCACGAGGAGCTTTCGGACAAGTGTGACACAAAACACATAGCTACAGGGCAATGAAAACATGTGACGGAAACGACAACAACCTACTTTCATCGCTTGGAAATATGTTTGACCATTACAAGGGCTGCAAGTTATGCTCATGTCGAAGTAGTTACAAGAGAGGATGATCCGTGTAGGCAGCGACCTGAATAATCTTGACGAAATAATGTTCACGCACATGACAGAATTAGTGTGAACAAATATTTAACAAGTGTGTTCAGTGGCCCGCTCCCGTCTTCGAGTATAACTTTACACCTGTTACGTCTCTCACAAATTAAAACACCAGCTAGGCATCACGACCGCTTGGTGCTAAGTCATAGTCGCGGGGCGGATTGAAGTGTATGTAACAGATGATTTAATCCTACTGTAGTAGAGGTATAAACACATATAACATATAATACACAAAAACAATCATCTGAATGTGGAATACGATAACCACGAGGGCTTCCAACAGTTAAAACAACTTCAGACAAGGTGCTCGGGTGAACTCGGGCTTCTTGTCTTCACCATATCGATGGAGTTCTTTTATAGTCTCATCGGAATAACATTTCACGATGATCTCACGTTCGGAGAATAAGTCATCGTAGCACTTATGACACAATGTTTTCTTATGAAACAGAAATACAGACATGATTCTTGACCCAGTGTGGTCATTTAAAACGCAGTTGCCGTTCTATGGTTCTATGCATGGCCATGGACTACGACGACTGATGCGCGAGAATGCGAAAGAACTCTTTGAAGAGAAGTACAATGTAGGGAAAATACGGGGTTCGCGACATTATGGTTACTTGGGGCGTTCTCGGACTTTTACCATTTTTGACTGCTTACCAACGATCGAGATCGCGCGACTTGGACCATATTTTTTACATTATTCAATAATTTGCAAACACATTTACTGGATTTGATGACATAAAACACAAATACGAACAATGTGACATTGTAACATTCCTCAGAACTGACCTTGAATCAAAGTGAAGAAGAATTCCTAACATACCTGTTTTGTCATTTGTTCTGGATGCTTCACCTTCTTCCGGAATCCACTCACTGCAAGGACAAACAGTTGAATATTACAGATTTGAGAAGATCTACCCTGAAATGATATGACAACTGTTAGAATAGAATAGACTCCACTCATATACTTCAACATTTTGATTTAATGTGGTGTAAGTGATAATTCGAACTTGCATTTTCTTGTCCACCTTGTCCATCCTACAATATGACACTCTAATAAATGCATTGATACTTCCTACATTTTCAACTGTTTGATAAATTTTCTACCTTTTTTTATGAGCGATGCCACAACCTTGCCAAAGAACATCTTTGGCTTTTCAGGTTCGGATGCTGAAAAGTATGAAAACATACTGTCATACATACTGTAAAATGAATATGTGACATAAGTTATACTTAATCCAGATGAAATACTGTCAATACGATACTAATAGGTAGTCACTGACTGATACATATATATTTTAGTTCACACGCGTGTTGATACCAGCGCCTTGAAGGAGCCTCTTGGCAGGTTCAGTAGCTTAAAAGTAGGAAAGTGGTGAATCCTTTTTGAACAATTTGACTAAAAAGACAAATAAAATAAGACATGCTCATTGCATTTATGTCGTTGTTGTTTAATGACACAATCACCAATATGTCAGTTATACCACAGACGATTGTAGATAATCGAGTCTGGGCGAGATATACCAGTGGTTGATATTATGAACAATATCCAATGCCAATGAAGTACATGTATGATGACATAAAATAAACCAAGTCACCGAACCTGACCCCACGATTGACCCAGTTGCCAAATATGACAAGTAACAGAGGTTTAGGTCTTACTCTAACCTGTGTCATGGCGCCATTCAAAGAATTATAACACAGTTTGGATCTTCTGAGGAAATTGATGATTGTAAAATTGGTTGCCATACATGAATATGTCACATGCATGGTTTCTGAGTTTGTGGCGTTTTAATTTGAATTTCTATAGATTCTTGACAATGTGTACACAGTCTTATATTGACTTATCACTCATGGACACATGGGGTGCCGATATTGACCTTTTCCACCTCGGGTTTGAAATCGGCACATTTTCAATCTGAAGTTAAATGTATACTTATGTCACCCTGTAACAAAATCTATGGACAGACCCAGAACGCTACCTTAATTTATACAGTGGCAAGGTTGTAATCGACAATTTGAAATAATACAAATAATTAATTATTGTCCTACTACTACTAAATAGGAACACCTAACTATTATTTGGCTTTCAATTTTAACTTGTTTTTTAACAGGGATTGATATTTACTGATAATTCTATTGTTTTATGCACAGAGAAATATGTATATCAAAATGCACTAATCGATTCTTTCCGGTTTCCTTGCAGCAAAACGTGAACTCCAGTGTATCTCAAGCATATCTTCGTTGGGCACAGAGGATACAATTCTATGGTAGAAATGTCCATCTGGTTAATGCAGGGACAGAGAGTTACGCCATACCCTTCACAATATGCTCTCTGTTCCCGATCTACTGATGCGACTCGCTCTTGTAGTGTTGTATTCTATAGCCGACTAGCCTAGGAAGGTGTTCTCATTACATCCAAATGAACAGACCCATCCCTACCTTAGCCTAGATGCAACAAATGTGTTTCAGAAAACTGAAAATCCTCTGGCTACATTAACAAGAACGTTTTTACGCACTTCCTGGTTTAATAACTTCACTCCCGGGTTTAGAGAAGCACATAACATGCAAGAAATTTGAAGTTCAATATCTTCAGCTACCTTAAAGATATGTACAGTTTTAGTTTAATGACCTTGAACCTCATTTTCAGCCAATCTCATGCTTGATTATTTCTTTTTGAAAATATGGGTCCATGGTTTGACAAGCAAGAATGACCTAAAATGTGACCTTGACCGTATATGTAGGTCCCGCCCCAAGGATGACATGTATCATCTTTCATTGACATTATACAGTGTTATCGTCAAAACAAACTTTACTTCAACCTGTGACCTCGTCATTGACCCTGACATGACAGGTGACTGTATCAAATATTTCCCATGGCAATGAAAGAAACACATGATATGATACCCCCGGGATGTCCAAGCCTTGCGTGGTCTCAATAACAAAGTGACCCTGCGCCACGGTCATATTCAGAGGAGGATCGAACACAATGATTTACATACCCTTTGCAGCTGATATTACTCTGTCTTGGAGATGGGTTAGCTTGGTCTTATCCTCAATGACTGCCTGTGGAAACAGATAACGTTGATATAAACAGATGTTCTTATATAATGTATCATGATGTCCACTGTATTATATATAAAGGGTGTGTATGTCTCCGACCTCGCTCTTTTATTTATTGATTCAGAACTGTAACTTTAACAACATGGTGATATTATGGTATCCTTACAATTTAGTGTAATCATCTTACCGTTCTTAAAAGTTGGAAAAGGTCCTTCTGGTTTTCCATTCCGTCCTGGAGCTTCATCATCTG
Source organism: Haliotis rufescens (assembly GCF_023055435.1). Taxonomy (NCBI): domain Eukaryota; kingdom Metazoa; phylum Mollusca; class Gastropoda; order Lepetellida; family Haliotidae; genus Haliotis; species Haliotis rufescens. Next base: position 23,436,569 of record NW_025964383.1, on the reverse strand, counting down.
TGTTCGACGAACATCGGTCTGCCAGTCACCATCCTCCTCCTCTGTAACACCGTCATAATAAAACTGAACAGGATCCAGCAAACGGTACATAACCAGGCTTACAATTATCACTCTCTACAATACATAGGACGTGTCACTGTTAGATTTAACGCAGTCATATGAAACACCACGTCGCTGGATACAATAATGTGAAAAGTGAATATGGTATGCATACCTAATGATAATCCCTTCTTTAATGGCTCAGCAATCATGCTCGATCTGACAATGTTGGACTGAAAATAAAAATGTCAATGTTCCAAGTAAAGGTGCCATTTTTTGCTGAAATAGACATTTGTTCGTTGAACATTGACTAAACAGCAGACTGTTAACAAGATTTTCACTGGCAACGATGCAATTTTAGAAAGGGGAAAGTGAACTTTTCCTTTTTAAGTACTATGTACCAATATCTTTGTGCCAATAATATGAAGTTTTATTCCAAGACGGTTTATCATCGCCTTGAGTGTTGGTTATTATCAGTTTAACTGTGCAGTTCAATACCGCATCAAGAATAATAACTATACATTACAACTACTTCAATTCCGTTTGTATAGAAAGTTTTGTGTCTAGAACAAATTGATTGTAAAATTTCATCAAAATAAATGTGAATAGATGATTACAACTACACGTGTGCAACAACCATGCTCCTCATCTCAAATGGGTGTTGTTTGTTTCCGTTCAGCAGATTATCAAAATGAAAGTCACAATAAGATATATCGATAGCTGCAGGGGAGCTACAGTTAAACATGAGGAAGGGTTCGGAAGAACACGTGGTCAGAGAATAACCCAAAATACAACCCACACTTACAACATCACATCCCCATATTGGCCTTACGACTGCCGCAGAAAACACTATTCGATAAAGTGCGAGTACAAAAAAACAACTTACGACATCAAGTTCCTGTACCAAACGGAGTAACTTGAGAACATCCACTTCCCACAACCAGTACTCCACCTTCCTTTTCCACTTATCTGAACAGAAATGAGACAATCTAAATTGAACGTCATTTCTTTGTGCACTCACCAATAAATACAATGTAAAGAGGACTTTATCAAACAATATTTCCAATGTCAGAAGCATTTCTAAAAGGCATACCATCGTGCAGGAAACAGAGTTTTTTCTCCATCTCGTGTACTTCCTGAAAGATAAAGTAAGACAATATAAGTTGATGTACTCTCTGTGCTACTTTATAATCCCCGAGCCCGACTGAACAAGTCTGCAGTCTGCACCGAGTCCTCGAAGGACGAGGGGAACATTAACTAACATACAGTGTACACCAACCCATGTCACCCTCGAGACCAGTGAACTAGTTACAATGCAGGTCTGTCTTGGGCATGCGTGATTTTGTCCGAATCCGTAAGAATACCACAGTTAGCGATTTAAAAACTTCTTTCTTTATCAACTGACTCGATCAAACTTAGAGTTATACCCCCTAGATCTATTTCATTCGAAAATATAATATAAGTTTTCAGAGAATATACCCCCTAGATCTATTTCATTCGAAACATATAATATAAGTTTTCAGATAATGTAATGTAACTGGAATATTGTTAAAATCGGTGTTAAACCCTACTGACACACTCAATCACTCACTGTATGTAAAGATGAAATACTAAGCACTCGATTCGCAGACCTACGATTTCAAAAGGCCAACTTATCGACTCCGTCAGGGTGCTATGTACTTACAGTCAGAACATAGAAAATTAAGAAATATCTGAATGATGTTTTTACCTTGTCTGCTGTCTGTAACCGCATCTTCAATTCTTCAACACTGGTAGGATCTTCGTTGAAAGCAATATGTTGTGATGGCGATTTATTCAAAATGATGAATACATAATATACTCAGAACAAATTTAACGAATGCAAACACTTACTAATTATGTTTATACTACAAAATGTCATATATGACAAGAATGTGAGGCCATTATAAACGGTGTCATGTTTCTTGATTTTATTACTCGAAAGCAAAATGTACTTTTGTACAATATAATAATGAGGTGAAAAGTGACATTAAATCGTTTATGGCATATGCATACGATTGTTTATATTGAACAACATTATTTACCTGCCATTTTATGCATAGAATTTAACGTCCATCATAATTTTGGCTAAAAAAATATTTTTCAGTTTTATTGGTCATATTGATTGAGCTCAATTATTGTCTCCTTAACCTACCTTATTGCTCATGCATGTAAAGAGCACAACACTCGTCTAATGCATATCAATGTCTATATACACTGTTAGGAACATTGCTTCATAACAACCATGGTGTGTTGTAAATTGCAATGATTCAGTTGATGGTTTTGATTGTTGAAATTAAACTATCAATGATTGTAACTTGGAATAAATCTTACAACGTGTGTGTGTACATGTATTTGCATATCTTACCAATAGATCGTTTGGATGTTTGAGAAAATAATTGTAATCAATTCACTTATTTTAGAAACTCTTGCGGTAAAACAACTACATCTCTCATACATTATACGAATACACATACCCGTTTGAAATCGCCACACTCGTCCTCGAGGCCTGCAGGGCAAAATGCGAGCATCAAGAACAATGTTCTCATACGATGATAGATCCCACTTCCAGACGTCATTCAGTGATATTGTTGATGCGTGCACTAATCTGGAAATGAAAAACCTCGTCTTGACATGGAAGCGAATATGAGATACAGGTCACAGGCTACTGGGAAAACTTACTGTAGAACCAGGTACATCATAAAGGTCGTACCGTTCCATTGAACCTACCTCAATCTGTCCCTCTCTTCCCTTGACTGACAGACCAGCAGAGTGTCGCCCAGTCTGCTCAGTCTCCTTGCCACCTCCAGCATCAGGACGGTGGCTTCACGTTTAGAATGAAGCCTCACCTCAACGTTGTTACTGTTTATATTTTCCAACAAAAGGATGCAGTGTTCTTTGCTAAGAAATCCTAACTGACTCTCTTTTGCATCTACCTTTGACTCAGCTAATGATGCCCAGAATGCCATAAGTATTTGGTCATACTTGAATGAATTCATCAACAAGGAAGTTTTGGAAACGAATGCTGAAGATATTACGGCGATACTTTGTAACTTTGCAAAGAACACTCCAGGATCTTTCATATCATTCGTGCAAACAACTCCATGTATAACGTTTATGCTTTCATTGGTAAACCGACGTAATTTTGCAGTCACTTCTCTGGCCACTAAGGTGTTGTAACTTCGTACCATATCAGTTTCCTTGTCACAGGTTATCACTGTCAGTACAACCAGGGGCTGGTAAGGAATGGCTAGAAACATGTCACAGCTTATTGGAGTTGGTCTTTCTAACACTGGAAAGTCTAGTGTTATTGCTAAGGATTCTGTCAAATGCACAAAACACGTTGTGTCATCACAGGTGTCCGGTTCTGCACCAGTGACAAGGTTGCAACGATACAGGGATTCATCAGTTTCCAGTAGTGAAAGTAGCATGTCCTTGATGTCCACAATGTGACCCGGCAGGTTGGTTGGAGCGATGTTGACACCGCCTGTGGATATCAAGATCGGTTAATTCACTTCTTGAAGTCAGTGTTAACAGCGAAATAAAAGTATTCTGCTTGCAACGGAAATGTGATGGTTTTTGTTTGCCAATGATAATAACTGTCTTTTCAAGTTATTGGTTTCGTATCTGAATTTCCTTACATATGTCAAACCATCAGAGATCACATGATCAGTGATTAGAAACAGTTCATATCGTAGTCAGAAGCAATAAACGTTATGAGGAAGTTACCAAAACGCAATGTATTCGCAGAAAAATGCAGAAAGCATGCTGGTATCACATGCACGACTATGCAACCTCCGAAAATGATAAGAAATTGTTGCTTTGAATCAGTGATCATCACGATACCACTAAACCAACCATGACAGTAGCGCACACTGGAAATCATGATAACAAACTGTGAAGACTGTGAGGTACGATTCATCACATTAGGGGATAGACTTAGATCATCATCAAGTATAAACACAGTTTAGAGCCATAGCTCACAAGGGAATAAGCTATCAACGAAAGTTTAAATGTAGCATTACCATGGCTTGTTGCGTCAGAAACACTCAACCGTTTTCAGTGACGAATCGATTTTCCTTCGTATTTGACACAGCACGACCTCAATAGTGACGGTTTAGTGATGGTGTGGGATGGCATCACCCACAGTTACACAACAGAATTCCCCAAGTCTTGGTGGACAACTCATGTCTTTGTTATCATGATGTGATTTAGAGGCTGGTCATGGTTCATCACCACTAACTTTCCAAAAATTCATGTGAACACTTGTTTTTACACAAGTGTATATGAATTATACCACTCAAAGTTTGCTAAGGATCAAGTTTTGAAGATATCAAAATATCCTCCAACAAATACAGATTGAAATATCGCGGTACACAATGATTGGGAACACCTATAGGGCCTCAATTTCATCATGTCATGATGTCATTGGCACTATTTGCACGAGGTGCTAAAAAAACTATGTTTGGAGGTACAGTGAGATAATCGCTGTACATCATTATCAGAGAGCAAAACCAACATCATTTGCTACTAAGGATTACAACAACTAATGCAAGTATGTCTCCCTAACGCCAAAGACGTTGTTTGACGCATAGTCATGCTTGAAACTAGGTCACCACAACATCTTGTTGCAGATGTCTTTGGGTGTTAGCCAAAGTGTTATCAGCAGGGAATAGAATCGATACCAGTCATTTGTATCAGCTTCTCAGCGACATTCAGGTCGACAACATCCCATCACCCAGCTGGAAAATAGGTGTCTGCTGATTGTAGCAAGACGTCATCACTTTGTGACTGCCACCACACTCAGAAATGACCTGCGGAACGCCAGTGGCGTTAACGTTTCCCCTGAGACAGTACGCAATCGTCTCCGTGAGGCAGCTTTTACTGAAGACAATTTTCACCCGGCACCATTCAAACACTTATAGGGAGCAGAGATCGCTTCACGGGATAACATTCTGAGAGTTGCTCTTTTTGGGCAAAGAATTTGTTTTCCTGATTGTTAGATTCGGTGAGATACTCTCATTTTGACCGGTATCTGTATGTTGGCATTGTGCAGTACAAGATAACTGACTTTTGTTCATTGACCATGTCTTCTCGCAATATAGTCGTTGGCTACTTCAACAGATGCACATAATTTACCTTTTAAGGTGGTGAACCTTAGAAAATGTTGAGTGATATATTTTTTTCTATTTTAATTAATCATATCAACTGCATTTACCTAACTTGTTTACCCAAAGAAAAGAAACAGTGTACCTTTGCTCATGTAGTGACGCTTAATGTCAGTGATATGTTCTCTTGTCTGCTGTAACTGTGGGCGCAGAAAGTCTTTGCTGTTGAAATAATTGAAACCATCCTCCTTCCCGTTTGATGTATTAATCTGAAAATACTGTCACGTGTAACAATCAGCAGTTCTAAAACATACAGAAAGTCAGTGATAACTGACATTTCAAGTAAATACAAAACAGTGGCCACAAGCATATATGCTTTACCTGTATCTGTATCTTTGCTACTGATACAAACATTCTGATCAACAGGTCATTTTCGTTTTCAGGTGTATATTGAGTGATCCTGCGATACATTTGTCCAAATTAGTATATACAATTACTAATTGATAGACATGTATTTCGTTTGGACTTACTTTTTGTACATGTGTATCACGTGACCTGTTTGGAGTACCTGAAAGTCAACATTCAGTTATAAGTCAAGTCTGGTGTATTTAGTACCTGATAAATGCCGTCTTTGAATTAAAATTTAGGGATAACCGATAATAACCTTTAAGTATTGTATGTTTGAATATGATGCATTGTCAGCCAAGTTCTCACATACATGTAAATGAACGTATAAGCCATGACCCTAAAACAACATATAATAGACATAACTTCACTGTACATCAATACCTTTCAGGAACAGCCATTGTCGACCACAAGGTTCGAACAGATAACTTCGAGTTTCATGCACCACATTCTCAAACTTGGACATGTTCAAATCTTCCACATCAAATGTCGTGATTGTGGACGAGTGAACTGACCTGCAAAGGGAACATATTTCTAAATAATAATAATTTTTCATTTGAACCAGTAACTGTGAGAAATGTATCATCCCATTGCTCCTTTTCTCCGCCATATTCTTGGACACACGTCAGACACGTCAGATATGGGATTACTTGAGAATATATCTGACACTGACTTGTCTTGTTTGAAGGTCAGTCTCACTTATTGTAACAGACACGTATGTGATATGGGCAGGCAAACAAGAGAACAGTTTCGTTTAAGGTTAAAGTCACTGGTTGCATATCGAAAAGCATGACGTCAACCTGAAAATCCTTCATTCATTCTTGTGAGAATACAAACCATTTTGGTTTTAGAATGACATATCAAAACCTATAATTGACCATATGAACGAAAATATAACTGTCAATGCAAGAGAATAACCAGTATAGATTATCCGCCGAAACAGATTCTATTTATCGTAAAGGGCAAACTAGCGGTGAAAACTATATGAATGGATCACTGAAAATCGGTGATGACACCAGGCAGCAGCTCCGTGAGCACCAGCCGATCACACAATTTGAAGACAAGTTTCTGTGTATTTCTTGTCATCTAATTTAAAAGGCGAATTACAATAACTGGCATCAAATTGAGTACCTGTATTGGGTCGTATCTGATGTTGAGTACATGTATTACGTCTCATGTTGAATACATTGAGGATGATACAATATCGAATTCTGAATACATGAATTGTGTCGTATCTAATATTGAGTACATGTATTGTGTCGTATATACTGTTGAGTACATGTATTGTGTCGTATCTAATGTTGAGTACCTGTATTGTGTCTTATCGAATGGCGAGTACCTGTATTGTGTCTTATCGAGTGGCGAATGCTTGTATTCTGTCGTATCTAATCTTGATAACATGTATTGTGTCGTATCTAATCTTCATAACATGTATTGTGTCGTGTCGAATGTTGAGTACATGTACTGTGTCGTATCTAATGTTGAGTACATGTATTGTGTCATAGCTAATGTTGAGTACATGTATTGCGTCATATCTTATGTTGAGTACATGCATTGTGTAATATCTTATGTTGAGTACATGTATTGTGTCATATCTTATGTTGAGTACATGTATTGTGTCGTATCTAATGTTGAGTACATGTATTGTGTCATAGCTAATGTTGAGTACATGTATTGCGTCATATCTTATGTTGAGTACCTGTATTGTGTCATATCTAATGTTGAGTACATGTATTGTGTCATATCTTATGTTAAGTACATGTATTGTGTCATATCTTATGTTGAGCACATGTATTGTGTCATATCTAATGTTGAGTACATGTATTGTGTCATATCTAATGTTGAGTACATGCATTGTGTCATATCTAATGTTGAGTACATGTATTGTGTCATATCTAATGTTGAGTACATGCATTGTGTCATATCTAATGTTAAGTACATGTATTGTGTCGTATCTTATGTTGAGTACATGTATTGTGTCGTATCTTATGTTGAGTACATGTATTGTGTCATATCTTATGTTGAGTAATGTATGGTGTCATATCTAATGTTGAGTACATGTATTGTGTCATATCTTATGTTGAGTACATGTATTGTGTCATATCTTATGTTGAGTACATGTATTGTGTCATATCTAATGTTGAGTACATGTATTGGGTCATATCTAATGTTGAGTACATGTGTTGGGTCGTATCTTATGTTGAGTACATGTATTGTATCCAGATTAAATGAAAGATTTGGCATTTCTTAATGAGATATTTAGCAATACTCCAGCTATATCACGATGGGGGATCACACATTGGGATATGGGCTTTAGACATTGTACTCATGTGTCTTTTATGGAAGAAATCATGCTACAAAAGTTTTGTCCAATTCAAAACTTAAATACTCAAGCTATCGCGTACAAGATCTTTGAATGACGTACGTTGACCCTAAGAACTATCAACACCAGTCACTATTACTAACTAGCCAATATTCAGAGCCCTGCTACCAATGGTTCGCAGTGGAAGACTGAACTCAGATTAACTAAACATGAACTAACCTTGCAATCAAGTAAACATGAAATCCCCTTGTAATCAACTAAATGTGAAATCCCCTTGTAATGTAATGAACAATGAAAATGTGATAAGATAAAATGAAATGGATTTGAAACTTAAAATGAAATTTGATTAGCGTATGTTAACAATGTAATTGGGTAACTCTCTCAACTATTTCTATTCCATTCTATTCTATTTCTGTACTATTCTAATTCACTACTTTGTAACTTAGAGAGAGATATCCATATGAACGCCAGATGCCAACTAAAAATACACTGTGTCTATAGCAAGCGCATTTTACGCTCATCCAGCAAGAAGCACGTTCCCGGACACTGTTCCCGGACGCTTTTTCCCAGACGCTTCAGAACAGAAGTGATGCTTAGTTCATACTGAGTGACTTTGACCTCCAATGGCATTCAATCATATACACCAGGGGTACTTAGGAGGTTTAGGTATGACACATTTAGGTATGAAACATAAGCGTGTGATTGAAAACAAGAATTGTTGCAGCAGTCAAGGCACAATATGCACTTATTTTACACCCTGTAAGTAGAAAGAACTAAGATCTTAATTGTTTCAAGAACATGTTCAGTGGACCCGTGAAGACCCGGGGTAGAATAGGTCTTCAGCAACACATGCTGGTCGTAAAGGGTGACTATGCTTGTCGTAAGAGCCAACTAACGTAATCGGGTGGTCAGACTTGCTGACTTGGTTGATGCATGTCATCGTGTCCCAATTGTGTTGGACCCGTGAAGATCTGGGGTAGAATAGGTCTTCAGCAACTGATGCTTGCCTTAAAAGGCGACTATGCTTGTCGTAAGAGCCGACTAACTTAATCGGGTGGTCAGGCTCGCTGACTTGGTTGATGCATGTCATCGTATCTCAATTGCGTGGATCGATGCTCATGATATTAATCACTTGATTGTCTGGTGAAGCTCGATTATTTACTAACCGCCGTCATATAGCTGGTCTATTGCTGAGTGTGGCGTTAAACAACCAACCAACCAAGTAAACTACGTTTATAATGTACACGCTTATAACGAACTGACGCATATAACGAAATATGTTTTGATCCCGTTGCTGAATATATGCCTATAACGAACTACGGTTATAATGAACTAAAATAAGTGGTCCCTTTGAATTCGTTATAACCATAGTATACTGTATTGTCCTTAGTTTCATTCAATGATAATTAGATGGAAAAAATCGACATATTCTTTGATAATTAATGGTTAGTACTACAGATGTGAATAATGGTCGCCTGATATTTAAGAATGTCATCTCACTATTGTCCAGAAAAGCAACACAAAGTTTGTACTTGGTAGTCATATAATCAAGGCCACAATATCATACTACCTGAGTCTGTCCCTCTCTTCCAGTGAGTTACATATCAGTAGAGTTTCCCCTAGTCTGCTCAGCCTCCTGGCCACCTCCAGCATCAGAGTTGTGGTTCCACTGCCGGGCTCCCATCTTGCCTGAACATATTTACTGTCTATGTTCTCCACAAGATACACACACTGATCTAAGGTGAGAAAGTTGATACAACTGTCATCTACTTCACCTGTCTCTGTCAGGATTGACTTAGTCTCAGCAACAGCTGCCCAGAAGGCCATTATCACGTGTTCATATTTTGATGGAGTCATCAACAGAGAAGTCTTTGGAACAAAGGATGCAGCTAATACTGCAATTCTCTGTAACTTTATGAAGCACGTATCAGTGTCTGTCAGGTCACTCAAACTCAAAACTCCATGAATGACGTTGATGCTCTCATTGGTAAACCTGCGTAGTTTTGAAGTCACTTCTCTGGCCACACTGGTGTTATAATCTCTTATCTCCTCGGTATCACTGCCATCGTCAATCACAGTCAGCACCATGAGGGGTTGATGGGGCATTGCTAAGAAGATGTGACATCTCGTACTTCCTTGCGTCCTTGACACAGGGAAATCTAATAATGTTGCCAATGATTCTGATAAACACAAAAGGCTTGTTGTGTCTTTGTCACTCGTAGATTCACCATTAACAATGTTTTCATGGTAAAGAACTCCGTCCGTCTTCAGCAGTGAAATGAAGGCATCTCTGATATCCAACAGGTGCTCGGGTATCTTTGATGGAACTACATTTAATGTACCTGTAATGTAAGAGTTATTTGTATTATTTGACCCGTGAAGATCCGGGGTAGAATAGGTCTTCAGCAACCCATGCTTGTCGTAAAAGGCGACTAACAGGATCGAATGGTCAGGCTCGCTGACTTGGTTGATGTATGTCATCGATCCCAATGTTCATGTTCATGATGTCAATCACTAGATTGTCTGGTCCAGACTCGATAATTTAAAGACCGCCGCCATATAGCTAGAATATTGCTGATTGCTGCGTTAAACAACGAACACACACACACACACACACACACACACACACACACACACACACACACAAAATAAAAAATATTTGTATTATATTATCGGTCCTTGGACGTTAGAAAGCACAACAGCTGACAATTGCTTATAATCATCATGAGGTCATGAGGCAATTTGTCATGGTATTTCAATATATTTCATGTTAAATAAATAAACATTTTACATTTACCTTTCTTCACAAAGTTACTTTTAATTGCAGAAATGCTGTTGGTGATTGGTTTCAAACGAGGACGCCGAAAATCCTTGCTGTTTAAGCACAATCCTCGCCTTGGTATGTACTGCATTATTTCCTGAAACATTGACATGGAAATCCGTGAGACATTAGACCCAAATAACACCACTGTGACGACGTATCAACAAACACAGATGCCACTAACGAAAGAAAATAGTTTACCCTAATGTTTGTTTGTTGGTTTGTTTATTGTTTAACCCCGCATTCAGCAATATTCCAGATATATGACGGCGGTCTGTAAATAATCGAGTCTGGACCAGAAAATCCAGTGATTGATATGATGAGCATCGATCCAAGTAATTGGGCTACGATGACATGCATCAACCAAGTCAGCGAGCCTAATCACTCGATCCCATTAGTCGCCTCTTACGACAAGCATAGTCGCCTTTTACGGCAAGCATGGGTTGCTGAAGACCTATTCTCCCCGGATCTTCAGGGGTCCCCAAATGTTTGAAAAACGGTTGTATTCATGATCATGTATTTTGGACCACTTGACTAACCATAATTTCATTTAGATATTATTCGAAAGTTCTTTTACCTTTTATGTATGTGTATCTCTATACGTAAATTTCCCATCTGAAATGTAATGAAAGGTTTTACGAGGGTTAATTTGCACATTTAACACATTTAGCTTTTAATGATATTATATACACATTTCATACTTATTTTAAACATGTTTCTGATGCAAGTATTCTTTTCTTACCTGAAGCCGTCACTTTATATGGTCGGCAATGGTGTGCAAAGAAGAACAGAAGTGTATGATATAACTAACTATATGTATGTCACCGAGTTTGATTGGATTTACTTGAAATTGTTTTTTTAAGCAGACCATGTTAGTAAAGCTACAGGATATGGAGACATTTACTGGTGTTTATGTACATCTTAGCAAGAGCAAAGAACTGTGTTCAAGCATTTCAGTATATTTAATATGTTCATGTTTTGTAATGGAACTGACAAAAATAATGAAAAAAGAATGACACGTAAAGATAGCAAATAGTTATCGTCGCTATTTATTGTACCTAAAATTGATCTTTTAAGAAGACCATGTCAGTGACAGTACAAAAGGATATGGAGACGGTTACTGGACTTATTTGTGATCTATTTGTTTACCTCACTACGCTGTTCTCAATGACGGCGTGGAACCATTCTTTGACAGAGAAAGTTGTGACAGTGTCCCCTTCCACTCTGTAAGCTTGCGGTCCTTGTTTGTCATAGAACACTATACCACTGACGGGCTTGACATGTATTTGGATTATAAAATGTTCAGGTGCCTTCTCGTCAGCATCATGTTTGTCACTGTCTCCAGATGGAATAAAAAATACCTCCACTAGCTCATCGTTTGTTTCATGCCCATCATAGTCACAGATTAACACACCTTTTGAAACTCCCTCCTTTAATTTAGCTGCTACATTTTGCTGACTACTGATAGGAACTCGCTGATTTTCCTTGTACTTTGACTTATAATGACTTCCATTGAAGAAATGCTCTTTTTCTGCTATGCCAAAAAAGTAAGTGCCACCTTCTGTGTTCTTTGTAAATGCACTAACGTATTCAAGAAGTTTGTGGTCATCAACCATGAAACTAACTATTTCCTCATCTGTTTCCTTCCCTTTGAAATAACCCTTGAATTGAACTGATCTACTCTCATGCAGTTTGGTTAAATCATCCAATGTATGTCCAGAAGGATGCACTGATTTAAACTGAGTTCTGTTTTTCAGGAATTTTATCAAAGTTAGATCAGATGGATTGATGATTCGTTCATCAAGAGCTATTTTGGTTTTAGAGTCAGATGTTGTGAGATAAACACCCCCTTCAACATACAGTACAAGGAAATCTTTATACTGATGTGTATCCTTTAAAGTATCCTGATCAACACACACAGACAGTTTCTTTTCTTCTTTTAACTTAATGTTCTTCAACTGTTCAATTTCCTTTAATGTCTCAACTACTATTTGTCTCTGCAGCAGTATTGCATCAAGCAACTCCTCACCTAGTGTCTCCTTAGCCTTCAATTTTAGCTTATCCAGCCGTTCCTGTTGACTTTGATGTTCCTTGGTTTTCTTCTCCAGCTTCCCAGATATCTCTTCAAGTACTCCCTGTTGCTTCTTCTGCAGTTTGTCTAGATCTATGGCATAATCACTTAAGAACCGTTTCGTGTATACATCAGTGAACAGGCTTCCATCTTGAATTAAAGTATGAAGTTTGTCATCAGCAAATTCATCAAAGGCCCCAGTAAAGGTGTCTTCTTTTTCTCGTCCAACAAAGTGAATCAGTAGATGACCAGAATTAGAATTGCGGAGTGCGGTTACATTTTTCAACAATTCCTTGGTTTTGATAGCCCGCTTTTCCTTCTTCCTTTTATTTTGTTCCCTGTTTTCCTGTGCTAGCCCATGTATATAGTTGACATGTATGGCCATGCACAAAACATTGGACTGTGTGGAAATGTTTCCTAAGATCCCAAGTGCTTCCTGCCCTCTTGGAATATTTAGTCTGAAACATTCAAGAGATTTTCTATACCGTAACACTTGATTGAAGAGCAAGATGTGAGAAGAATCTAACCGATGAAACAAAGATTTGACTCTTTATCCATATATTTCCTCATAATAGAATATTCTAACAAGTATATGTAACTTATGAATAGTTACAGGGAGAGCTTACTAAACCCTCGCGGTACCTGACGGTCGGTGTCGCGCACTGTGCAGACGTCGCAGTTTGAAAATAACCTTGCTTCAATGTTCTTATTTCTTCACACAGTGTAACCAAATTGCCATCAGACAGTATCTACATTCATGCACAAAACATTGGACTGTGTGGAAATGTTTCCTAAGATCCCAAGTGCTTCCTGCCCTCTTGGAATATTTAGTCTGAAACATTCAAGAGATTTTCTATACCGTAACACTTGATTGAAGAGCAAGATGTGAGAAGAATCTAACCGATGAAACAAAGATTTGACTCTTTATCCATATATTTCCTCATAATAGAATATTCTAACAAGTATATGTAACTTATGAATAGTTACAGGGAGAGCTTACTAAACCCTCGCGGTACCTGACGGTCGGTGTCGCGCACTGTGCAGACGTCGCAGTTTGAAAATAACCTTGCTTCAATGTTCTTATTTCTTCACACAGTGTAACCAAATTGCCATCAGACAGTATCTACATTCATCAAATCAAAAGGGATATGCACTGGCTAGCCATCGGTTAAAGTGGTTGTATTCTAAGTTTGCGACTTTTCTACACTTACTTGGAGGCATCCGAATGTGTGACGTGAAGTCAAGGAAGCGGCCCTGTTTGAAATCTAGATGTCTAACACTGCATAGACGATGATGGAGATATTCATTGAGTAGTCTGTGAGCTTAATTTAGCGATACAAAATCCTAATGAAATAGGCAGTGTATTTCAATTCAAAACCAACTTGACGGAAGTGGTCGTGCTTTGTTCATAGGGAGATAGTTTTGCAATGAGAATGACAGAATCTGATGAAATTCAGGTTACGTCCATATAGGTTTCAGTGTTAAACAGAACCAAAAAAGTCATATTGCTGAATATCAGATATCAATAATTAACAAGATTATACTAACTTACTGTCACGCCAGAGTAAGTACACGTAGTTTCAGTCAAAATCGTTGAAAACGTCTTAATCGGTATTAAACAAATTCCACAAATCTATTTTCACTCGTAACTCAGGCTCAGTTTGATATGAGCATGGCATCGTTGTACAAAGCAGACCGCTTATTTAAGCTTCGGATATTATGGTGTGCCGTCAAGCTTGCGCAGGTGAAAGAAGGAAATATTGTTATTTTTTTGTACAATTATAATGTCATTAAGCATTTTTAATAATTCTAATTGCACTGCCAAGCATATCAAACATACCCTACACATTAAATATTCATTTTCACTCACATTGACCTTTACACAGTCACGCGAGACTAAACTCATAACATACGTGTACACTTTGACATAATTCAACACTCTTCGCTTCATACCTATTATGATACACAATAAATACAACAGTAAGCCGTGTTAACGCTAAACAAACCGACACATCCGCTTATAGTTGACGTCACTATGATTTCAATCATAAACACTCACTCCGCCATCGTTCAACTTCATATGATACGTTTTAGTTAGAATCGGTTACAGCGGTTGCTGTCATGTGTCGATACTATACGGGGATCCGCAATCAGGTACGGTGGTGACTGTGGACATTGTATAAAATGGGTCATGACACGACCCGTTCAGATGTAAGAGACGTGACCTCTGACTGCGTTCCGTGCTTCGAGGTCTGCAATGACAACAACCAGGACAACTTCATGTGTCTGGATTTCAACCGGTGTAGATGCATAGGGCCGGCTTGTGTATTCCCTAACAAGTGATCTAGGTGCCAGGCTACAGGACATGGTACCGTATCTCCGTGCCCCTTACAGTGAGTGAGTGAGTTTAACGCCGCTTCTAACAGTATTCCAGTAATATCAGAGCGTGCCATCTTAATGTGGGAGGAAAGCCTGAAGTGATGCACCTCTTAGACGTTTACCACTTCGGTAAAACCAACGAGCACGGGTATGGTGCTGACAAACCTAGAAACATAATTGGGGCGAATCGGCATTCGAACCCACAATCATAGGTTTCTGTCTTGCCCAAGGGACGCAACTCTGCACAGCAAATCGCGGCGCCTTAGACAAGTGGGCCACCCGTGCCCCTTTGTACACAACAAATGAAGTCCACACTTCCTGAGCAACAGGTTGGCTAGAAATACCACGAGTAAATGGCATATTACTGAAGCAACATTGGGACAAAACCATGCTAATGTATGCACACTTGACAGAACTTCCGTGACCAGCTCCGGCGACTAAAATTATATATGCTGTGAACCTGTTGAGCTAACTGGCACCTTTGCATGAACCCTCAGTTTCAATAGTAGAAGAAGACCCGAAATTGCAAATAAACGTTTGAATTATTCTCCCTAAATGCCCTGAATCACACATAGGCTCAAAAAAAGAAGAAAATGTCAAAACGCCAAAAGACACTTTGGAAAAATTTAAAAACAAACCACAAGACAAAAAAAAGAGAAAATTCCAAATCAAATTCTTAATTCTCTGCAAGCCAAGTTAAAGGTTTGAACAGGAAGAACGAGAAGGGTAAGAAAAATAAGTTCATTAAGCAAAATTAATTGTTCAAATATAATCTAAGGAATAACATTTTAATGACCTCAATGACAGTGATGAGAAAAGACACACCATAGGATTCCAGTGAAAGGTTTTGGAACAGTTGTGGGCTTTAGCCAACAACTGCAACCTCGAGGAACCATGGGTTGAGGATAATAATAATGTAGTTGACAAAATATAGTCACCATTGTTGTGTTTCATTACCTCCATTTGCCTGAAAAGGGTAAATAAAAAGTTCAAATCTAATAAGGCGCCAGGTCCTGATGGTGTTCAAAACCGCTTTTGGAAACTGTTCCCGTGTGTCCAAACGCCATTACTTTTAAATTCTCTGCAATCATCGCCATATACAACAGGCCATCAACGGCATCCTCAACCGACGTACCAAATACATTTGCAAACCTGATCTCATCAGGGAACTGGACCATCTCAAGGAAATATTCGCGTTCCTCAACAGTTACGCTGCCCACCTTATCTCCACAACCATCCACAAGGACCTCAAGAACTCTGACCCCATACCCAAACCTGCCCATCAGAATCACCATACCCTACCAAGGCCCTGTCACTCATCAGATTTCCCGCCTCGTCAAGAACAAAGCCAAAATAGATGTCACCTTTTCTAGCGGCAAGTCCATCAAGACCCATCTACAAGCCAATAACAGAGGCACAATCAGTGTAAGTTCCAAATCCCGAGGATGTATATACCAGATCCCCTGCAACTGTGGCCACCAGTCTATTGGAGAAACCCTCAGACCCCTCAACACCAGACTCAAAGAACATCAGAACTCTGTCAACAATCTAGACCTGAAATCCGCTATTTCAAAACAGATCCTCAAGAACCAAGACCATAACATCATGTGGGAAGCCACCAAAGTCCTGTCTAACAACAACAACTGGCGACAAAGAAAGCTACAAGAAGCCATTGACTTCAGGAGACACCAGCCAGCCATGAACCGTGACCAGGGAACCTTTCTGCCGAGTGCTTGGGACTTATTGCTTTGATCTTTGTCTAATTATCAAGCTGGCTTCCATTTGTTCATTGCTATTTCTATTCTTTTACCTATCAAAGCTAATTACCCCCGGCCTCCCGTTTGACCATTGTCTACTGCCAATTACCAATCAGTGATAATTTAAGTCCAGGCTTCCATTTGTCGAGAACTATCAGCGCTTATTTCTGTAAAGTGTTGGCTTCCATTGTCTTTTGCTAATCATCTATTAGCGCCAAATATCTGTTGGCTTCCCTTGTTAAGTTTCCACCTTTTGTTATCTTATTACTGCCGTTGTTCTTACATGACATTGTACATATATATGCTTTCTGCCTCATAGCATTCACAACACTTCCGGGAGGTCACTCGAAAACATCGTCCCGACCGAGTATGGCGAAAACACGACACACACCACCACCACCAAACCAGCTAACTCGCCACCTCAAAACACCAAAAACGCAAACTCGACACATCCACTCCACCTCCATCGCCCACACCCTCCCCGGCCACCTTCCTCACCACCTTCGCCCTCTACTTCTTCTCAGCAGGCTCAGGCACCACTCTCTCACTAGAACTTTCGGCAGATAAAATAGGACTTTGGTTTAAAAGAGAAAAAATAAATTACAATAATATTAAAAAAGCCAACAAAGGATACCATATAATTTTCCCTAACTGAGAATCTTACAACGCAGCAAATAAAATAACTCAAATATTCCACGTCACAGTAATCAAACAAACACCTAATTGGCAACAATATACACGAGGCGTAATTAGGGTTAACCCAAGGGAAACAACTGAGGACTTACAATTATACTCGCTAGAAGCTAACATAAACCAAGACCAAAACCCTCAACCCCTAATCACCAGCACGCGTAGAATAACCTCAACTAGAAACGGAAAAACGGTCCCAACCTCCATTGTCATAATCAACTTAAAAAAGACCGCTAAATTCCCTGAAGCCCCCAAACACATATCCTTCGGAGCCCACACCAACTTAGAAGTCAAACCCTATATAAAGCAGGTTAAGCAATGTACAAAGTGCTTCAAATACAACCACACTGCCTCCCAATGCACATACCGTAAAACTAAATGTAAAAAATGCGCACAAACACACTGCCCAGGCATATGCACACCCTGGTGCATCCACTGCAAATCCACCCAACACACTTCACTCTCAAACCAATGCCCATACAGACACACACTCACCCAGCAGGCCAACAAACACATAAACATAGACACGGCTAAAATCCAAACACGAAAATTTGCTACACCTGCATCTAAACCACTCCCCCCTACACCACACCCAAACACCATCCCACAAACAAACACCACACCCATAACCGACAGCTCTGTCTGGGCCTCTCTACCGAGAAACCGCACCCACCTCACACACACAAGCAGCCACTCAACCAACCACGAACCCTCCCACATCTCACATAGCCAAAACATCAACCCCCGCATGCAAAACAAACCTCAAAATGACCACCACAACACGACCCTCATCCAAGCACCCTACAGCCCAAATGGTAACAACACTCTCCTACAAGCAAGCACAACAACAAAACACAAACACTAAGAAATCATCAGCTACACCCATCCAACAAACACCTTCACAATCCTTCACATCACTTGCCTCCCCCATGGAAACTCAATCAGCTAAACCTAATCTAACCGATGACGAAGATTTCTCCACTACTGAGGAAACAATAGACACTACTCCAACTAAAACAAACCAAACTCCCCAACCAGCCAACACCCAAAACCTAAATAACCTCACCTTACTCCTAGCATACATGCATAGTCAAAACTCACCAAAAGCTAGCATGAAATCCTTCCACAAAGTAGCTTTCAATCTAAAATTAACCGATCTTCCCTTCTTCCTCTTTAACCTCCATCTAAAAGAACTCACCGAATAAAATAAAAACTAAAAACTAAATCACCAATCACCCGAACCCAATATTCGAAGGACTAAATATTTTTCAGTGGAACGCCAACGGACTCACCTCCCACGGCCATGAACTAAAAACTAAATTTAAACTAAATAAAGGCCCTCACATTGCTTGTATACAGGAAACCAAATTCTCAAAAAAATCCTAAATCACACTACCTAACTACAACTCAGTTAGAACTGACAGAGCTAAACCGAAAACAAGAAGAGCCGCAGGAGGACTAATCATATTTATTAGGGAAGATATAAATAACGAAGAAATAAAAATAGACACGCCAAACCTAGAAGCCAACGGCATTAAAATCACATTAAATAACCGAAACATAAACATCATAAATATTTACCATTGGGCGGAACAAAAAGTCCAACCTGAGGATCTAAACAAACTACTCCAAATAAGCGATAAATCTACTATATTCCTAGGAGACTTTAACGCTCACCATCCTACATGGAGCATAGATGATAAAATAGATAATCATGGAAAATTAATCTCCGAATGGATAGAAACAAACGACCTAGTACTCCTTAATAGCAACCAACCCACGAGGTACGATAAGATAAACCAAAAAATGTCGGCTATCGACCTAACCATATGCACCGCAGATCTAGCCCAAAGTACTCAATGGGAAGTGCACGACGTCCCGCTAGGTAGTGACCACTTCCCCATAAACATAACCATAGGAAATACAAACGTACCAATCCAAACAGAAAACAAAGAACCAAAATTTCATTACAATAAAGCTAACTGGGACCAATTCCAAGATATCTGCAACGAAGCTAACTTAAACGAAATATAAAATTATGATCCAGAAACCTATTGTAAAAACCTAACCGACTATATAATAAACGCAGCCAAAACCTCCATCCCCTTCAAAACATCTAAGACAGGCAAACCGACGGTACCATGGTGGAATGAGGAAATAGAACAGACTAGACGAAAACGTAAATCAGCCTTCAATAAAGCAAAACGCGACTACAAATATTTAAACATAGCCCACGAACTAAACCACCAGGTTAAAAAACTAGTCCAAATAGTCAAAAGTAGAGACTGGAAAAAATTCTGCGAAGGTATAAATAACCGTACAGATGCCAGAATGATCTGGCGCAAAATCCACGCCATCAGAGGCTTAAAACGACATAAAAAAAAAACTAACATTGACAACTCAACCAACCCCGCCCAAAAAGCATATAATCTCGCCAACCACTTTTCAGTTAGCAGTGACACCAACTTCAGTCAAAAATTCCAAGATAAACTTAAAACAGAAAACAAACCCACAAAAGAACCAAACAATAACAATCTAGAAATAAATCAACCCTACACAATGGAGGAGCTCCTCTACGTAATCCAAAAGAGGAAAAAGGGCACAGCCCCAGGATTAGACCTAACTTCTTACCAAATAATTAAAAAACTCCCCCTAAAACTACTCCAGGCACTACTCAAACTATACAATCTCATCTACCTAAACGGACAGGTTCCTACTCCCTGGAAACAGGCCCTAGTCATACCAATCCCTAAACCTAATAAACCAGCTTACTTACTTACTTACTTTGGAGATTTAACGTGCGCTTTCCGACTGATGCGTATTTCGCACACGGGCCCGGCCAGGCCATTTAATGTGTTTCCGAAAGGGGCGAAAGTGGTCTGTGCAACCCAAGAGGGGGGTTTTAGGGGTTGCTTATATAGAATTTGGGAATTTTGAGATTTGGAATAGATGCCGATGGAATTGTGGAGGAGAACTAAGGGAGCTGGGTATGGTGGATGTTTGTTTGTTGATGTGATTTTGATTTGGTAGGTTATTGTGTTTTTAGATGCGTTTTATTAGTTCCGTTTTTATTAAGAATACGCCTAAGGCCTTGAAGTTTTCTAGTTTATTTTGTGGGTTTAGTATTGCTTCTAGAGTTAGAGCCTTGTTTAGATTGAGGGTGGTTTGTAATGCGGTTCGATGTGTAAGGTAGTGTGTGCAGTGGATGAGTGCGTGTTCTGGGGTTTCTGGTTGTTTGCAGTGTGGGCAGTTACCTGTAGTGTGTTTTTTAAAATTTTTTAGATGGTTATTTAGGTTGGTGTGTCCTGTTTGGAGTTTAGTGATTACTCTGTCGATTTTTTTGGATGGATGGAGAATTTTTGGTTTGGTAAGTGGTTTGCTGAGCACTTTTTTGATTTGGCTATTTGAGTTTAGATATAGGTTATGCCATTTTTGTGATTTTTAGCTTGTTTACACTTTTAATTTCTGATTTTGAGATGGGTAAGTTTAAGCTTATTTCTGGGATTTTGAGGGATAGTTTAGCTGCTTTATCGGCGTTTTCATTACCGTATATTCCTACGTGGGCGGGTATCCACAAGAAGGTTATTTGTTTGCCTGCCTTAGTTAGGTCGTTGGAGCTTTTAAGTATTTGATTTATTAATTTAGGTCGGTTTTTGGTATTTTTGTTTTGGAGGGCTTGCAGTCCACCAGCAAACCAGCAAATCAAGCTAACTCATATAGACCAATATCCCTAACTTCAAACTTATCGAAAGTAATGGAATCAATGGCTAAAAATAAATTACAACATTACTTAACCCAAAATAACATCATAAACCCAGATCAAAGCGGTTTCACTCCTGGCCGCTCAACCCTAGATAACCTCGCCCGACTAGAACAAGATATTAAGACAGGACAACTAAATAAACAATATACCACAGGCATCTTCTTAGACTTCTCTAAAGCTTTCGACATGGTATGGCACGATGGGCTAATACAAAAACTTTAAAAAATAGGACTCAAAGGTCAGATAATAAACTACATCCAGGACTTCCTAAACAATCGTAAAATAACCGTGGGTATAGACCAAACTCTATCGGACCAATGTCCCCTAGAAAATGGTACTCCACAGGGCAGTATCCTCAGCCCCACCCTCTTCAATATAATGATAAACGATCTATTCGAGGGCCTATCCCCTAAAGTAAACACATCAAAATTCGCGGATGATGAAGCCATCTGAATCCGCACTAAAAGCATGAGAATGGTCCAAAATTTACTCCAAAAATCTCTTAATAAAATACAACAATGGGCTGACAAATGGGGCTTCTCCCTTAACTCAGAAAAAACAACAGGAATAGTATTCAAACATAAAAACATGAAACCCGCCTCCTCAATCCTCCAGCTAAACAATCAAACAATCAAATTTCAAAGACAAACCAAATTCTTAGGACTTATTTTCGATGAACATCTCACCTGGGATGCTCACATCCAAAACCTAACAACTAAATGCAGTAAAGACCTTAACACCCTAAGATGCCTAACTGGCTCTAACTGGGGAGCATCCAAAGATACCATCCTCTCTCTCTACATATCACTAATTAGATCAAAACTAGACTACGGCTGCGCCATATACAACACCCTAAACAACTCTCTATCTAAAAAACTTGACTCAATACAATATCAGGCTCTCAAACTAATTACACGCACCCAACGTGACACCTCCTACACCTCACTTCAGGCCTTAACAGGAGAAATGCCACTAAGTCTACGCAGGGAACAGCTAAGCTTAAATTTCTGGGCCGCGTCCCAATCAAACCCTCTCATCCAAAACTTAATAAACCAAAACATCAGCTCCAAAAACCAAGCTCTAGCTCGTAAACACCCCTTACTTACCCCAATATCCTAAAGAATAACAAACTACCTAAATGAACACCAAATTAAAAATCTTAAACAAAACTGCAAACAATCAAATATCTTCCCCCCTAAACTTAAAATACCCACAATAGACACAACACTAGCTAGCCAAATAAATAAACAAACCGACCCAAACGTAGCTAAAACTACCACACTAGCATACATACAAGAAAATTGGCCAAATTGGTGTCACATTTACACGGACGGATCCTCAGATCCGACCTCCAAACACACAGGTTTCGTAGTCCATACCACACAACCAACTAAAACCACACAATCCTTCCGACTCCCAAACAACCAATCAATATTCACGGCAGAACTAATGGGCATGGCCTCAGCCCTCCATAATCAAGAATCCAAAAAACACAAAAAAATCCTAATACTTACCGACTCCCTTAATGTACTGCAAGCCCCCCAAAACATAAATACCAAAAACCGACCTAAATTAATAAATCAAATACTTAAAAGCTCCAACGACCTAACTAAGGCAGGCAAACAAATAACCTTCTTGTGGATACCCGCCCACGTAGGAATATACGGTAATGAAAACGCCGATAAAGCAGCTAAACTTTCCCTCAGAATCCCAGAAATAAGCTTAAACTTACCCATCTCAAAATCAGAAATTAAAAGTGTTAACAAGCAAAAAATCACAAAAATGGCATAACCTATATCTAAACTCAAATAGCCAAATCAAAAAAGTGCTCAGCAAACCACTAACCAAACCAAAAATTCTCCATCCATCCAAAAAAATCGACAGAGTAATCACTAAACTCCAAACAGGGCACACCAACCTAAATAACCATCTAAAAAAATAAAAAAACACACTACAGGTAACTGCCCATACTGCAAACAACCAGAAACCCCAGAACACGCACTCATCCACTGCACACACTACCTAACACATCGAACCGCATTACAAACCACCCTCAATCTAAACAAGGCTCTAACTCTAGAAGCAATACTAAACCCACAAAATAAACTAGAAAACTTCAAGGCCTCAGGCGTATTCTTAATAAAAACGGAACTAATAAAACGCATCTAAAAACACAATGACCTACCAAATCAAAATTACATAAACAAACAAACATCCACCATACCCAGCTCCCTTAGTTCTCCTCCCCAATCCCATCGGCATCTATTCCAAATCTCAAAATTCCCAAATTCTATATAAGCAACCCCTAAAACCCCCCTCTTGGGTTGCACAGACCACTTTCGCCCCTTTCGGAAACACATTAAATGGCCTGGCCGGGCCCGTGTGCGAAATACGCATCAGTCGGAAAGCGCACGTTAAATCTCCAAAGTAAGTAAGTAAGTAAGTAAGTAAGCATTCACGAAAAACACACAAATCGGTCTGTTTACTTCCGTAGGTCGGATGCCATTTTGCTGTGCATTAGCCCTCCTCAAATTCACTTCCTACCCAAACTGGGATCTCGAACTTAACCAAAACAGGGATATCGAACTAAGAGTCTCTAACTACATCAGCGAATGCCACTATCGCTCCACGGCCAAGCCGGCCCCCCGGACTAGGAGACCCACTCGCCTCTCCGTCTGGTAAACCGACTGGCCCTCATCTACCAATCTCCAATCTTTTTATTACTGCTAAGTATATCTACCTTTATCCCCTCCTCCCCTACTGCATGCTTTCTTACTCCCTTTTTCTTTATACTATTGTGCTATTACTGTGTTACCCTCCCACTGTACACAGATTGTCAATACACACACACAGCCCAACCCCCCACCCCCCATTTCAAAACAAACCCATCATGGACTCCCCTCCTCGCTCATCCCCACAATCCACCTCACTCTTCACCACACCCATTAACAGCAAGAAACACTTTCCAGGTCTTACCCAAACCCACAGTACAAACCCAGTCCCCTTCGATTTTGGTATAGACCTGGAAGAACTAAATCTCAGCCTCCACCTACCCCCGTCAGGAACATCCCCCCACCCCCCTACCCCCAACCCAAACACCACAAAACATCCCTCCCCTCCACACCAACACATTGAACCACAAATCATTATCCAACAACCCCCAAAACCAAACCAAGCCAAACAACCCTTAACTGCAAACAAACACCCATCATCCAAACAAACAAAACGCCCCTTACACTCACCCCCTGAAAAAGAACAAACAAACAAAAAAACCTGCTCACAACAAACACCCCCGCAAACTACTACAACACCCAAACACATCCTACTGGCATTTTCCACTACATCCACACCCCTCAACGACACCTTCTCTACAAACAAGTTTGCCCTCTGCCTACACAAAGCCAATATTACATACAAATACATAAACAAATGCGGCAGGGGCTTCAAACTCACCTTCCCCAACCAAGAATCACTCACACATGCCAGCAGACATCCCATAATAGATGGACTCAACAATACATGACAGGTGCCCAAATGGTTCACTCAAATACAAGGGGTAATATATACAGACTACAGGGATACACAAGAGGACATTCAAGAATACATAAACATGGCAAATCATCACCACTCTCAACCCAAGATCATCAACTTCAAAAACATAAACAATCGCACACCTATCCCGGGCAGGACAACCACCCAAACAGTATTCCTTACCTTAAAATCAACAGATCTCCCAACACATATCATCTTTGGCACTCTCACTTATAAAGTAAACCCAGTAAGAAAAAATCCCCCACAATGCTCCATCTGCCACTCTTTCAATCACCCAACATCCACATGCAGACAACCACCCATGTGTCAACAATGTGGCTCGTACAGACACGACGCCACAGAATGCACATGGGCCCCATATTGCACACAATGTAAAATAGAAGGACACACAGCCACACAAAACACCTGCCCGATCAAACAGACACACATACTCAAACTCAACAAGCACATCACCAAAGACCATCTACCTAAACCCGCCACAATCCCTACCTACAATTCCATTCCTGATTACATAGACCCTGACTCCACATCTGACTCTATGTCAAGCTCTCTCCCAGAACACCCCCCCCCCCCCCCCCCCCACGCCCCGACCCAGAGGAAAAAACGCAAACAACTCTTTGCCAACCAAAACCCCACCCAAGCTCCAGCCCCCCCCCCCCACTACTACCCACCCCCATTACCACATCCTCCCCCCCATCTCCTCCCCCCCCATCTCCTCCTCCTCCCCCCCCACCACCACCCCCCCCACCACCCACACACGACCCCTCCAGGCCAAACTTCCAAACAGCGCCCAAAACGGCCCTGCTACCCCCCCCCCCCCCCCCCCAGCTCCCCCTTCCCAAATCCCATTGGCCAGGGCCCCCCCCCCCTCCAAACCTCCCCACCCACCCCATCCCGGCCCTCCTCTCTATCCAAACCGCCCCCCCCCCCCTAACCCCACCCCACCCATATCGTCCCAGTCAAACCTACCCCCTCCCAAACACCAACACCCTGCCAAATCAGCCATCCCAATTCCATCAAACCATCCCCAACACAGAAACCACAAATCAACTACAGGATAAACACAACAAGAAAACAACTTCTCTCTCACAAACTCCTAACACTCAAAACAGCCCCCTCACTGATAGTCACCCCCCAAAAAACTCAACTCAAACACACAAAAACTTATTGAATTCATCTCAGCAGCCATCCTTATTAAAAAACCCACCCCCAAGAAACTCCACTTCCTAGCCCACATTGCATACATTTACCACAAAACTTTCCAAAATTTCCAAGCAGCCAACAGGGCCCTTAAATGAAACCCCGCCTAACTTATTCCAAATTAGCTCCGGAACACCATAATATTCAACTTCCCCTTCATTCTAAAACCAGTCAATGGTGTTCCTTCAGTGAATTGTAACGGAATCGCCACCAACGGGCATGAGCTTAAGGCCCTCATTGCCCTTCGAAAAATCACTCCATTATTAATTGCAGTACAAGAAACCAAACTATCTCCCCAAAATGCCTTCAAAATTCCAGGCTATGTTTTCATTCGGAAAGATAGACCCCGACCCACTAACCACCCCGGACCACCACATGGTGGCCTGGGCATTTTCACCAAAAATCATCTCGACTATGATACAATAGATATTCCCACTCCAAATCTTGAATGCCTGGCCATCAAAACAACCATAAATCAGACTAAAATCAGTATTATAAATGTTTACCACAGCAAGACAAAACCCTTCACAGGTGAAGACCTTAATGTCTTAACCAAATTTATTGATCCAAACACCATCTTTCTAGGCGATTTCAATGCTCATCATCCACTGTGGGGCACAAAAAACTATTCAGATAAATTTGGTAAACTAATCCAAGAATGGACAGAATCAAACAACCTTATTTGCTTAAACGACAACCAACCCACTAGGTTCCCCACAAGCCATCTTCAATCCCCAACAGCAATCGACCTTACCTTCACCACCCCCTATCTCCATTCTAAACTCTGCTGGGAGGTCCACTCGGACACATGGGGCAGTGACCACACGCCCATCAAAATTTCTTTATCCCTACCCATCCAAATCCCACTTAATCCCAAACTCAATCCCAAACCGACCCCCCTTCATATCATACCTCCCAGCAACCCAAATTCAATCTAAAAAAGGCTGACTGGCGAACATTCCACACACTCTGCAATCAAATAAACACACACCATATACACAACATCGACAATGACATTTTCAACACAAACTTTACAACTACAATACATAATATAGCCCTTAAATGCACCCCAACAGTCCAAATCTCACCGCACCATATCCCTGTCCCCTGGTGGAGCTCAGAAATAGAAAATTCGAGAAAACTTAGGAAAAAAGCACTAAATAAAGCCAAGCGGGACATTACCAAACTCCCCTTGGCCAAAAATCTCAGAAACTCAACTAAACAACTTATAAGAGCAGCCAAAAGAAAACATTGGGAAACTTTTACTAGCTCCTTGAAAATGGGGAAACAAAATACCAAAATTTTATGGAAAAAACTTAAAGCCATCAAGGGCACTTCCAAAACCTTCTCAGCCCCATCCTTTCCTAATTTAAATACTTACAAAGAAAAGGCTAATGCCATGGCTGCTCACTTCTCGGCTACTAGCAGCTCCGCCAACCATACTCCCAGCATGCAAGACACTATTAAAAACCACCCCATCTACTCCCACAGACCACCCCTTACACACATGCCATTCAACAAAATAACAAATATTCATGAACTACAAACAGCCATCAATAACAAAAACACAGCCACAGCCACAGGCCCAGATAACACCAGTTACACTATCCTTAATCACCTTCCCCCCAAAATTCAAAAAATTCTTCTACAACTATTTAATCAAATTTGGACATCTGGCTCCCTCCCTCACTCTTGGAAAACAGCCCTAGTGGTACCGGTTCTTAAACCAGGCAAGCCCTCTAGAGAACCGGATTCCTATCGCCCCATTTCACTAACATCCCATATCTGTAAAATAATGGAATCCGTCATAAACAACAGATTAAAATTCCAAATTTCTTCCCAAAACTTACTTAATGAGGACCAGAATGGTTTTATGTCTAACCGACAAACTTTAGACCACGTTTTACATTTAGAACATGACGTTAAAACAGCACTCGCCCAGAAACAATACACTGTGGCCATTTTCATCGACTTTAGTAAAGCATTTGACATGGTTTGGCATCATGGCCTAATTCAAAAACTTAAAGAAAAAGCCATAGATGGCAGAATTCTAAATTTCATTCACTCTTTCCTAACAGACAGAAACATTACAGTAAAAACTAAAAACACTCTATCTGTCCCACATCAATTAGACAACGGCACCCCACAGGGAAGTATAATCTCACCAACTCTTTTCAAATTTATGATTGACGACATTTTCCATCTAAAACTAAAAATATGACCACTGCAAAATTTGCTGATGATATTTCCTTCTGGACGTCGTCAACATCTCTAAAACAAATCCAAAAAAGAATCCAACCCCTTCTTAAACATATAGAACTTTGGGCAGCCCAGTGGGGATTCCAAATTAACACTAAAAAGACCATCGGCTTACTCTTCAAAAACAGACACATGCCAAATTGTCCACCCAAACTCACCCTTAATGATCAAAACATCATATTCAAAAAGGAAGCTAAATTTCTGGGAATCACCTTTGACCATCAACTAACATGGGCTCCTCATATTCATAACTTGGTCACATCCTGCCAAAAAGATTTAAATCTAATGAGAGCCATCAGCGGCTCTGACTGGGGCGCTGACAAACAAACACTACTAAACATAATACAAATCACTAATTCAATCTAAAATAGACTATGCTGCTCCAGTCCTCAACTCCATATCAGAAAGACTTAACAGTAAACTAAACTCCATTCAATATAAAGCCCTTAAAATAGCCCCGGGCACTAGAACCGGTACCGCACTAAATTCTCTCCTGTTAATATCAGGAAGCACATCCATCCAACTTAGGCGCCATCAAACCATCCCCAACTACTGGGCTGGGGCCCAACATAACCCCATCCTGAAACAAATCATCACCAAATACAACAATCTCAGACCTGCAACCCTAAAGAAATTAAAAAACAATCACCATATCTCACACATCTATACAAACTCATTGAAACTCACAAACTAGAAAATATAAAACACACAGACCCATCAAACATATACATAAATGCCCCCCCCCCCCCCCCCCCCCCGAAACAGACCTCTCACTCCATAAAACATTCATATCACACCCAGACACTAAAAACCTAGACAAAAAAGAAATATCAAACAACTACATACACCAAAACTGGCCCTACCACACCCATATCTACACTGATGCATCACAAACAAATAACAACATAACAGGACTAGGCATACAGATCACATAACCCACACCAATCACCACAAACTTCCACTATACAAACTATACACATATCATCACAGCTGAACTACTCGCTATACAATGTGCATATCACTACATAAACTATCTAACGACACAAACTTCCTTATAATTTCAGACTCTCTAGGTGCATTAACCCAAATCCATAACAAAAAATCTAAATCAAGGCAAGACATAATAAACAACATTATAGACATACATACAAAAATCATAGAAACCAACAAAACAATAACTCACCTGCACACACTGGCATAACAGGCAACCAACTAGCAGACACAGCAGCAAAATTAGCCACTACCCAACCATCACCAAACATAAATTTCACCACTAGTAAAGTCGAAATCAAATCACTAATTAGAAAAAACACATTATCTCAAAATTTCAAAACCAATATTCAAAATTGTAAGTCAAATTTGACAAAATCCTTCTTCAATAAACCAATCACAAAGTGCCGCAACTTTACAAAGTCTATTTTAACAGAAAAAATCATAAACAGAATGTTAAGCGGCCAAATTAATCTAAACGAAACTCTCCATAAACAAAACAGACACCCATACCAAACAAAACTGCATCCACTGCAATACACCTGAAAACCTAGACCACATATTCAATCACTGCTCACAATATAAACAACAACAAACACAATTATACAACTCTCTTCCCCCCCAGCTCAAAAACAACATCACACTGCTTCTAATCCCCTTTAATCATCCCGCTAAATTCTCCAATATAGCCACATTCCTTAAATCAACAAATCTCATAAGCAAACTTTAGAAAAATCCCAACAAATTACAGCCTAGTTACTATATACAAAATCCACACTTTTACAATTTAGGATCGGGATCCAAATTCTCAGCGCGGACCGACTTCTCCGACGTCCGCGCGAACAATTCGCCCATATCCATACACCAATAACCATTACCGTTTACCCAGCCACCAACCCAAGCCCAGCTCCCACGCACACGGCCAAGACTCCCCCCCCTCCTGACTCCCCTACCCCAGCCAGTAAGCCCAAACTTTTTACAATAGGTTTTCCGATCCACCCCACCGTTATTTTTAAGTTTATAGTACATGTACATATTATTACCTGATAATAATATTAACTGATTTTATACCATTTTAAGTTACCTCCCGTAGACTAGGTTTCTTACAGCTCCACAACACTACTGCTAAAGCTTCTTTCTTCCCTTCATCCGCCTTTACTGTATTTCTTTCTTCTTTTTCCCCCCTAATTTATATTTTTTGGGGCCAGCCGATTACTTATTTATTTCCCACTATTGTTTGTTATTGTTTAACCCGTCTGGCCCCGACTGCGAAATAGCCGGTGGCTGAAGCGGTCGTAAAATCTACTAATACTACTACATAGCATTCATTCCCAGTTGCAGTTTGTACTCCAAGCGAACAACACCTCCCAAGCCAGCACAGAGCATTGCCTTATAGCCAGCCAAGGAGAAATCCATCATCGATAATTATCACGTTATCCTTTCAGCCTTATTCACATACTCTTAAAATCACTCTCATCGTTTGTTTGTTGTTTAACGCCGAACTTAGCAATATTTCAGCTATAGGACAGCGGTCTGTAAATAATCGAGTCTTGGCCAGACAATCAGTTGCAGTTTGTACTCCAAGCGAGCAACACTTCCCAAGCCAGCACAGAGCATTGCCTGATAGCCAGCCAAGGAAACTCCATCATCGGTAATTATCACGTTATCCTTTCATCCTTATTCACATACATCACTCTCTCACCGAATTAATCGAAAAACCCCTAAATCCTTAAAACAACAACACTCAACTCTTATAAATAACCAACACCTTATTCCCCCCCCCCCCCCCCCCCCCCCCCCCATCTCCCTAACACAGCTCGCACTCATTTCTACTCACTACCCACGCCCACCACTCAAACACACCTTTTGACCCAACTCCTAAAAACAAAAAAACACCTAATCCCCCCTTCTCCTTAACACAACGCACGCTCTTTCCTACTCACCACCCACGCCCACCACTCACATACCTCCACTCCTTCGACTAAATATCTCCTAATCCCCGCTTTCCACTTGTCTCACCTAATCCCAGCCTTCCAGCAACAAAATAAATCTTTAATAATTAATCCATTTCACAAACCCTCCTACTAAAACCAACAACAAATAACCACCGCAACCTCCTCCGCCTCCTAAACACAACTCACCCAGTAAAAACAACAAACCAACTCAACTCCCCAAAACACCACTCCCACTCCACCACCACTCACCACAACACACGCTCTACAACTCTCAAACACAACACCCAAACAACATGACTAACACCCGCAACGCCACACTCGCAGACATTCCAGCTCCTTACTCACCCACGCCTGCGGAAGCGCACAACACTTCCGGGAGGTCACTCGAAAACATCGTCCCGACCGAGTATGGCGAAAACACGACACACACAACCACCACCAAACCAGCTAACTCGCCACCTCAAAACACCAAAAAACGCAAACTCGACACATCCCTTCCACCTCCATCGCCCATACCCTCCCTGGCCGCCTTCCTCACCACCTTCGCCCTCTACTTCTTCTCAGCAGGCTCAGGCACCAAAATAGGACTTTGGTTTAAAAGAGAAAAAATAAATTACAATAATATTAGAAAAGCCAACAAAGGATACCAGATAATTTTCCCTAACCGAGAATCTTACAACGCAGCAAATAAAATAACTCAAATATTCCACGTCATGGTAATCAAACAAACACCTAATTGGCAACAATATACAAGAGGCGTAATTAGGGTTAACCCAAGGGAAACAACTGAGGACTTACAATTATACTCGCTAGAAGCTAACATAAACCAAGACCAAAACCCTCAACCCCTAATCACCAGCACGCGTAGAATACCTCATCTAGAAACGGAAAAACGGTCCCAACCTCCATTGTCATAATCAACTTCAAAAAGACCGCTAAATTCCCTGAAGCCCCCAAACACATATCCCGCGGAGCCCACACCAACTTAGAAGTCAAACCCTATATAAAGCAAGTTAAGCAATGTACAAAGTGCCTCAAATACAACCACACTGCCTCCCAATGCACATACCGTAAAACTAAATGTAACAAATGCGCACAAACACACTGCCCAGGCACATGCACACCCTGGTGCACCCACTGCAAATCCACCCAACACACTTCACTTTCAAACCAATGCCCATACAGACACACACTCACCCAGCAGGCCAACAAACACATAAACATAGACACGGCTAAAATCCAAACACGAAAATTTGCTACACCACACCCAAACACCATCCCACAAACAAACACCACACCCATAACCGACAGCTCTGTCTGGGCCCCCTACCGAGAAACCGCACCCACCTCACACACACAAGCAGCCACTCAACCAACCACGAACCCTCCCACATCTCACATAGCCAAAACATCAACCCCCGCATGCAAAAAAAACCTCAAAATGACCACCACAACACGACCCTCATCCAAGCACCCTACAGCCCATATGGTAACAACACTCTCCCACAAGCAAGCACAACAACAAAACACAAACACTAAGAAATAATCAGCTACACCCATCCCGAAAACACCTTCACAATCCTCCACATCACATGCCTCCCCCATGGAAACTCAATCAGCTAAACCTTATCTAACCGATGACGAAGATTTCTCCACTACTGAGGAAACAATAGACACTACTCCAACTAAAACAAACCAAACTCCCCAACCAGCCAACACCCAAAACCTAAATAACCTCACCTTACTCCTAGCATACATGCATAGTCAAAACTCACCAAAAGCTAGCATGAAATCCTTCCACAAAGTAGCTTTCGATCTAAAATTAACCGATCTTCCCTTCTTCCTCTTTAACCTCCATCTAAAAGAACTCACCGAATAAAATAAAAACTAAAAACTAAATCACCAATCACCCGAACCCAATATTCGAAGGACTAAATATTTTTCAGTGGAACGCCAACGGACTCATCTCCCACGGCCATGAACTAAAAACTAAATTTAAACTAAATAAAGGCCCTCACATTGCTTGTATACAGGAAACCAAATTCTCAAAAAAATCCAAATTCACACTACCTAACTACAACTCAGTTAGAACTGACAGAGCTAAACCGAAAACAAGAAGAGCCGCAGGAGGACTAATCATATTTATTAGGGAAGATATAAATAACGAAGAAATAAAAATAGACACGCCAAACCTAGAAGCCAACGGCATTAAAATCACATTAAATAACCGAAACATAAACATCATAAATATTTACCATTGGGCGGAACAAAAAGTCCAACCTGAGGATCTAAACAAACTACTCCAAATAAGCGATAAATCTACTAAATTCCTAGGAGACTTTAACGCTCACCATCCTACATGGAGCATAGATGATAAAATAGATAATCATGGAAAATTAATCTCCGAATGGATAGAAACAAACGACCTAGTACTCCTTAATAGCAACCAACCCACGAGGTACGATAAATAAACCAAAAAATGTCGGCTATCGACCTAACCATATGCACCGCAGATCTAGCCCAAAGTACTCAATGGGAAGAGCACGACGTCCCGCTAGGTAGTGACCACTTCCCCATAAACATAACCATAGGAAATACAAACGTACCAATCCAAACAGAAAACAAAGAACCAAAATTCCATTACAATAAAGCTAACTGGGACCAATTCCAAGATATCTGCAACGAAGCTAACTTAAACGAAATAGAAAATAATGATCCAGAAACCTATTGTAAAAACCTAACAGACTATATAATAAACGCAGCCAAAACCTCCATCCCCTTCAAAACATCTAAGACAGGCAAACCGACGGTACCATGGTGGAATGAGGGAATAGAACAGACTAGACGAAAACGTAAATCAGCCTTCAATAAAGCAAAACGCGACTACAAATATTTAAACATAGCCCACGAACTAAACCACCAGGTTAAAAAACTAGTCCAAATAGGCAAAAGTAGAGACTGGAAAAAATTCTGCGAAGGTATAAATATCCGTACAGATGCCAGAATGGTCTGGCGCAAAATCCACGCCATCAGAGGCTTAAAACGACATAAAAAAAACCTAACATTGACAACTCAACCAACCCCGCCCAAAAAGCAAATAATCTCGCCAACCACTTTTCGGCCGTTAGCAGTAACACCAACTTCAGTCAAAAATTCCAAGATAAACTTAAAACAGAAAACAAACCCACAAAAGAACCAAACAATAACAATCTAGAAATAAATCAACCCTACACAATGGAGGAGCTCCTCTACGTAATCCAAAACAGGAAAAAGGGCACAGCCCCAGGATAACACCTAACTTCTTACCAAATAACTCCCCCTAAAACTACTCCAGGCACTACTCAAACTATACAATCTCATCTACCTAAACGGACAGGTTCCTACTCCCTGGAAACAGGCCCTAGTCATACCAATCCCTAAACCTAATAAACCAGCTAATCAAGCTAACTCATATAGACCAATATCCCTAACTTCAAACTTATCGAAAGTAATGGAATCAATGGCTAAAAATAGATTACAACATTACTTAACCCAAAATAACATCATAAACCCAGATCAAAGCGGTTTCACTCCTGGCCGCTCAACCCTAGATAACCTCGCCCGACTAGAACAAGATATTAAGACAGGACAACTAAATAAACAATATACCACAGGCATCTTCTTAGACTTCTCTAAAGCTTTCGACATGGTATGGCACGATGGGCTAATACAAAAACTTTAAAAAATAGGACTCAAAGGTCAGATAATAAACTACATCCAGGACTTCCTAAACAATCGTAAAATAACCGTGGGTATAGACCAAACTCTATCGGACCAATGTCCCCTAGAAAATGTCACTCCACAGGGCAGTATCCTCAGCCCCACCCTCTTCAATATAATGATAAACGATCTATTCGAGGGCCTATCCCCTAAAGTAAACACATCAAAATTCGCGGATGATGGAGCCATCTCGATCCGCACTAAAAGCATGAAAATGGTCCAAAATTTACTCCAAAAATCTCTAAATGAAATACAACAATGGGCTGACAAATGGGGCTTCTCCCTTAACTCAGAAAAAAACAACAGGAATAGTATTCAAACATAAAAACATGAAACCCGCCTCCCCAATCCTCCAGCTAAACAATCAAACAATCAAATTTCAAAAACAAACCAAATTCTTAGGACTTATTTTCGATGAACATCTCACCTGGGATGCTCACATCCAAAACCTAACAACTAAACGCAGTAAAGACCTAAACACCCTAAGATGCCTAACTGGCTCTAACTGGGGAGCATCCAAAGATACCCTCCTCTCTATCTACATATCACTAATTAGATCAAAACTAGACTACGGCTGCGCCATATACAACACCCTAAACAACTCTCTATCTAAAAAACTTGACTCAATACAATATCAGACTCTCAAACTAATTACACGCACCCAACATGGCACCTCCTACACCTCACTTCAGGCCTTAACAGGAGAAATGCCACTAAGTCTACGCAGGGAACGGCTAAGCTTAAATTTCTGGGCCGCGTCCCAATCAAACCCTCTCATCCAAAACTTAATAAACCAAAACATCAGCCCCAAAAACCAAGCTCTAGCTCGTAAACACCCCTTACTTACCCCAATATCCCAAAGAATAACAAACTACCTAAATGAACATCAAATTAAAAATCTTAAACAAAACTGCAAACAATCAAATATCTTCACCCCTAAACTTAAAATACCCAAAATAGACACAACACTAGCTGGCCAAAAAAATAAACAAACCGACCCAAACATACGTTTTCAAGCTAAAATATCAATTAGAAATATATTTTTTTAAGAATTCCCAGAGGAGAAGATGTTGAAGTTAAGCTTGTTTTATTTGAAAGACAAATGCGACACAAAAAGTATATCTCAAAACGTATTCTTGACTCAAAAAATATCTTCTCCTCTGTAACGGGTGGACCGTTTGAGGCTGAAATCTCGCATGTTTGTTGCTTTCTAGTGACGGCATCATAGTGTGTTCAAATCATTGTAATGGTTTTATTTGTTTCGTTAGCTTTTCAGATTATAGGAAATACAACTGTCATTGAAGTATACAACAACCACGTCAAAGATGAGGTTATATAAAGGTTATGACAAATTATGTTTTTTGTTTGTTTTGTTTGTTGTTTAACGCCACATTCAGCACTATTGCAGCTTTATGACGGCGGTCTGTAAATAATCGAGTCTGGACCAGACAATCCAGTGATTGATATCGTGCGCATCGATCCACGCTATTGAGATACAATGACATGCACCAACCAAGTCAGTGAGCCTGACCACCCGATCCCGTTAGTCGCCTCTTACGACAAGCATAATCGCTTTTTATAGCAAGTATGGTTTGCTGAGGACCTATTCTACCCCGGATCTTCACGGGTCGACAAATTATGTATCATGTTTGATATTTCACTTCACAGTCATGTACGATTTTACAAACAAGACTGTTTCCCTTTTCAAAGTATATGTGGCGGAAAATGTGAATAATGAAATGATAGATGGTTGTCACCATCAAAGTTTGAAGTGTTATTGAGTCATCAGCATTTTGGTTAAAATGATTTTTTTTACAAATTTCAAAAATGTTGCGAAGTCAAATGTAATTCATGACAACGCATGACATATCCTGAGATTCATATGGTCAAATGTCAAGGTCATTAGATAAGAGATGTGATTACACTTTCTCATGAAATAGGAATGTTTTGTCACCAAAATATGTCTATAACCTCTGGGATGTGAACCTACCATGACAGGGTTCAATCAAGATTACTCAATGTAGTCACCAATCAGGTAATGGTGGCACAGTTACATGTCATTTGACCCGGCAAGGATATCAAACATTTAAACTTCTGTTGTCTGGGCTTTTCGAACGCAAACGGTACGGACCTGAAAGGCATATTCGGGACATGACGATGGTGAGTCTGTTTCTGGTTTTCCGATTTAGAGTGACAAAAAACTACCCATAAGACTGTATGGCAACATGGATGACTTCAGCTTTCCAACAGTCTACTTTATCTGGAGCAATATTCCAACAATTCCAACCTTAGGTGTCTATATTTCACAATCTCTGGGTACAATCGAGCATGTTCTTCCTACCAAGATTCTCAAAACCCTCATATAATTTTTACAAGTTGCTTGATCATAGTTACAACATTCAAGGCATTAGTAAAGCTGTCCAGTTTTCGAGGTAGACATCTGGATACATTTCCAAATTGGATGCATCAGTGACAAAAATGATGTCCGATTGAATTCGCTATTTCGACTTGTACCGTATGGTCACGTATTCTTTAAGTCAACAGTTGACTGGCCTTCTCATGAATTTGTGCCAGGTGCCACCATTGAACAGTTAGTATCATCACTATGTGATAGTGATTATTAAACACATGCTTATGATGTAGTCTGAATCCTACAATAGACTATGCTTTTAGCAGAGAGGTGAGGTGGAATGGGGTTAAACGTCACGTCCAAGATTATTGCATTTATATACGAGGGGTGTTCATTAAAGATTTCCCCTAAACCACTTAGGGTTATCATATTTGGTTGAAATTTCACATGTGTAATGATACATGTATCTATGGGTTATGTCTGCATTTGCAGAAACGAACTATTAATCTTACCACTTTTACAGGTGTTGTGATCGAGTAGGGTGTGACAATGGAGCCAGTAGAATACCGAGCAGTGATTAAGTTTTTATATTTGAAAGGTCGCACACCAAAAGAAACTTTCGATGAAATGAAAGCAACATATGGGGAAGATGCCCCATCATATGACGTTGTTAAACACTGGCATCGCGAGTGTGGTCGGACATCTGTGGAAACAGCTGCCATTCCTGGTCGCCCCAATTCAGCCATTGATGAGGACACTATCCATCAAGTGGAGACCGCCATTTTGGCAGACCGACGTATAACTGTTCGCCAGTTAGCACAAGATGTCAAGATCTGTGTAGGGTTTGTGAAAAAAAATAATCCATGACAATTTGAACATGCATAAGGTGTCTGCACGATGGATTCCCACGTTGCTCACACCTTTCCAAAAGCAGGAACGAGTCAATTGCTCAAAGGATCTTTTGGACATGTGCCAAAAAAAAACCCAGGCAAAATTTTTGGACAGACTTTCCAACCATGAAGTCATTTTTGAAGGGAAAACGTTTCACAGATGATGAAACACTGATTTCTGAAGTCAAGTCCTGGTTTGAGACGCAAAATGAGGGTTTTTACAAGCGAGGTCTCCATAGTTGCATAAAACGATGGGAGAAGTGTGTAACCCTTGGTTGTTCCTATCGGAAGTGGGTCAGGGGAAATCTTTAACACCCCTCGTAGCAACGTCCATGAACGTGTGTGTGTGGCTGCTTGTACAACCCGGACTGATGCCGATTTATAGTGCTAACTCACTGAGATACCATGCCGCAGTTGAACATGAATACCCAACTCAGACACAGTATACTGACTCCGGGCCGAGCAGTTGTTTTTTTCCCCCTTAATTCCGAGCTCCAGACAGGGTAACAACAAGTACCATCTTTAAACGTCTTTTGGTATGACGCGGCCGCGATCGAACCCAGGACCATCCGCTCTCCGGGCGGACGCTCTACCACTAGACCATGGAGGCGGTCTTTTAGCAGAGAAGTGTCATGATCATTGAAATAGTTTTTCACTTTTTATTTTATTGGTCCCGGTAGTATGGTTTTTAACTAAGTTGGTTGGTTGGTTGGTTTGTTGTTTAACGCCGCACTCAGCAATATTCCAGCTATATGACGGCGGTCTGTAAATAATCGAGTCTGGACCAGACAATCCATTGATTAATATCATGATCATCGATCCACGCCATTTGGATCGATGACATGCATCAATCCAAGTCAGCGAGCCTGACCACCCGATCCCGTTAGTCGCCTTTAAGGGCAGGCATGGGTTGCTGAAGACCTATTCTACCCCGGAATCTTCACGGGTCATGC
The DNA here is from genome assembly GCF_023055435.1 of Haliotis rufescens. NCBI lineage: Eukaryota > Metazoa > Mollusca > Gastropoda > Lepetellida > Haliotidae > Haliotis > Haliotis rufescens. The sequence continues at coordinate 23,397,287 of NW_025964383.1, read as the reverse complement.
ATCAACCAAGTCAGCGAGCCTGACCACCCGATCCCGTTAGTCGCCTCTTACTTGGTTGGTTGGTTGGTTGGTTTGTTGTTTAACGCCGCACTCAGCAATATTCCAGCTATATGACGGCGGTCTGTAAATAATCGAGTCTGGACCAGACAATCCATTGATTAATATCATGATCATCGATCCACGCCATTTGGATCGATGACATGCATCAATCCAAGTCAGCGAGCCTGACCACCCGATCCCGTTAGTCGCCTTTAAGGGCAGGCATGGGTTGCTGAAGACCTATTCTACCCCGGAATCTTCACGGGTCATGCATCAACCAAGTCAGCGAGCCTGACCACCCGATCCCGTTAGTCGCCTCTTACTTGGTTGGTTGGTTAGTTGGTTTGTTGTTTAACGCCGCACTCAGCAATATTCCAGCTATATGACGGCGGTCTGTAAATAATCGAGTCTGGACCAGACAATCCAGTGATTGATATCATGAGCATCGATCCACGCAATTGGGATCGATGACATGTATCAACCAAGTCAGCGAGCCTGACCACCCGATCCCGTTAGTCGCCTTTTACGACAAGCATAGTCACCTTTTACGGCAAGCATGGGTTAATGAAGACCTATTCTATCCCGGAATCTTCACGTGGCTAGACTCCTCTTACGACAAGCGTAGTCGCCTTTTACGGCAAGCATGGGTTGCTGAAGACCTATTCTATCCCGGATCGTCACGGGTCAGAAACAGATGTAAAACAGAACAGAGACTTGTAATAAAACCGACAAACTCACTTGATACATTCCTCATGGTACTTCTTTTCTCCCTCTACACTTTTAGTCCCCGGTGGGAGATCTTCACCACAGTATCCACATAGTAACATTTCATCGGGAAACCTTGTTGTTTACATTACCTAGAATGAGAAACGGAGAAATCTTAAATAAGTTTACTTTGAAATAATGTGTCACACTGTTGTACATAAAAGAAACACTGCAACTGTAAAATAGTTTAACAAATGATTTTTGTCTCAGTAATAAAAGTGACAAAACCATTCCATATTAATAAGGAATATCTGCCAAAATCAGAGTCAACTGTGTGATTCAGACTATATCATGAGCTTGTTTCAATGAATCACTGTCAAATACTGATGATACCAGGTGGCGGACATCCCCCAACCAAAAGGCGACTATGCTTGTCGTAAAAGGCGACTAAAGGGATCGGGTGGTCAGGCTCGCTGACTTGGTTGATGCATGTCATCGATCCCAATTGCGTGGATCGACGCTCATGATATCAATCACTGGAGTGTCTAGTCCAGACTCGATTATTTACAGACCGCCGTCATATAGCTGGAGTATTGCTGAGTGCGACGTAAAAAAACCAAAACAAACCATCCCCCAACCAGGACCCTTAATCCGCTACGACGTTGTCGACCTGTTCACTAATGTACCCCGGGACGAGGCCACTGATATCTTCAGAACCAGCATTAAGAAGATCCACCCGCTGACAGCATCATCCGACACTCCTGCATCAGCTCAACATACTGCACTTACTTAGTACTCCAACTTTTAAATGCCTATCAAAGAAGATAATAAAAATATATTTTGAAATTTAAAATAAACACCTTTTAATACCCATTCATGAAGACATGTTATCGACTTTAAGGTCGTGATTCAGAAGTTAATGTTTGTGTACAGGGCCTGATGATGTACGCCTCTTCGTGATGGGGCTAGATAGGGAGGAAAGATTCCCCTGAAGTAAAAGTAAATCTCGCAATTAAGGCTAACCCTCCACAAGCTGGTCTACTACTGGGTAACAGAACGCCAAGAATATAGCCATCTTTCAACTAAGTAGCCCAGTCAGCCTCCCTACGGTATACAAACCAGCCAAATTGGAGATGGGACTTGCCAAATTAAATGGCAAATTACACAAGCAACATTGGGACAAAGCCATGCCAATGTATGTATGTTTTCGCGCCCACATCCGGCTACTGAAGATGTATATGCGCCTTGAGTGTGGAGAGCTAACTGCCAACACTCGCCAGGCGCCTTTCCATGAACCCCTACCTCCAACAGTTAGATGACCCGAAATTGCAAATGGACGTTCGCATTGTTCTCTCGAAAGTACCTGATGCAGTGACCCGTGAAGATCCGGGGTAGAACAGGTCTTCAGCAACCCATGCTTGCCCTCAAAGGCGACTATGCTTGTCGTAAAAGGCGACTATGCTTGTCGTAAAAGGCGACTAACGGGATCGGGTGATCAGGCTCGCTGACTTGGTTGTTGCATGTCATCGATCCCTATTGCATGGATCGATGTTCATGATGTATATCACTGGAGTGTCTAGTCCAGACTTGATTATTTACAGACCGCCGTCATTTAGCTGGAATATTGCTGAGTGCGGCGTAAAACAACAAACCAAACCAAACCAAAACCTGATGCAGTTTTCACTGATAGCCCACTCATAGGTTCACCAAATGAAATGCCTGTTGTTGGCCTCGAAGATTTTGAGTTTTCCACCTCCTCCGACCCCTCGTCAATGATCCCTTGAATATTTTGTTAATGTCATTTTATAATTAAATTTGTGATTTACCGATTGAGATCGGAATCCAATAAAAGAAATTAATCAAATCATTTCCACAGAATCAACTCATTTCCACAGAATCAACTTGATAGATAATAATGACATTATTTCAGTCACTCTCAATGCGGACTGTTCTTTGCATGACATTAACTGTTGCGTCTCACTCACTCACCATTACTTCAATGTCCATGCTTGCCGTTAAAAGTGAGTACGCTTGTCGTAAGGGGCGACTAACGGGATCGGGTGGTCTGGCTCGCTGACTTGGTTGAAGCATGTCATCGATCCCAATTGCGTGGATCGACGCTCATGATATCAATCACTGGAGTGTATTGTCCAGACTCGATTATTTACAGACCGCCGTCATATAGCTGGAATATTGCGGCGTAAAACAACAAACCAGCCAACCAACAAACCAACATCTGTTTCGGCTTTCTGTTCAGTTGCACTTCCAAGTGACCTTTAATGTGTATCCCTATTTTCTATTAATTCTCTTGTGGATACAGCGTGTCCTACAGATCTCGTGTCATCATCATACTGCGTTTCCAATGACATGATTTACATGGGAAAAAAGGAGCCAGAAAGAGATGTTGGCGTTGCAGAGACCAACTGCTGGTTAAGAAAATGATCCTTGAAGAAGCTAAAACTAACCACCGTTACCTCTTAATGTGTTGGATAGACTACAGAAAAGCTTATGATTCTGTACCTCACGAATGGATTTTGAAGTCACTGGAATGAATTGACCTCCCCGATCGACTACTTGCTTTAGGTCTTCAGCAACCCATGCTTGCCGTTAAAGGCGAGTATGCTTGTCGTACGAGGCGACTAACGTGATCGGGTGGTCTGGCTCGCTGACTTGGTTGAAGCATGTCATCGATCCCAATTGCGTGGATCGACGCTCATGATATCAATCACTGGAGTGTATTGTCCAGACTCGATTATTTACAGACCGCCGTCATATAGCTGGAATATTGCGGCGTAAAACAACAAACCAGCCAACCAACCAACCAACATCTGTTTCGGCTTTCTGTTCAGTTGCACTTCCAAGTGACCTTTAATGTGTATCCCTATTTTCTATTAATTCTCTTGTGGATACAGCGTGTCCTACAGATCTCTTCTCATCATCATACTGCGTTTCCAATGACATGATTTACATAGAAAAAAGGAGCCAGAAAGAGATGTTGGGGTTGCAAAGACCAACTGCTGGTTAAGAAAATGATCCTTGAAGAAGCTAAAACTAACCACCGTTACCTCTTAATGTGTTGGATAGACTACAGAAAAGCTTATGATTCTGTACCTCACGAATGGATTTTGAAGTCACTGGAATGAATTGACCTCCCCGATCGACTACTTGTTTTAGGGCTTCAGTAACCCATGCTTGCCGTTAAAGGCGACTATGCTTGTCGTAAGAGGCGACTAACGGGATCGGGTGGTCAGGCTCGCTGACTTTGTTGATGCATGTCATCGTATCCCAATTGCGTGGATCGATGCTCATGATGTCAATCATTCGATTGTCTGGTCCAGACGCGATTATTTACAGACCGCGTTCATACAGCTGAACTATTGCTGTGTGCGGCGACATACAACAAACAAACAAACTTGTTTTACTCAAGTCTTCAATGAAGTGCTGTTCAACTCAACTTGAGATGTATTCGCAGGGGCAGGCGGTGACCGTGGAACCCATTTCTATTTGAAGAGGAATATTTCGGGGCGATTTAGTAGTCAGTCGCTCGCGATCGGGGACTTCTAAGTTATTTCCCCGTGGGGACCCGGGGAAGATAAACAAGAATGTGTCCTCAGCACCCCATTGCTGGTCGTAAAAGGCGACTATATATATGTCTCAATGTATAAAACTTGCTTAGAGCCCTATGCCCAGAAGGCGGTGTCTCATGGGCCAATCTGGTGATGCTGACCTCCGAATTCTGTACGTCTCCAATTAATTGTCATGGGCCGAACCAGCCTGACCCTTAATTTGGTAGATGGTTATAGCTTTTCGTGTCAAATTTGCTGGAGTATACCACCCCTTTATCTGCGGTCTTGCAGCTTGGAAATCCGCTGCATCATAAGACTATCCTCGTAGACAACCAACAATTAAAAGTTATACACGGGATCTCATGCAAAAGAGGCAGGACACCCAGGTAGGAAGCAATAAACTTCACGAATTAAACCAACAATCGGTCATACCTACTTGGGTTGTCAGTCAAGACATGACGAGGTCGTTTTATGACGATGTCGTATTGGCCACAGTCGGTTCATACACGAATATCTGCTTAAGACAGATGAGGACGAACCTCCTAAGTGTAAGCCTTGTGATGAAAGGTTCACTGTCAAGCATATATTGCTAGACTGTGTGGACTTGTCAATCGCAAAGGATTCACATTATCAAAGTGTAATCTAATAGATCTCTTTTCCCGTGTCGGCGGGCATCTCATCATAAATTACTTGAAATAATGTGAATAATTAAATGCTTGTTTTTAAAATTTGGTGTGATGCTATTACCTACTGACATTACTTAAGGCTCTGTCCAGGAGGTAAAAGTATCGTAAAAGTATTGCCGCCCTGTGTGACACGTAATCATAATCAATGTAACTATCATTAACCAGTGTTTTTAGGCCAACTCATTGCTGAGTATTTTTTAATATTGGCTAGCATTGTGCACAACCACCAGTGGCTAAAGTGATGCCGTAAATCCTGCTGGGGTATCAAGTAGGAAGCAGAGGTACTATGAGTCCCCATGATCCCCAGCGAGGTGGCCTAGCTTTGGTTACTGGTGGCCTATAGCCCGTGTTTTAAAACTGTATATATAATATTGTAATGCTAAAATAAGTTTCATGAATTGTTTCCAAATATAAACTAGTGTCCAAAAGAAACGATACCAACTTATTTTCAAAATTGTTTTTTACTAAGTGAATTGTCAAGTATGAAAACATGCCAATTCGTATTGCACATCCCAAACACAGCATAGTCGATAAAAAATACCGGGAACACGTGATCACTTCCGGGAAAAAACGTAAATTTCGTGAAAGTGACATTTCCCTCTCTAGCATGTTCTGCACGTGCAGAAAAACTGTATAAAACGGCTGATCAGACACGTTGATATCACAGCAACAAAAAGAACACAAGATCTGCCACGTTTGACAGCCATCGAGAGAGAGAGAGCCGTTGGAATGGTCCAACATGGAGCGTCACACGTCCACGTCGCCAGAAGGTTGGGCTGCGCACGCATCACTATCACCAGGTTGATGCAGCGGTTACTTCAGACAGGTCAGACGTCAGACAGGCCCAGGAGTGGAAGACCACGAGTACCTCCAGTCAACGTCCAGGACTTGAACGATGTCTCCTCGAGGAATGGCAACGCATCACTCCCAACGTCATCAGACGTTTGACGTCATCAGTCCGTAGGCGTGTTTTGGCATGTATTGATGCTCACGGTGGACATACCCGCTACTGACTTGACTTTGAGACGTGTGGTGTGACATTTCCCGTTGTTTCTGTGATCACTGCTCTAACGAAATGTTCATTTTTCGACCCTTCCCATCTTTAAAGGCTTGTCATATTGGTTGTACAGATTTTATTGAAATGAAATTTTTGTACAGATGTTGTGAAAGGATTTCTCAAAAGCATAACACCAATCCTAAACTTCTGCATTGTTTTGTTTTTCTTTTATGTCGTTGCAAACAGGTGGTATCGTTTCTTTTGGACACTAGTTTAGTATGCTCAGATATGTTTTACAACTTGTTTTTAAATAAAACTTTGCATTAATGACGAAATTGTAAATATATTAACTTGGTCTCGTCTCAATGTGGCTGAAATAATGCCGATGCGACGTTAAATTTTAACTCACTCACTCACTAAATTAATATTAATATTATTGTTGTTGTTGTTGAAGAATCTTTACATAATCATAAAGAAAATCGCATCCTGATTTGAATTACCCTTTATCATCAAAGCATGTCCTCAAGTGTAAGTACAGCAGATAGTTGGCGTTTTCGTAGATAGAAAAAGCATTAAAATCCTCTCTGAATTTACCACATACATAATCACAGCTGCGTGAAGTATAGCATTGTTTTATTAAATACGTCAAAATATTTGTAATTGCTTTATTGATGAGTGGGGGTGGAATGAATATCGGTAGCCTGAACACGTGACGTTTGAATTTGTTTGAGGAAACCAGTTTAACACCTACCTTGCAGCATCTGGTCGTGTCGGCGTCAACCAGTAAATTGAAACGTGTGTTCGACTTAGATAAACATATCACAGATAACACATGCAGGTCTAAACACAGCTGACTCACGTCAAAGGATACTTAATGCACCAGTTAGCTCCCCTGTGAGGATTCGGGGTACAATAGTTCTCCAGTAGTGTATTCTTGTCGTAAGATGCACGTTAGTGGGTCAGGTGGTTAGGCTGATTACGTTTTATCCTTCTCCCACGGCGATATCGGGATTCAAAGTGGCAATATATCATATAAACACCCTGCTGTCTTATATAGAGAATGTGGCATGCAGTCTTCGTGTTTTACAGTATTTGACTTTGAATGAAAGCTGTTAAATATGATTGCTTTATTGCCATTGCCACTTCAATTTATATGGCATAGGTCGGTCTCTATGACGACAAGGAATATGATGGGATGTTACCGCAGTCGTCCCTCGTGACATGTTTAGAAAGCGAAATATATGATTTATGCAAAATAAAGTTCATATAACCTCTTAATAAAAGTTGGGTCACTAGTGCCAGACACGTGCGTAGTGTTGTCATTCCTGATTTTGACCATTTCAAGGAAGGTCGATTAATCTCGGTTGACCATTTTTTCTGTCATTGTTTGTCATGCTGCTTTTGATAGAGTACTTGATTTCATTCATTGTTTATGAATGAACTAGCGATGCTGCGCGGAGCGTCTACAGGCTATTGGCATGCAACGCACCTCCATGTTCGATGACCACGTGTTGTGCCACCCCCTAAAAATCCTCATATCGTCAATAGACGTCAATGGTGTATACAGCGTCGAAGTCCGGGTAATCGCTACTAGTCACGTGTCATGTGTTCAGATGAGTCCTGATATACTTTACACTTCCTTGATAAACGTGGTCGTATCTGGCGACGTCGAAATGAACGCTTAACCATTGTCGGCCTCTGTCTCCTCATGACAGATTTGGCGGTGGATTGGTTATGGTGATGTGTGGCATCACTATGGCTGACCGAATCCCACCCTATAAGCGCAATGAAAGGTCACTGGACAGTACCATCGGGATAGCATACTGACACCTTTTATTGTCCCGTTTGCAAGGCGTGTGGGTCGACGTTTTGTCCGCCAGGACGACAACGCCCGTGCCTCACAATGCACGAATCGTCAATACTCACCTCCAGCAGCACAACATCAATAGAATTCCATGTAAAGCAATGAGCCCTGACCATTCCCCAATTGACCACGTCTGGGACATGATAGGGAGACGTGTGCGTCAACTTCATCGACCGCCATGACCAGCCGCTGCAAGAGGATAGGGACAGACTCCCCCAAATCGCCTTTGGGAGACGCATAGGCAGCATGCCATCGTCGGGTGAATACATGTTTAACAAATCGTGGCGGTATTCCACACTACGGATCCACAAACGTCAATTTTGAAATTTCCAATGTTATCCCTACCGTCCGTCAAGATCGTTGGCGGTCATAACAGACAGACAGACAACTTTGTTCAAACTGACATTGATATAATGTACAGAACCATTCAATAGAATAGAGAGACAAATTATCATAGAATTCATACAGATATGCTATAAAGATAATATAAGAGTAAAACGTTATCCATATAAAAGATGCTTTCTACGATTAAGAATTAAAAAGCAGACTTTGGAACGTATAAAACACACATTGACATCGCGGAATATGAAACAAAGTTTGTCGATATTTAGCAATACATTCATTAAAATGAGTTATATATCGTCAGTGTATAATTATCAGTGCAACACAACATGGACCTCGTCATTGCAGTGAAAACATTTTTTTGTGTGGACAGGAACACCTTCATACGGACTGAGTTCCACTTGAATAGGAGCCACGCCAAACCTAAACTTGGCTAGTACTGTAACCCATGTCGGGAATCGAACCCGCGTGACGAGCGAACGCTTTAACCACTAAGCTACCCGACCGCCCCTCATGACAGCACAAGGAGATAACGTACGCAGAATGCACAGGAACTCGTTATTTCTCAGTTTCAGACATTTCCTGACTTACAAAGTCCCGGGACCGTATATGACACAAACTGACTTATAACGACTTCCTGGGCTCCCTTGCTTGATGCATGTCGTCATATCCCAGTTGCGTACGCGTGGATCGATGCTGATATATCATTCACTGGATTGTCTGGTCCAGACTCTATTATATACAGACCGCCGGCATAGAGTTGCAATATTGCTGAGAGCGGCGATAAACAACACACAAACAATGAATGTGGCGCAATTTTCTGTTTCAGTGTGTTGACATAAGTTTTTCAATGAAATAATGATATGCCACGACATAAATATGCCTAAAGTTGAGTTAGGAAATGAATGTTTTACAATGAGAAGGTTTTCAAAATGTATCCAATTCATGTAATACTTTAATCTCGAATAGTTCAACTGTTTTAGAATGACAAAATGGTAATTTTGTTGATTTACATTTCTTCATTATACATTATTTTACCCTGCATTATCTGATGATATCAGAATAGGTTTTCTTCTAATTAATTTCTGAATATTGAAATACTTCAATGACATATGGTGAGGTGGTGAGGTGAAATGGGGTTTAACGTCGCCGGCACACTGAGATACCATGCCGCAGTTTAACATGAATACCCCAATCAGAAATAGTATACTGACTCCAAGCCGACTCGTCCTTAGTACCGAGCGCCAGGCAGGGTAACAACAAGTATAATCTTTAACGTCTGTTCGCTTGACATGTTAGGGGATCGAATCCCGGACCTTCCGCTCTCCGGGCAGTCGTTCTCTCCACTGGACCACGGAGGCGGTTTCAATGCCATGTGATTAAATATGTGTTAAGTAGTATAAAAACTTATCCTCGAGTTACCCGAGGTTCGACACAACCGAAAATGGTGAATAACGAAGGAATACGCAGGGACAGAGCTGCAATCGAACGAAATCAGCAGACTATGCATACACTCGTTAGTCCAGCCAAAATATTATTACATGCGAGGGATCTGACAATCGGTATTAGGGGTGAGTTTGTGGGTTAAAAGTTAACGTCGCATCGCCATTTTTTCAGCCATATAGCGACGACACCGAATTGATATTTTCTTAAGTGAGTCATCAATGCACATGTACATTTAAAAACACATGTTATCAAACATACATAACCATATCCATAATACAGTTTAAATCATGGGCTATAGGCCACCAGTAACCAAAGCAGGACCACCTCGCTTTGGATCATGGGGACTTACAGTACCTCGGCTTCCTGCATGATACCCCAGCAGGATTTACATCATCACTTTAGCTGAGATCTTTAAGATTTACACTTTGGTAATGTGAATCCCTTGCGATTTCAAAGTCCACACAGTCAAGCAATATATGCTTCACGGTGAACCTGTCTTCCTAAGGGATATAATTAAGAGGATCGTCCTCATTAAGTCTTAAGCCGATATTCGTGGGTACACCGACTGTGGTCAATACGACTTCGTCGTAAAACGTCCTCGTCATGTCTTGACTGATAACCCCAGTATGTATGACCGATTGTTGGTTTTAATTTGTGAAGTTAATTGAGGGGCGGTCGGTTAGACTAGTGGTTAAAGCGTTCGCTCGTCACGCCGAAGACCCGGGTTCGATTACCGACATGGGTACAATGTGTGAAGGTTTGTCAAGAGGTGCTTCATCGGCTTTTGAGTTATGCCTGCAAGACTTGGTAACCAGTAGAAGACGATGTCACATTGGCCGGTAGAAAGATCATGGATACTTTCTAAAATGTCTAGGATTTTTGGATTTTTTTAGGATACACTTTATAGTGCCTAATGGCAAGACAACGAATCAGAGATGATGAAAATGTTACATTGTATTTGATGTAAAATATAGGTCAAAGCTGTTTATATAGCTTTGGCCTCAGCAGTGAAGATTGGGGTTCTTGAAGTGACAGTGCTAGATCAAATGACGGTGGCACTTGCAACTTTGCCACCATCCTTTGACCTGTTTTTCAAAATGGATCTGTGAGAATTTTATTTTGTTCGTAATTAGTTGTATGCTTGTTGATAAACCAAAGGATTTGTTTCGGATTTTTTTGTTGGGTTAGAATGAGGTCTACTCCTGGAGACAGAAGAGGTGCTATAATATTTAGATCTAATTTAGCTGCAGCGATGTGTGGTGGAAATCTTATTCCAAGTGGTGGAACCAGGTTTGACAGATTTCGAAACAGGTTTTCATATTGAGAATCGAAAACGACATTGTATGCTGGATTTAATTTATTTGAGTGTAACTTAGTGATGTATTGCAGTGAAAGTTTAATGCGGCGCAGTTCGAGTGAAGGTTCATCAGCTTCCACACACAAACTGTCAACGTGAGAGGTCCAAGCCTTCGGCCTTGGTGGTGTATTGTGTCTACTTTTTCTAAATTTCTAGCTTGGAGCGTATTAATGATCAGTACAAGCGAAGGAGGGTTGTCTGATCCCCACCCCACTCGGGACGTTTAACAAGTCGAGAGCCTTCAGGCACTTTGTCTTCAGATGTTTGATGTGTGGTAAGAATGTGAGATGACCGTCAAATACACACTTAAAAAACAGAAGCGCACACGTAGTACGAAGTTCATTGAACCTGACTACACAAAAAATCCGGTATATAAATTGGATATATGTTATTGGAAAATGTTGGTGGCCTGATATTCGACAAACGGCTCGTCAAAACGCAGCCCTTGTCGATTTGCAATGTCTTAAACGGCATTGTTTTCACACTTGTTCAAAAATGTCATGGAGGAAAACAGTAAAGCAAAATGCAGTTCCAAGTTATGGCATTCGTGTGGTAGTGACTATGAAAGGCAAGCATAAGCCAATAATTTGTCATTCATTTGTCAACATTTTTCAAGTTTGAAAATGCTGAGACTTAGCGCTGCCGATCGGAACATCACCACAGGACGTATCTGGTGGTACGTCTTCTGTTGCACTCCACTTCAAAGTCCACCACATCACCATTAGCCACCTTTGTGACCGATACACACAGAGAGTTAACGCCCCTGCACAGGATTGCTTCATTCGACTGTTCCACCTACGTCATCGCAATGCCACAGCTACGGAGACTGCAGGAGGATATCGGACAAGACTGTCAGGAACCATATTTGCGAGGCTGGAATCTGACCCAGAAGACAAGTTATCGTCCCTGTTTTGCAACAGATCCATCGACAGCGACGCTTGCGTTGGTGCCATACCTTACAGCCTTGGAATTTGAGAAACTGGAGACGTGTGTGGTTTACAGATGAATCACGATTTCGTCTTCACCGGCGAGGCGGAAGATAACGTGTTTATTGTCGTCAAAATGAGCGTTTTGCCCAAAATTGTGTACGTGAATTCATACACGACAAATTCCGTGGCGGTAGTGTCATGGTAGGGGGCCTTATCCTACACCACGAGATCTGAGTTGTTTGTGATTCAGGGATATTTGACAGCAAATCGTTACATGAATTCTTCAACCTCACCTTCTTTCAATCATTGGCCGCCAGAGGGAGCTGTTTCAACAGGACAACGCTCCACCGCACACAACTTGTGTCACGGTAGACTACCCTCATAATGCCAACAACAACGCCTTGCCCGGGCCGTCGAGATTTCCAGATCAAAACCCAACCGAACACCTCTGGGAGGAACTCGATCGACGTGTACGTCAACGTCAGAACACGCCGCAGACACCCCCACAACTGTCCAACGTGTTACAATCAGAATGGCTCAGAATTCCGCAGGACAGAATTCGTACACTTATCCAGTCAGTGCCGAGGAGATGCAGAACCGTGATTGCTGCCCGCGGCGGTCACACGAGATTCAGCGGAATCTTGTGGCCTTATGTGACATGACAATGAACAGTTTTCAATGCCTTTTGTACGACGACAACATGTGACTATCGAGCTCCAAAATTTCATATTTGTATCTATTATATTAACTTAAATAGATCGACTTTATTTACTAAAATCTACCTGTGCGTTTCTTTTCTTTTTTAAGAGTGTATTTATTTTTAATAAATAATTCTAAACGCACCAAATGGTCAATGGTACTTCTATTTTTTGGGGAAACCACACTGGATGTCCATCAGGAGGTTATTGGTCTCCAAGTAGACTAATCAATTGTTAAACATGCGCTCCATGGTTTTACAAACACATCTAGTTAATGATATTGGACGGTAATTTGATGGATCTTTATGATCCCATCAAGGCTTTCGTATAGGAATGATAATAGCATTATGCCATCAAATATATTAAGTAAAGTTTCCAAACATGAATCAGACCAGTGTTTCAGGAGCTGATAGTGGATGCTGTCGGCTCCTGCTGCATTATAATGAGCTTGCCCTAGTAAGTAAAAATTGAGTAAAAATGTTTCATTATAGTCCTCACCATTATCACAGCTAAAATTTCCGTTTTTCTTTTCCTGCTGTTTTTGAACCATCTGGATTATTGATGATTATTGTTTGAAGATGAGAAATGATTTGCGAAAGTTTCACCAAGCTTGTTGGCAATTTCAGATTTAGTGGTTAAAAGTGTATTCCAATCTTCAGGATGGTGAGACCCAGATTTTGATCCTTCGCCCTTAAACTTTTGAATCATGTTCCAAACCTTGGGCATGGGTGTGCGGGAATTGATTTTGGATACATAGTTCCTCCAGGGTTGCCGTTTATTTTGTTTAAAGGTACTGGCGCCCATGATTTTAACATTATTCAATATTTCTCGGTTTTCTTCCTGTTTTTCCTAGCTTGTTTACAATCATTATCAAACCATGGTTTACGTATACGAGGGTTTGCAATAGCTCTCAGGAATGCTTTCGTCTCCAATAGTATTTAATAAATCTGAAAAAAAGTTGTATAGGATCAGGAACATTCCTGAAACTCCTGAAACATTCCTGAAAAGACCAATTGGCCTTTGTAAAGTTCCACCTTGTTGCAGGTGATTCGTCAACGGTCATTGCCCTCACACGAGTTCAGTGTCTTGTGGACTGAGACAACAACCTTGATATTGACAAACTCTTATAATTTGAGAGGATGGACAGATAATGTTGTCTTCGTTCACATTCTACAAGTAGTCGGATCGAATCGGCGTCGTAGTCTCATGAGATTCAATGTGTCGTCTTTTTTAACCAGAGTGTTGGAAAGCCATGTCGAAAGGAAAAAGATTCAGCACCCCTTTTCCCCATCCACCATGGAATGTCAACAAGGACATGCTTATGCTGCAGCGGATCTGAGAGCTCGGAATAAATGGGTGGTATACTCCAGGAAATTTGACGCGAAAAGATATAACTACCAACTTAAGGATCAGGCTGGTTTGGCCCATGCCAATACATTGGAGATGTACACAATTCGGAGGTCAGCATCAGCAGATCGGCCCATGAGTCACTGCCTTCTGGGCAAGTTTATAGATTGATTTATATATATGTATAAGACATTTAGGGTAAATTTATTTTTGAATGCCAAATATTGTGCGAAATAGTGCATTGACAGACAGATCGGCTCATTCTAGGCGAAGTTAGCGTCGAAGTGGTGTGTTGGACTAAGAAGCACTATTGCCGGCTGCGTCGCCCTCAACCACCACACTCCCTTCCTGCCGATACAGGGTCGCAGCCCACGGCAAACAGGCTGCCCAATTCGGTCGCCTATTACGGAAGACACATTCTTAACTTCCCCGGGCACCACGGGGGCGGTATTTGGAAAAAAAACGTATAGATAATCGACGTAAGTATGTGCGGGAAATATTAAACTTAACCCACCTGTTAAGTAAATGGATTCCATTCAGGGAGTCACCAATGTAAACATGAAGGTAACTTTTTGTAAAGCTTGCACATTTTATCAACATCCGTAAAGAGACAGTACATAATGTTGATATCTCATATATACGATTCGTGGGCGTTGTTTATCGTACACTAAAACATAGTAGGGAGAATAAAATACGAGGAGCTTAAGTATATGTATCAAAATTATGTTCTATGGGCCTTTGTCCTCATACAATGAATTCTCTCTCTCTCTCTCTCTCTCTCTCTCTCTCTCTCTCTCTCTCTCTCTCTCTCTCTCATATCCTGGCGGTGATTGACGTGTTCTCCAGATATCTTTGGTTGGCTCTATTGAAGACCAAGTGTTAGTGTAGCCAAAGCATTAAGAGACATATTGAAAGTTGGAAGACAACCATCCCGACCTCACACTGATCGAGGTCAAGAATTCAGAGCCAGGAAATTTTTTACAATGAAGGAAGATACAACATTTACTTACAAACAATGAACCCAATGCAGTCGTAGCAGAAAGAGAACTGAAGTCCATCAAGACAAGACTGTATCGATATGTCACCTCTTATAGGTATGCAGACAAACTATATACTTTTTCCAACCGCTGTAATAAAACACATCACATAACCTTTTGTATGCCACCATCCAAAGTGACTGTAAACGTATGTGTTGAAATAAGAAACTGTATCTATGAAGACCACAAGAAAGGCACAGAAACCTTTCCGTTTCAAAGTGTGAGATCGAGTCCAACTGACTATCTCAGGAATGTCGTCACCCGGGAATACGATGAACGGTTGACAAAAGAGTTTTTCACTATCTCCTAAGAATCTATCATGATGAGGGCTGTCAGTCTACCGTGTCAAGCACTGAAGATATTCAGGGCACCATCTACCAATCTGAACTTCAGAAAGTAAATGTGAGAGAAATTGACATGTGGAAAGTAGAGTGAGTGAGTGAGTTGGGTTTAACGCCGCGTTTAACAGTATACCAGTTATATGACGAGGGGGTCAACTTCATGTGCGAGGAAAGCCCGAAGTGATGCAGGTCTCAGACGTTTACCACGTAAAACCGATGAACACGGGTATGGTGCTGACATACCTAGAAACATAATCGGGGCGAACCGGGATTCGAACCCACAAACATAGGTTTCTGGCGTGCCCAAGGGACGCAACTCCGCACAGCGAATCACGGCACCTCAGACGACTGGGCTACCCGTGCCCGCGTGGAAAGTAGAGACAATCCTAAAGACCAAAGGAAAAAAACCTTAAGCAATGCATGGATGATATGAATTTAGGCCATTGATGTTGAACAATTGTAAACAATCCTAGCTTGTACCTTTTAAGATAAACCTACACGTTGTAAGGGTGGCTTGGGATGGCTCTCCGACCCATGTCTTTTCTGTATGCACGGGGATATTAAATGATCTAGAAATTGTATATTTTTGTTGTTTACTAATGTTTACTTTATTTGCTGTTATTGAGATGCAGAATGTGAGAACCACATGATAATAAAGTTCATATTGATCCATCATAGTTAATAGGGGCAGAATTGATGCTATCTCTGATAAAGATGCGTCCGACTTGCAACGCGGTATCTATATTCAGCGACTGGGGCAGTCCTGTGACGTCACACTGCGACCTGGGGATAGCCTTTGAGGGAACAGGCGTTGTGGGAACAACGTTCACTGCGCCAGAACTGTCTTTCATACTACTTATGTTATATTTAGATTACACAGCTGCGATATATGATGCGATGCAATTTAAAAGCCGCACGCCCTCCCAAACCCCTCCACCCCCAAATCGTAAACCAGCTAAAAAAACGGAATGACACTGACGCGGTCAGTGAGTTTAACATAATATAATATCACTTGATGCTTAAAAGCGCAACCACAGACCGTGTTCTCTTGTCGGACGCAGGTAAAAACGGTGACAGTGAGTGTTGGCCCTAACCTAAAATAAATGCATCGTGCTACACAATAAAAACCAGTGAGCACCTTTGTCGTCTCTTGGGACAAGTGAAGGGTAACAGGGACGTATTCTGAAAGAATACCAACACGACTCTTGATCACAGTAGCATCGCCTGGTTGTCTCAAGGGCACCTTGACTTAAATCTACATCCATACTGCATTATCTCCACGTGTGTATCCACCAGATAAAGTCTACCTATTGTGCAATATCAAGCACCTACAAACCTTTGTTCTTCTTGACATTGATTACAAGAGTTATCACATGGGTTATCACGCACATGTGCGTCACACGCGACCTTTTGACAAGCGAGTGTCAAAGTGTACCGACGTCGCAGTATCAGTGTAACACCTACTGTCTGTAACGATTGTTTTTTTTATTTTAATGTCCTTAAATAATGTAAACTGACTCTTTCGTTCTAACAATCACATCTTGCCAATTCAATTGTTCGTCTGTATCAATCAAAATGATATATTGCAATTCAATAAAGATATTTTACTAGTCGTTCCATGATTATTACTCCATATATTAAATTAGTTATGCATCAGTATGAAGATGCAAAGATTTGGATATTTCAGAAGAATATTCTTTGATTTCAAATTTTAGCTTCTGCCATGAAAATGAGTAAGGATAATGTACATTTTATTCATTATGTAAATGTTTGAATATACGGATACACGATTAAAACCAGGTCATGGCAGCACATTGAAGAATGTACCACTGAGCAACTATTCAATATCTTTGTATTAGATATGATGGAGTGAGTGAGTGAGTGAGTGAGGTGGGTTTAACGCCGCTTTTAACAGTATTCCAGTTACATCACGGCGTGTCAGCTTAATGTGGGAGGAAAGCCCGAAGTGATGCAGGCCTTAGACGTTTACCACTTTGGTGAAACCCACGAGCACGGGTGCTGACAAACCTAGAAACATTATTCGGGCGAACCGGGATTCGAACCCGCATTCATAGGTTTCTGGCGTGCCAAAGGGACGCAACTGTGCACAGCGAATTGCGGCGCCTTAGACGACTGGGCCTACCGTTCCCCCAGATATGATGGACACGATTCACATGACACCACCTTCTTGGTCATATAAAAGCTTATTTCGATATATATGTCAATTCATCATTACAATTAACCTCTGATCGATGCGTTTTGTTGCCCAGAGTTAGCGATTGATAACGCTTGACAATGTAACAATCATCAACTTATGACTTTGATCCACTTGACATCTTTCTGGTATCATGAGCTGTAGTCATATTGTCGCGCCGATCACGGGAGTTTGTGGCGTGACTGGGATATGAGATAAGAATTGAGTGCACAAAGTCTCGATATTGAACTGAATTAAACAACTACTTAAGGCTTGTCATGCAGACAATTTTGTGAGCAAAAATTGTATTATCTTGATCTTAGACATGCGTGACGATTCGGTGGTTAAAACAATTTATGTTATACCAACAACCTGAATGTGCATGTTGTTATATTATACAACCCAGATATATACAAACGGTAAAATACCACCCGTGTTATTTTAAGGTGATGGTTTTCATTGTCTTTGTGTCGGGTGCCAATGATGGGCGAACACCTGGGATAAACACTCGCGAACACCTGGGATGATTGTGATTAATAAACACATGTTTATGACACAGTCGATATCATACAAATCACTTCGCTGTTTGCAGAGATTTTGTATGGTTCCGTCGTTAGACGTCGGGGCTGGTTATTTGGCTCCCTCATTTGGTTGCGTTCTGTTCTGCCACTGTGTGGTCTCAACCCAGGAATTGTCCGAGCTGTTAATGAGGCAGTGTGGCATCGTTTCCGTATATCTACAGAATATGGTTGTCTTGCTGAACACGTGGGCGATCCGCCCGTGGCACGTCATGAGTGCTGCCTTGTCACAGATAACGTCTTGAAAAATGATATTGTGTTTCGATTAATATTACAATATCTGACAACTCCGTTTTGCGCCATTTCTGTTTGCAGTATACCAAAATGCACGTAGATGCTCAGCAATCCGGGGCATTGCGCAATCTCTTAATGACCTTGAGTTATATCTCCCTACAGAGAACCGCACGGCGACACCTTGCATATCGTAACATGCATGTAATCGTTATCAATATAGACAGCATGTGGAACCCAAACGCACATCGCGCGTTTTTATAATGTTTAATTTCATTCACGACAGATAGCTCCCAACTCGCATAGGTTATCCTCGCATAGATTATTCTGTAGATATTCATAGACACGTGTTGACTCTGAACAATTAACACCAATACCAAAATAGTTCCGATAAACAGTCATGAGAAATACTGTTTATACATTCACTCCACTGCAATCTCTGTGGGCAGTCCCAGAACAGAAATATATCCCACGACGAAGGAGCCGATCTCTCAGCAACTAAGTATTGCTCATGTCGTCAACCACTGGTTTACCTGACCGGGACCAGAGTATTTACAGGTTGCTGTGATACAGCTGGCATATTGCATATTGTTGTCAAATCCAACACTCACTAACTCATTCAATCAATACTGACATAATGTATTAGGTCTATTTTCTAACAGGTATTGTGATAAGGAGCATACCGTGAGTACATATCAAAATGTGTATTCAAGTTCTTCTCTGAAGAAGTTAAACTAAAAAATAAATATTCATAACTGCTATTTGCAACAGCTTTTGGTCAATCTTTAAAGTGCTTTCTCTTATCTTCAATCCTTAAAGTTCATTGTTGCAAAGTATAACCTCTATCAGAGATCAAGAAAATGTGTCATATTGTGAGTAGCTCTAGAAATAAACATAGAACTGTTTATGTTAGATTGTGTACACATGAAGGGATATACCGAAATGTATTACTAGTATTTGATACTTCTTTTGTCAGTGTTAATTGTGCTTTCGCCATTACAAACCCTGTCATTCATCAAACATAATGTGTTATATTTTAAGCTGCTTCAATAATAATATGATCATTAAACTATTAATTACAATGATGGAGTTTGAAAAATTCTAGCTTTATCTTTACACGGCAGCCCTTACTTTTCTGGGATTTCTTGTATGTCTTAGCTTTAAGTACTTTTTATGGGTTTAGCTAACCTCATCACATATATTTCCTTTTGCAGTGACAGTACTCCCAAGTCCTAGTCGAAGTTTCAATATTGACTTTGCCGGACTCTTGCAGTTGACGCTATGAACAGCACTGTGGGCTCTACCATGGAAATTACGAGCAAAGATTGTATCACGAGGTAAGGACCGGGGCATTGCCTTGTTTTTGTTGCATCAAACATTGACTTTTGGGTCTTGTCCATGATTTGGATCACTTAGCTGCACATCTTGATGCACAGTCTATAGAAAATGTCCACAACAAATTTAGAATTGTTAATAAATTGTCTATGACTGGCCGATAGATGCCGTGTACTGACAACAATTTGTGAGCATACAAACATTTCATAATTTCAATGAGAGCTGTGCGAGCTGCACTTTCAGCATCTGTTGTCAAAATTCTACCTCAATTTGTTTTTTTCTTAAAGTCTCTGAAACACTATAACTGTTTTTCATTTCCAGTTGATTCTGACATGTGCAAATCAGATGTGCAGTCTGAATTGTTTACATAAGAAATATTGTCAACAAAGCTGTGCTTTAATTTAAACAGAGTTTTGATTTTCTGTTTTAAGCCAAAATGTGGTGGTCACTAGTCTGGTTCTCTATGGTTACATAGGTGACTTGAGTGGCTGGCTGAAAAGGAGTTTTCCCAAAACCTGAACACAGTGGATTGTTGTACATTGCATCAGGTGATAAGATTGCGTTAATTAAATTTGCTCCCCTGTAATTATTTCCCATATCTCACGTCATTTGTGTTCTGAGATTTAATATCATCACAAACTTTTTGCAGCTTTCTAAATGCCTGATGGTGGAGGTATATCTTCCTCTTCAGTGTGCTACATATGATCATCAAGAAACCTCTCCAGTGTGCTGCATATGATCATCAAGAAACCTCTCCAGTGTGCTGCATATGATCAAGAAACCTCTTCAGTATGCTTCATATGATCATCAAGATACCTCTTCAAGAAACCTCTTCAGTTCTGCATATGTTTTTATGTGAATGCACTTTCAGTATTGGTAATAAATGTATTACCCCTTATGCATATAACAGAAATGAGAATGTCCGTACAATGTTTTTTCCGTGTGTATTTGGGGCTGGTGACTTTATATGTCCTGGTCTATAATGTCTGTAGTTGTGATCAGTCACAACACTATATAAATATAAATGTGTTTCTTCCCATGCAGTTCTGTAATAACTGTTTTATATATGACGATAGATGAACACTTCCGAAACGAGAGTAACCACATAAATTCACACCATTAATTAATACGGGTATATTGTTGTCGTATTGAGTGAGTGAGTACTAGTTTTTACGTCCACTCCAACTTTGCGGAGACACGCAGACTGGCCACTTAAATCGGCTTCATACAACATGTGCCGACCGCAGGAATCGAACCAGGGATCTCTCGTGTACATGGCCGACACCTTTTCCATTGAGCTATCCCGCCGCGTGCGCCACTATTGTTTTAAAGTTCATACACGACATGCAATAATTTACTGGATTCCTGTCTGATATGAACGAGTAGACACGTGGAGGCCAAGTCCTCGCCGATGCAGTGATTGGGAAATAGTTACAAGCTTCAAATATTAATATAATTATCAAAAGGTGATCATAATGTGCAATCTGCAACTGCTTATCTTGTCACTATCATAACGTACAAAATATGTATCTTTTAAATTTATTCAACAGTATCCGTTCACATGTATAGCCTACTGGTCATGGACTGTGCCCAAATGGGCCAATAACACTTTGCTTAATTACATTAGCGACAATTTTACTTGCTAACTTGTTGATGGGACCTATCTTGATTATGTTTAATGCATTTGCTCATAATATCTTCATTTTCTAAAGTACTGTATACACTTGCGACAACAACCGCTTGATCTGTGTTGTACATGAATAAGTTCCAAACTAAAATCGGCACAGAATATCAATGGACCTCACCGTCAATGATACCGGCATTTCACGTATATAAAACTCAGACTCCTAATATACAGAAAATAAAACCTTCAGGGAAATTTTGAATTATCCTTCATTAACAAAACAACAAACTGAATGAAATATTAGTTTAATGCATAGTATAGTATAAATTGCGCTGTCATCAAAGACAGCGATCATATGTCATTAGATGTACACACTGTATATCGTTGCTCAGAAATAAACTGTATCTTCGGCACGTCATCCAAGCTTTCACAATTCTTTTTTTAAAAGAGTAATGAGTTTTTACAATATTGTTGAAAATTGTTTGCAGGGATATTTATGATAGCGGCAGTTTCAAGATAGAGGATTGTGTCATTCTAAAAACGATGTACGGAAGTAAGAGGTTGGATGCGGTGTTGAGCTTTCAAGCTTCCATATTTCGAAACAGATTTCGCACGTGAGAAGTAGGGAGCGGTGTAGAGCTTTCAAGGTTTCTATCTTTCCCCAAAACGTTTGAAAAATGAATTGTCATGTGTTATATATGTTGAACCGCTCAACAAACTACAGCAAATGTCATTACAGTTTTGGTTTAGTTGATGAGTAATTGCCATAATATGGCTGCTGCGGGAATGAACGAATTCGAGAACCTCAAGTCTCAAGTCTTTATTTCAGTATTTTAGGCCTCCGGCCCAGGGAACGTATTACAAGCATAGAAGGCATGAATATCAATTATATGACACATCACTCTTTACTTGTGGATACATAAAGCATCATTCAGTGAGTGAGTGAGTTAAGATTTAACGTCACACCGGCAGTATTTCAGCCATATCGTGACGAGCATCATTCAGTACATCTATAGGGCACTACAAAGTTGTTCAAGTATCAAGTTCAAGTAACTTTCAGAAAAGCTTTCTTAACTGGTGTTCTACATACATAGAGAAAGCCACAGTTTCAAACAAACTATTTTCAGTCAATATTTCAACACATATGTCCACATGTCTGGATGCTTAAGATGGCCAAAGCTTGTATCGCTGTTACAATGAACGTGTAGTAATAACATGCACTTCATCTTCTGTAACAAATGTAGATTTTTATTACAAAATTTAAAAATCCAGGCTTTTGGGTCTATTCCACTCCACGATTTCTGCATCTGTATCTACACAGCTCAACTCTTAATCTTTTACTTGCAAAGATGAGTAGATTTCCTTTTCTCTGGTACTATAAAGGATTTAACCACCATAATTTCTTTATCAAACATAAGGCAGGTTGTACATCACCAGTCAGGTTTGTCACCTGCAATCATTCTTTAAGAGAAACAAGAATTAGAGCATATTTTTTAAGTTTTGGTACTTTTGATAAAATGACACGACATGTACTTTGGCTTTTCTGCTTGTTGTGCTGAGTGTATTTCTGGCCTTATACCATAAAAAGTTTCGTGCAAAAATTACACCCAAATACTTGCGAAACAATTTAAACCATCATATCTCATTATATTTTTGTCTGATTACACCACCTTTTAAAAAAAACATTACTTTGGTCATGTCTAAATTAATTCTTAAACCATACAAAAAATTTTTTCTAACTTTATCACCTACATTGGCAATGACATCAGCAATGAGGTAATGGTTTCAGCAAATTCATTCACAAATATGGATTACCGTTTTCATTAAGTAACAAAGTAAGCAGTAGAGGACTGATCCTGCACCCTTGCCTTGCGACCACTGTACATTCGAAGTAATCTGATATTGTAAAGCAATCTACCAACACACAAGATTAAATATCCGTATTAGTAAGAGATACAGTTATAACATTTAAGATTTATTTCAATTCATAGACCCTTTATCTATAAAACAATGATTTCTTGTAAAAAAATGAAGAAACCACAACGGAATAATGATACTCATTCACAATTAACAACGTAAATATCAAGTCATAATCACAGGTGAAAACAAACGCAGTTTTTACATATTCATGTGTCTAAATATAGAATACAATCAACAGTAGGGGCATGTTGATTGGAGCGACCGTGATGACTTCATCTGGATCGCAATCTCACGTAAGTGTAGTTCTCTACTTTAAATTTCCATAAATGCATTGTGGGACTTAATAAAAAAAATGATATTGTAAACATATATGGTCACATTATTGACAGTGTCTGCTCCAGAGAAATTGGTTATTTTGATAAACGAACAAATGCATGTATATCATCGCAATGTAAACCATAACAACTGTTCGTCAATATCGATAGCATATGGCCATTACAGGAATTGCACATGTGGACTGCCTTTAATTGTAACAAAGTGAAATAAAAGTTCATAAATGATTACTATAATAGGAACATGAATGTTAAAGCTGATATTTGTTATGGTCAAATACATATTTATGGTAAATCTACATAGATAACCATATAAACCAGATACAATAACATATTGTATATACTCTATAGAGAAAGGCAAACAAATAGAGGCCACAATTTGGACTAATATGCCATAACACATTGCATATAAGAATATTAAAAAATACATAAACATACATTTATTACACGCATAAGTTTTGTAAGAGTAGGAAACGTGATTTGTCACCCCTTTTTGTAATGGTTGAGACTTCACTGCATGTGTCATGCCTTCAGTGGTCTATACATGATGCATGATTGTTTGAAGCATTATAGACCCCTGAAGATCCGGGGTAGAATAGGTCTTCAACAACCCACGCTGGCCGCAAGAGGCGACTAACGGGATCGGGTTGTCAGGCTCACTGACTTAGTTGATACATGTCATCGTATCCGAATTGCGTGGGTCGATGCTCATGACGTCAGTCACTGTATTGTCTGGTCCAGATTCGATTATTTACAGACCGCTGTCATACATCTGCAAATTGCTGAGTGTGGCAAACAAACAAACTAAACAACAAAAACACAAATTAAAGCCTTATAGGTTAATCGTAAGAGATTCCATGGAATTATTTTTGCGTTTTCATGTTGCCTTAAACCTGACGGACAACTGTTTCCTGATTGGCTGATAAAAAAATGTGCGGGGCTTGTGCTGCATTATTGTCCTTAACAATGTCACTTTTTTCGCTTCGTTGACCACAGTTTCTTTTGTAAATTACTAAATGACCGGCCTGTGACGTTAATTTGTTTTTTGTGTGTTTTTGTTTGTTTGTTTGTTTGTTTGTTTGTGTGTGTGTTTGTGTGTGTGTGTGTGTGTGTGTGTGTGTGTGTGTGTGTGTGTGTGTGTGTGTGTGTGTGTGTGTGTGTGTGTGTGTGTGTGTGTGTGTGTGTGTTGGTTTGTTTGTTTATCAAATATTGTTTGTGCACTCCACCACAGCACAGCATGTTTCAATCTCTTGGGGGCGTCGGATAGATGTAGGTCCCACAATCCCTTGATGTTGCTATAAATGACCAGGTGGATTCAATACAGCTGTAATACACAGACAAGTGAAGTGAGATAAAGAAAATTGCTAATTGAAACAATTTTTGTAAAACTGCGCTTCACTCATTTTCACATCACATCAAATCTCAAAACATCACACAGTGTCTCATATTGGAAGTCACTACAGCAATACTGTCAACATACAGATACTCATGTGATAATTCTAAATACTTTTTATACACAGTCTCTCGTGTCGCAAACCATCACGTTTAGCTAACTTTGTTAGTTTTTGTAACATGAAATAGGAAACAAACCGGACTCGTATATGTCCGCTTCACTCAGTTCAGTTCTCGTCATTGACACAGCAGATTCTACAACCTTGAATTACACTGCTAACTTCACACAGCGTCATGTCCTAAGTCAGCGCATCGTGAATCAGTGACTTCTTGGTGTCGGTGATGACGATGTCTTCCCCGCTGATCAGTTTCATGTTGATAGTGTAGTACTCTGGCCACCACCCCACACTAAACATGGGGTACATGTCTTCCCTAAACGTCTCATTATACTTGGCTAAAACAACGCCCCTGTTCAGATCAATGAAGGCAAGTTTGCCCCTCCCCACATCCAGCACAACACCATAGTGGAGGGTGGCCTGTGTGCCGGGAGTGCGGGATATGGTGTTCTGCTGACACTCGCCCGGCTCCCTGTCCCGCCACACCGTGGTGCAGAGACTCATCCCGTGTCTGCCACATCTCCCTACACGGACATCCCAGGAGCGAGGCTGTAGAGAAGTCCACCAGTTACTGTCCACCTGTCCTGCCTCCCTCAGCCCCATCTCCAGGACAGGCCACCACGTCAACAACTCTCCATCCATCACCCTCACCCTGGTTAGTGTCTCCCAGTATCTGGGAGTACTGTATACCGGGATGAGAGTGGGATGGGGTGGAGGAAGGGGGATGGGGGTGGAGGCACAGGTCCCCCTATACTTCCGTAGCCTGCGCCTGTTATCATCAGGCCGTGTGTCGGGCCGCGAGTTGACCAGCTCACCGTCTGTAGTAACGTGGCACCAATCTGTGTTGGCTCGAGCGGCGTCCAGATGTAGTTTAGGACCTGGAAATATAGATGGTGTTTGTTGTGTGATAAGTTTATTTACTGTAGAGACAAAGTCGGACATTTATTGTGAATCTCATGATGTTATCTGTGAACAGCGTCCTAAATGTTCGACTGTGAGTTTCACCAAGTTTGTCAATTAGGTCACTATTGTGAATGATAGCGAAATAAATATACTGCAAAACTATTTGTATGTGAATTCTAAATGTATTTTATACAAGGTTACATGGTTTAATGATCAAATCAACACCATATAAAACAATTTTTGACAAACATTAGTTCCGCTCTGTTGCTGTGATATAGAAGTCAGACATCGAGGCTCTTTGTCAAAATAAGCAGTAATATTTACATAACTTCATGTTTAAATACCACTGTGTGAATTCTAAACTTCTCTTGTACAATAGAGAATACAATGAAACAGAAAACTACATCAAGTTGAGACATTTTGACATTTGTACAGACAACAGACATCACATGAACAGGTAACTTCTATGTCCGCTTCAGTCACTTTCACAGTCACACCATCACACTCGCTGGGCGGAGAGGCTGTCTTGTCTACTGGCGGGGAATGGCGGGGTGTATGTTATAACTATACGTGTGGGAATTCTAAATGTTTATTACACATAATTACAATGATTGATAAATGAATAACACCAAAATAATATATTTATTACATTTGATATCAACATTGTTTTGTATATCTACACTGATGTGTGAGAAAACTTTCACCGACACAGTTCAATAGTAAAGTAATACATCATATTCATATTGCCTCACTTAACCTATCTCTGAGTTGATATTTCATTCAAAATCCTCTTCAATCGTGCTGTTTGTAATCATGTATTTTTAAGTAAAGTAGCGTCTGTGGGAGCATTGCACAGCATCCAACTCATTCGTACCATCACCGATGTAATGTTTTATCACTCTCTTTTGATGTGCTTCACCTTTTCACATACTTTTACTGACTTAGGGACATAACAATAATAATATGAAAGTTGTATATGGTGTGTTATTAATAACATTTATTTCCATACAATACTTTTATTACCTTCTCAATCATAGTGTAGTTCATTACTGCTGCATCAACGCAGACATATAGTTTGCTATACATGCAATTAAAAAGCAGGTGAGAGATCTATTTTTGTGTTATTCAGGATTCAAGAAACTTAAAGTTCAGATTACGCACAAATAGCACTTCGTTAGTGATTAGCATATACTGATGTAATTTATTAAATCTAGTTATGATGTAACTCATTGTTTTCAAATTATGTTGAATAAAGACAAATCACAGACGATTATGCAGTGTATTATGTCTACATACTTATATCACAAATACCCTGGACTCATACGTCAACATAGCTTCTTACAGAGGCCGAATTGAAATACGCTACTTCAAGACTGACGACGTGCAATCAAATTACATTCGAGCGAGAAGAAGAGTTATGATAACACAGATAACGGAACTTTGGCAGCTAATGGTTTCAATGTATTTATCGTAATTGAATGATGATATAATACACTGGATGGTCGAGGATGAGGTCATGGTAGAATAATATTTTGCTTTTGTAACTATCTACACATTTTTTTATAATAGTGGGTGAGTGAGTGAGTGAGTATGGTTTTACGCCGCCTTTAGCACTATTCCGGCAATATCACGGCGGGGTACACCAGAAATGGGCTTCACATATTGCACCTATGTTGGGAATTGAACCTGGGTCTTCGGCGTGACAAGCTAACGCTTTAACCACTAGGCTACCCGATCCTCTTATTTGATAATAACTCATATTGCCTGGGATCATGACATAAACACGCATACATGAGCCGAGAACTTTAACTCTTAATTCCGACACTAAACTATATGAAAATGGATCTAGCGTCGCTTTTATATATAGTTTAATATACTTTTAATGTGTTCCTGATCATAGTATAGTTAATTGATGTGTTGTAAAACCAGATGAGGTGTAATGAACGATTCAAGAAAATTAGATGTAACGTAGATTTCATCTAAGAGTTCGGATTACGCGCAAATGGCATTTCGTATATGATTACGTGTACTAATCAATTCTAATAAAACGTAAATATAGTCATAATAGATCTAAATCCTTTGCAAAGTATGTTCAATTCTGACCTTTTGTCACTAAATATACATATAAATGCATAATCAAGTTTCCTTTGTACGAGACAATGAAAGCAGTGTTTTCATGAAAATATAACATAAACTAAATGCCAATGATTGTCACTGACCTTGTGATGAACAAGAAATAAAGACTCAAGGTTTATAACAGCCAACGTCTCGCACAGCTGTCATTTTGTACCACAAATAAGTTTTATCATGACGGCACTTTAGTTCTCTACTTATAGTTTCATTTTTGAATCAATATCCGCATAGTGCAATCGCAGTCGTTAGCTGGCTCTGCAATAAATGAGGAAGTGCGCCCACATGTTTCATGATATCACTGCCTCCTTTGATTAGCTGATGAATGTCTATCGATGTGATTTGAGATTATGAATACACGGAGATGTCAAGGGGAATTGTTGTAACCATACTGGAACATATACAACGGTCACTAGATTCCACTGTCTGATAAAACCAGCTGATCAAAGCTTTCCCCGTATCGTACCTCGGGCAAATATTTTCACTCCGTTTGTATTCACTAACCCGGAAGTGTGACGTTATTCACATTTGCAAAACAGAGGTGCTCGTGTTAGTCCGCCTGTGTTATTTTATGAGAGAGGGAGAGGGAACCAACGTGCAACCACGTACAATATTACATAAAGTTACCGAGTATATGCAGTTAACCAGCGCGCAACAATGTGAAACATTGCCCAGTGTATTCAGTAAACCAATGTGTAAGTGAAACGGCACCTAGTGTGCAATGAACCCATGTGCAACAACCTGAAACACTGTATGCAGTGCACGCATCTGCAATAATTGAAACATTACGGAGCGTATTCAGTGAACCCCAGTGCAACCAAATGAAACATTACCAAGTGTATTCAGTGAACCTGTTTGTGACTATCTGTATCATTACCGAGTGGACTTAGTGAACCCATGTCCAACAAACTGAAACATTGCCGAGTGTATCCAGTGAACCCGTGTGCAAGCACCTGAACCAATGCCAAGTGTATTCAGGGAACCCAAGTGGAACCAAATGTAACATTACCAAGTGTATTCAGTGAACCCGTGTACAAACGCCTGACACATTACCCAGTGTATTCAGTGAACCCGTGTACAAACACCTGACACATTACAGAGTGTATTCCGTGAACCCCAGTGCAACTAAATGAAATAATACCCAGTGTATTCAGTGAACCCGTTTGCGATCATCTGTATCATTACCGAGCGGAACTGGTGAAGCCGTATCCAACAAACTGAAATATTACCGAGTGTATTCAGTAAACAATGTGTGCAGGCACCTGAAACATTACTGAGTGTATTCAGTGAAGCAATGTGCAACCCCCTTAAACATTACCAAGTGTATTCAGTGAACCCGTCTGCGACCACCTGAAACATTACTGAGTGTATACACCCAACCCGTGTGCGACTACCTGAAACATTACTGACTGTATTCAGTGAACACGTGTGCAACCACCTGAAACATTACCGAGTGTATTCAGTGAACCCGTGTGCAAACACCTGAAACATTACTGAGCGTATTCAGAGAACCCGTGTGCGTCCACCTGAAACATTACTGAGTGTATTCAGAGAACCCGCGTGCAACCACCTGAAACATTACTGCGTGTATTTAGTGAGCCCGTGTGCACCCACATTTAACATTACCGAGTGTATTCAGTGAACCCGTGTGCAACAAACTGAAACAGTATCTAGTGTAATCAGTGAACCCGTGTGCAACCAAATGAAACATTATCGAGTGAACCCATTTGTGGCCAAATTAAAAATTATCGAGTGAACCCATGTGTAGCCAAATGAAAGATTATTGAGTGTGTCTAGTGAACCCGTGTGTAGACAAATGAAAGCTTGTCGATTGTATTCAGTGAACCCGTGTGAGATGACCTGGAACATTACCGATTGTATTCAGTGAACCCGTGTGCAACCACCTGAAACATTACCGAATGTATTCAGTGAACCAGTGTGCAACCACGTGAAATATTACCAAGTGTATTCAGTGAACCAGTGTGCAACCAACTGAAACATTACCGATTGTATTCAGTGAACACGTGCGCAGCCAAATAAAACATTATCAAGTGTATTCAGTGAACCCATGTGCAACTATCTGAATTATAACCGAGTGTATTCAGTGAACCCATGTGCAACTATCTGAAAAATAACCGAGTGTATTCAGTGAACCCTTGTGCAACAAACTGAAAAATATCTAGCGTAATCAGTCACGCAGTGTGCAACCAAATGAAACATTATCGGGTGAACCCATGTTTAGCAAAATGAAACATTATTGAGTGTGTCCAGTGAACCCATGTGACGACAAATGAAACCTTGCCGATTGTATTCAGTGAACCCGTGTGCAATCACCTGAATCATTACCGATTGTATTCAGTGAACCTTTGTGCAAACACCTGAAACATTACCGAGTGTATTCAGTGAACCTATGTGCAACCATCTGAAACATTACCGAGTGTTTTCAGGGAATCCGTGTGGAGCCACTACAAACATTACCGATTGTATTTAGCGAACCCGTGTGAGAACACCTGAAACATAACCGAGTATATTCAGTGAATACGTGTGCAACAAACTGAAAGAGTATCTAGCGTAATCAGTCAACCAGTATGCAACCAAATGAAACATTTTTCGAGTGAACCCATGTGTAGCCAAATGAAACATTATTAATTGTGTCCAGTGAACCCGTGTGTAGACAAATGAAACCTTCCGGATTGTATTCAGTGAACCCGTGTGCAATCACCTGAATCTTTACCGAGTGATGTCAGTGAACCAGTGTGCAACCATGTGAAACATTACCTAGTGTATTCAGTGAACCCGTGTGCAACCATTTTTAACCTTACCTAGTGTATTCAGTGAACCTATGTGCAACTATCTGAAACATTACCGAGTGTTTTCAGTGAACCCGTGTGCGACCATCTAAAACATTACCGAGTGTATTCAGTGAACCCGTGTGCAGCCACCAGAAACATTACCGAGTGTATTCAGTGAACCCGTGTGCAGTCACTGGAAACATTACCGAGTGTATTCAGAGAAACCTTAACCAATCACCTGAAAAATTACCGAGTATTTTAGTGAACCCGTGTGCAAACACCTGAAACATTAACGAGTGTTTTCAGTGAACCTGTGTGGAGCCACTAGAAACATTACCGAGTGTTTTCCGTGAACCCGTGTGCAACCATTATAAACTTTAACGAGTGTATTCAATGAACCCGTGTGCAACTATCTGAAACATTATCGAGTGTTTTCAGTGAACCCGTGAGCAGTCACTTGACACACTACCGTGTATTGAGTGAATCCGTGTGCAACCACCTGAAATATTACCGAGTGTATTCAATGAACCCGTGTGCAACTATCTGAAAAATTATCGAGCGTCTTCAGTGAACCCGTGTTGAGCCACTAGAAACATTACCGAGTGTATTCAGAGAACCCGTGTGCAAACACCTGAAACATTACCGAGTGTTTTCAGTGAACCCGTGTGTAATGACCTGACACATTACCGAGTGTTTTCAGTGAACCCGTGTGTAATGACCTGACACATTACCGAGTGTTTCAGTGAACCCGTGTGCAACCATCTGAAACATTACCTAGTCTATTCAGTGAACCTATGTGCAACTATCTAAAACATTACCGAGTGTTTTCAGTGAACCCGTGTGCAACCATTTGAAACATTACCGAGTGTATTCAGTGAACCTATGTGCAACTATCTGAAACATTACGGAGTGTTTTCAGTAAAGCACTAGTGTGCAAACATCTGAAACATTACCGAGTGTATTCAGTGAACCCGTGTGCAAACACCTGAAACTTTAACGAGTGTTATCAGTGAACCCGTGTGCAACCATCTGAAACATTATCGAGTGTATTCAGTGATCCCATGTGCAGCTACTTGAAACATTACCGAGTGTATTCAGTGAACACGTGTGCAGCCACCAGAATTATTGGCGAGTGTAATCAGTGAACCGGTGTGTAATGACCTGAAACATTACCGACTGTTTTCAGTGAACCCGTGTGCTACAACCTGAGACTTTACGGAGTGTATTGACTGAACCTGTGTGCATCAAAACGAAACATTACTGAGTGTATCGAGTGTCTTCAGTGAACCCGTGTGCAGTCACTTAAAACATTACTGAGTGTTTTCAGTTAATTTGTGTGCAGCCAAATGAATCATTATCGAGTGTATTCAGTGAACACGTGGGCGGTCACTAAAAACATTACCGTGTGTAGTCAGTGAACCCATGTGCAACCATATGGGACACTACCAAGCATATTTCAGTGAACGTGTGTGCTACTACCTGAAACATTATCGAATTTATGCAGAGAACCCGTGTACAGTCACTTGAAAAATTATCGAGTGAATTCAGTGAACCCATAAGCTACCACCAGAAACATTATCGAGTGTATTCATTGAACCCGTGTGCGACCATTTAAAACATAACCGAGTGTATTCAGTGAATCCGTGTGCAGTCACAAGAAACATAACCGAGTGTTTTCAGTGAACCCGTGTGCAACCATCTGAAACATTACCGAGTGTATTCAGTGAACCCGTGTGCAACCATCTGAAACATTACCGAGTGTATTCAGTGAACCTGTATGCAGCCATCTGAAACATTACCAAGTGTATTCAGTGAACCCGTGTGCAACCACCTGAAACATTACAAAGTGTATTCAGTGAACACGTGTGTAACCAAATGAAACATTTTCAAGCGTATCCAGTGAACCCGTGTGCAACCATCTGAAACATTACCGAGTGTATTGACACCTGAAACATTAGTCAGTGTATTCAGTGAACCCGTGTGCAACCACCTGAAACATTACTGAGTGTCTTCAGTGAACCCGTGTGTAGCCCCCTGAATCATTACCGAGTGTATTCAGTGAACCCGTGGGCAACCACCTGAAACATTACCGAGTGCTTTGAGTGAACCACGAAACAACCTTCTGAAACACTACCGAGTGTATTCAGTGAACCCGTGTGTAGCCAAATGAAACATTTTCTAGTGCATCCAATGAACCCGTGTTCAACCATCTGAAACACTACCGAGAATTATCAGTGAATCCGCGTGAAGTCGGGTCAGCTTGCATTTGGGAGCTTCTTCCCGGCTGGTCTGTATGGCTGTGGCTGTGGTCTGGACAGATTGCTGTCCCCCGATGCGGCCTCTTGGCCCTGACTCTTCTTAGCCAATACTCTCTGCTTCTTTTTAAGCATCTCCATCTCTTGAGATATAGCGGAGAAGCGGGACTCAAACATCGACTCCATCATCCCTTTCTGCTGGTTGAAGAGCTGTTCCAACATGTTCATAGAGAACGCAGAAGTAGATTCATTCGCCGGAGTAGGTAGAGAAGCTGTGGGCCTAGTGTCAGTGGCTAGGTCTATAGCCGCAATGAGTTGACTGACTAACGGACACGCACTACCATAAGCTAACTGTGACCCTCGGCCGTGGTTCGCTGAATCAATGGTACTCGTATACGATCAGGCAAATGTTCTCAGGATCTGATTGGTAAAACGACTAGCTTCGTCGTATGTGCGCTTGTACTTGTCCGGACTGATGTCGATTTATAGTGCCCCACTCAGACATAGTATACTGCCCCCGAGCCGACCAGTCCTTGTTTTAGCCTCTTAATACCGAGCGCCAGACAGGGTAACAACAAGTACGCGGCCAGGGATCGAACCACGGACTTTCGCAGGGATACGCAGAAATAACTTAAGTTTTTCAAAATTGTAAGAGATAGTAGCTTCTAGTAATATTTGTATGAGAATATTGAACGAATTACATTACAACCGGTAGTGAAGTGTGACTGTAAATGCTATGGCTACCGACGATCTTGTTAAGGGGTATGACGGGAATTTTCAAAATTGACGTTTTTGGATCAGTAGTGCACACTACCCCTACGATCTGTCAAAAATTCATTCACTCGACAAGGCATATCGCGTATGAGTATCCAAATGCCGACTTGAGGGAGTCTGGCCCACTCCTCCCGCCCCTAGACGCTCCGCGCCTTGCAGACACCGCACCGCTAGTTCATACACAAACATTACTTGGTATTAACATTTATAGTTCTGAATCATGATCTCCTACTTTTCTAAAGAGTATATATACCGACTTGCCCAGTATCAAGAATTCCCTCACTAAATACACCACTACATACACCACCACACACCTCACTCGTAATAAGTCGAATGATTTTGTTCTCTCATTTCATTTCAATGAACAAATTCCTCATTCAAGAAAGAATGTCCAAAGTGTTATGTTTCTATGAAATGATTGATGCATTACATACAAAAGTATTGACACTCTGTTATACACATATTTGTAGCTGTAGCCCTATCAAATAAAAATAGTTCCTGCTAATGTCCGTTAATGAATACATTTGAGGTTTGTATCTTTGTATCGATTTAAGTTAACTTACACAAAACAGGAAGCCATGAACTGATATCTCCCACATTGTGGAGGGCAGAACCACCTGAAACGACCATGTAAACGTCATACGTTATGTTCACACATCCTTGCCAACACATGCAGTTTAGACATTTAAGTATGACAGGGTGCAGCATGTCTCATTCCGTAACTCAAACAAAAGATGTCAAGACAACATTGCCCTCGCCCACACTGTGAACAATACAGGGGACCATCCTTTACTAATATAAGAGACCGACGACTTGATATTCTGAAATAAATTATTGCAAGGTTCATATCTGGAAATAATCAAATATATCTGGTTTTGTAGCTGTACCTGAACACATACCCCCCCAATTATACACCATTTTTAGCATTTAGAGAGGTATGGTACCAAAGCATTGGCAATTAATAACTATGGCTGTGCTACCATCATAGGAAATTGTTTCTGTACTTGAGTATTCAAATGCATAATCAAGATTGTACAACATTTTCTCCAGTGATCTCCACAGAATATACCAACCTTGCTTCATAGAGAGAATACTGTCTTGATATGATGCCTTGTGATCTGCAATCATCTGTGTGACCAAGGAAAGTTACATGTAGTTTATCATAAGCATCTTACCATCCTAAGAAACTATGGTAACAGTCCTTACAGGATGTAACAGTCCTTACAGGGTGTAACAGGCCTTACAGGGTGTAACAGGCCTTACAGGGTGTAACAGGCCTTACAGGATGTAACAGGCCTTACAGGGTGTAACAGGCCTTACAGGATGTAACAGGCCGTGCAGGATGTAACAGGCCTTACAGAATGTAACAAGCCTTACAGGATGTAACAGGCCTTACAGGGTGTAACAGGCCTTACAGGATGTAACAGGCCTTACAGGGTGTAACAGGCCTTACAGGATGTAACAGGCCTTTCATGATGTAACAGGCCTTACAGGGTGTAACAGGCCTTACAGGGTGTAACAGGCTTTACAGGATGTAACAGGCCTTACAGGGTGTAACAGGCCTTACAGGGTGTAACAGGCCGTGTAGGATGTAACAGGCCTTACCGGATGTAACAGGCCTTACAGGATGTAACAGGCCTTTCATGATGTAACAGGCCTTACAGGGTGTAACAGGCTTTACATGATGAAACAGGCTTTACAGGATGTAACAGGCCTTACAGGGTGTAACAGGCCTTACAGGGTGTAACAGGCCTTACAGGGTGTAACAGGCCTTACAGGATGTAACAGGCCTTTCATGATGTAACAGGCCTTACAGGGTGTAACAGGCCTTACAGGGTGTAACAGGCCTTACAGGGTGTAACAGGCCTTACAGGATGTAACAGGCCTTTCATGATGTAACAGGCCTTACAGGGTGTAACAGGCCTTACAGGGTGTAACAGGCTTTACAGGATGTAACAGGCCTTACAGGGTGTAACAGGCCTTACAGGGTGTAACAGGCCTTACATGATGTAACAGGCCTTACAGGGTGTAACAGGCCTTACAGGATGTAACAGGCCTTACATGATGTAACAGGCCTTACAGGGTGTAACAGGCCTTACAGGGTGTAACAGGCCTTACAGGATGTAACAGGCCTTTCATGATGTAACAGGCCTTACAGGGTGTAACAGGCCTTACAGGGTGTAACAGGCCTTACAGGGTGTAACAGGCCTTACAGGATGTAACAGGCCTTTCATGATGTAACAGGCCTTACAGGGTGTAACAGGCCTTACAGGGTGTAACAGGCTTTACAGGATGTAACAGGCCTTACAGGGTGTAACAGGCCTTACAGGGTGTAACAGGCCTTACATGATGTAACAGGCCTTACAGGATGTAACAGGCCTTACATGATGTAACAGGCCTTACAGGGTGTAACAGGCCTTACAGGGTGTAACAGGCCTTACAGGATGTAACAGGCCTTACAGGGTGTAACATGCCTAACAGGATGTAACAGGCCTTACAGGGTGTAACAGGCCTTACAGGGTGTAACAGACCTTACATGTTTTAACAGGCCGTACAGGATGTAACAGGCCTTACAGGGTGTAACAGGCCTTACAGGGTGTAACAGGCCTTACAGGATGTAACAGGCCTTACAGGATGTAACAGGCCTTACATGATGTAACAGGCCTTACAGGGTGTAACAGACCTTACATGTTTTAACAGGCCGTACAGGATGTAACAGGCCTTACAGGGTGTAACAGGCCTTACAGGGTGTAACAGGCCTTACAGGATGTAACAGGCCTTACAGGATGTAACAGGCCTTACATGATGTAACAGGCCTTACAGGGTGTAACAGACCTTACAGGTTGTAAGAGGCCTTACAGGATGTAACAGGCCTTACAGGGTGTAACAGGCCTTACAGGGTGTAACAGGCCTTACAGGGTGTAACAGACCTTACAGGGTGTAACAGGCCTTACAGGGTGTAACAGGTCTTACAGGATGTACCAGGCCTTACAGGATGTAACAGGCCTTAAAGTACAAGGTTGCCCATAAAGGATAGGAAAGTCATGAGTAATAACTTTCCGATATTTGCACATGTGCATTTAACGTTTCTCGATGCTGATTGTCGGTAGTAGCCAGATGACATCACAGTAGTTCAACCATTTGAGCTAAACGTATTAAATTCAGCGCTGCGCGTCAGCGACACTAGTCCTCTCCATGCTGGCGAGAAATAAGGCAGAGTCTCCAGCTTTTCCTGTATGATGAAACGTAAACGTACGATGTGACTATTGGCCACTGTGATAAAGTTTTGGAATCTTTGCTGCAGCTTATTGAAGACAGGTTTTACATTAGCCCATGATAAATTTGTAGCACCAACCCCCAAAATGACATTTTAACATAAATACAGAAAGTGTTGTGGGAACTTTAATTCTCCCCGAAGATAAACATGTAGATCTGAAAGAATGTTTGGGTCAATTTGAAAAATTGAAGAAAGTTAAAAAGTTACAACTACATCAGTTGCTAGGAAAACGGACGTTCATGGACGTTTATCGGGCGTCTTATTGTCTTAGATTAAGCGGAAAATTGTTTACTCTTTATTGCGTTATCGAGGTCAAATTCTGTGAACAGTTTAATGGAACTACTTTTGCTCTTAAAGGTGAAGTACTTCCCTATCGGGGATGTGCCACTGATGCATGCGAGGAACGCGGCGGCAGCGCTTGGTGACGGTCGGTGCTATGTAAAGTGGAAGAGTCCACCCCCGGCGATTAGCGATCAGCAAATCAATATTGAAGAATTGGTAACTTTGTTTCTGGCAGTGCAGAGATTCATTGGGACCGGAACTTAGTGGTTGCCATGTCTAAGGATATACGGACAACACCGTTACAGTGTATTGCATCAACAGGGCCACGTCAACAAATCCTGTATTAATGAAATATATACAGGAAGTGACTGTTTAAACTTACAGCAAGACAAATACCAGGTGTTGTGTGTGACAGGTTATCTGGATAACATGATCGACACAACATGGTGTGGCTTGATTACTGTAACATTGACTCAATGTTATGCCACATGACAGTTAAATGCTGCGTTTCTGGCAAGATCATTGAATTTTAAATAAAATGTGTCTCAGCTCCAACATTAAACCAACTTTGGAAATATAGGAACCACAAAAGAGTGAAAGTATGAGTACAAACTGATGGGACAGTTAAAACAATTTTAGTCAGGTAACCAGACTGAGGGACAAACGATTTTGAACACAAACAACAATTTTTCGTAAGTTGAAAGGAAACAAGTGGTCATGTGATGATCTCCTTCAGGGTTAAGTAAGAAATAGTTATACCGATTGAGCATAACTTATACAGTTCTTTAACCAGAATTAAAGTATGGCAAATAGTCATTTTTAAAATTGTAATTATCACTCTTACCTAAATATTTGATAATTTAATTGCTTGAATTGCACAAACTAATTACTCGCCAAGCAGTTCAATATTCCATAATCGGATGTTTAACACTTTCTTTACTTACACTTTCAAGCATTGCGTACAAAGGTGTTCTGCTGAGTCTTCCCTGTTGAAACTGTCTTATTTGAAGGACGTGGCTTTTCTGTGCTTGTCTCCGTTGGTTGTCAGTATCTAGATGCAATGTGTAAAAGTCAGTTTATGAGTTAGAGGACATCATGATGATCCACGTGGTAATCCAACCTAGAACTGACAAACAGCTGGTTGATAGTGTGACATGAATCTGAACATCGGAATATGATCTCCTCAATATGTACAACTGAAAATGGGGATTGCATGCGACAAAACCCTTTCCATTACCACAATAGTTATTTTTATCCATTGTAAGATTTTGAAAGATGTTATTAGCATGTAATCATGAATCACTATCAAGTTCTGGTGATACCAGCTGTTCGCAAAAAGGTGAACTATCTTCCTGTCTTTTGTACATAAGGGAACACAATTGTGTGCGCATCATAGAACTAGACTAGCTTATTATCCCTACCAGTACTGTCTAATATTGATATCGGGAAAATTATTACATACACACATTTACACATTTGCCCCTGATATGACATCGTCGTTCTTAACTCGTACAGTTAACTAACAGTTAAACCTAATATGTTACAACAACGAATAATTAATAGGTACACTAATTAGCTTTTGCATAAAGTGAACTTAAAACATATGAAAATGTGATATCTGAACACTGAAAGGTGCCAACCCATTACACCCAACACTGAAGTTGTTACATTTACCTGGGGAGTCACGTGGTGTCTGAGAAGAATCTCCGAACATTAGATGGTCCTGGCATTGATAGTCAGTCTGTAAAGGCAACACAGTAAGATGAATCAGATCAACCTTAATCCCTATGAAGATATGAGTACCAGGTTATAAGAGTGTATACAAGTTCGAGGCTCCTTGGAGCCTTTAATTAATTGACAGTGACTCTCAGACAACTTTCTACTGATGAACGTTATTGATCTGATATTCGTTTGTTGACACTAACATAACACTTACAGTATCAAATCGTGGCATGTTCCGGTCCACGTAGTTTAATGTGTTCTGCCACTCAGCTGAGGAAGGAAAAGAAAGCTTACATATCATCATGATAATCGTATTTGTAAGACGTTTTATGAGTGATCGAGGGATATATCTATTTCAAGTATCCTACCTGTATATAGAGGACTCCCTTCCTGTATACAGAGGACTCCCTACCTGTATATAGAGGACTTCCTACCTGTGTACAGAGGACTTCCTACCTGTATATAGAGGACTTCCTACCTGTATACAGAGGACTCCCTACCTGTATATAGAGGACTCCCTACCTGTTTACGGAGGACTTCCTACCTGTATATAGAGGACTCCCTACCTGTATACAGAGAACTCCCTACCTGTATACAGAGGACTTCCTACCTGTATATAGAGGACTTCCTACCTGTATACAGAGGAATTCCTACCTGTATATAGAGGACTCCCTACCTGTATATAGAGGACTCCCTACCTGTACGTAGATGACTCCCTACCTGTATATAGAGCACTTCCTACCTGTATATAGAGGACTCCCTACCTGTATATAGAGGACTCCCTACTTGTATATAGAGGACTCCCTACCTGTATATAGAGGACTTCCTACCTGTATATAGAGGACTCCCTACCTGTATACAGAGGACTCCCTACCTGTATACAGAGGATTTCCAACCTGTATATAGAGGACTCCCTACCTGTATATAGAGGACTTCCCATCTGTATACAGAGGACTCGCTACCTGTATACAGAAGACTTCCTATCTGTATATAGAGGACTCCCTACCTGTATATAGAGGACTCCCTACCTGTATATAGAGGACTTCCTACCTGTATACAGAGGACTTCCTATCTGTATACAGAGGACTCCCTACCTGTATATAGAGGATTCCCTACCTGTATATAGAGGACTCCCTACCTGTATATAGAGGACTCCCTACCTGTATATAGAGGACTCCCTACGTGTATATAGAGGACTCCCTACCTCTATACAGAGGACTCCCTACCTGTATGTAGAGGACTCCCTACCTTTATATAAAGGACGTTCTACCTGTATATAGAGGACTTCCCACCTGTAATTAGAGGACTCCCTACCTGTATATAGAGGACTCCCTACCTGTATATAGACGACTTCCTACCTGTATGTAGAAGACTCCCTACCTGTATATAGAGGACTTACTACCTGTATATAGAGGACTCCCTACCTGTATATAGAGGACTCCCTACGTGTATATAGAGGACTCCCTACCTCTATACAGAGGACTTCCTACCTGTATATAGAGGACTCCCTACCTGTATATAGAGGACTTCCTACCTGTATGTAGAGGACTTCCTACCTATATATAGAGGAGTTCCTACCTGTATATAGAGGACTTCCTACCTGTATATAGAGGACTCCCTACCTGTATACAGAGGACTTCCTACCTGTATGTAGAAGACTCCCTACCTGTATATAGAGGACTCCCTACGTGTATATAGAGGACTCCCTACCTGTATATAGACGACTTCCTACCTGTATGTAGAAGACTCCCTACCTGTATATAGAGGACTTACTACCTGTATATAGAGGTCTTCCTACCTGTATATAGAGGACTTCCTACCTGTATATAGAGGACTCCCTACCCGTATACAGAGGACTTCGTACCTGTATATAGAGGACTCCCTACCTTTATACAGAGGACTTCGTACCTGTATATATAGGACTCCCTACCTTTATATAGAGGACTCCCTACCTGTATATAGAGGACTTCCTACCTGTATATAGAGGACTTCCTACCTGTATACAGAGGAATTCCTACCTGTATATAGAGGACTCCCTACCTGTATATAGAGGACTCCCTACCTGTATATAGAGGAATCCCTACCTGTACGTAGATGACTCCCTACCTGTATATAGAGCACTTCCTACCTGTATATAGAGGACTCCCTACCTGTATATAGAGGACTCCCTACCTGTATATAGAGAACTCCCTACCTGTATATAGAGGACTTCCTACCTGTATATAGATGACTCCCTACCTGTATATAGAGGACTCCCTACCTGCATACAGAGGACTCCCTACCTGTATGTAGAGGACTCCCTACCTTTATATAAAGGACGTTCTCCCTATATATAGATGACTTCCTACCTGTAATTAGAGGACTCCCTACCTGTATATAGAGAACTCCCTACCTGTATATAGAGGACTCCCTACCTGTATATAGACGACTTCCTACCTGTATGTAGAAGACTCCCTACCTGTATATAGGGGACTTACTACCTGTATATAGAGGTCTTCCTACCTGTATATAGAGGACTTCCTACCTGTATATAGAGGACTCTCTACCCGTATACAGAGGACTTCGTACCTGTATATAGAGGACTCCCTACCTTTATACAGAGGACTTCGTACCTGTATATATAGGACTCCCTACCTTTATATAGAGGACTCCCTACCTGTATATAGAGGACTTCCTGCCTGTATGCAGAGTACTCCCTTCCTGTATATAGAGGACTCCCTACCTGTATATAGAGGACTCCCTATCTGTATACAGAGGTCTCCCTACCTGTATATAGAGGACTTCCTACCTGTATATAGAGTACTTCCTACCTGTATAAATAGAGGACTACCTACATGTATAGAGAGGACTTTCTACTTGTATGTAGAAGACTCCCTACCTGTATATAGAGGACTCCCTACCTGTATATAGAGGACTCTCTACCCGTATACAGAGGACTCCCTACCTGTATATAGAGGACTTCCTACCTGTATATAGAGGTCTCCCTACCTGTATACAGAGGACTTCCTACCTGTATATAGAGGACTTCCTACCTGTATATAGAGGACTCCCTACGTGTATATAGAGGACTCCCTACCTGTATACAGAGGACTCCCTACCTGTATATAGAGGATTCCCTACCTGTATATAGAGGACTCCCTACCTGTATATAGAGGACTCCCTACCTTTATATAAAGGACTTCCTACCTGTACATAGAGGACTTCCTACCTGTATATAGAGGACTTCCTACCTGTATGTAGAGGACTCCTTACCTGTATATAGACGACTCCCTACCTGTATATAGAGGACTCCCTACCTGTATATAGAGGACTCCCTACCTGTATATAGAGGACTCCCTACCTGTATATAGAGGACTTTCTACCTGTATGTAGAAGACTCCCTACCTGTATATAGAGGAGTCCCTACTGTAAATGCAGAAATGGTGTTTTTCATCTGTTTCCAGAGTTTTGTTTAAGGTTCATTTTCTATATTTTGGTAATGGTTTAAGTTTCATTTATTTTTAAAAAACAAAGTTTTTCTTAGTTAAATATTTGGTCCACTTAAAGTCATCTTCATTTGAACCTCCTCACTTTGGCTTAGTGGATAAAGTGTTTGGTCATAATATGTCACATGACCTTTGAAAGCTAGACTTTGTGAGTTCAAATCCCCATTTCTCAATAAACTTTTGCAGATAAATTAATTACTTGTTTACAGCCTCAATTCCATTTCAAGTCGCATGATCTAAAAAGCACATGTTCCCCACACAATCAGTCAAATCTCCATCTTGTTAGGACCACGGTTACATTCTCCAAAGTGTAAAGCAACACAAAAGTGAAGTAAACTCATATTTTTCAATGCCAAAGTTAATATTATTTTATCTCTCAAGTGCTCAATGCATTTATAACTTCAATTCAGTAACCATTTGGCAGTTGTAAGCAATTTTGAGTATTTTGTCAGACAGTTGTTTGTTATTCTTTTAAATTGGTAATTTTGACTATTTAATTGGTTCAGCCTAAAGAAA
This sequence comes from Haliotis rufescens, assembly GCF_023055435.1. Classification (NCBI taxonomy): domain Eukaryota; kingdom Metazoa; phylum Mollusca; class Gastropoda; order Lepetellida; family Haliotidae; genus Haliotis; species Haliotis rufescens. The sequence continues at coordinate 23,354,075 of NW_025964383.1, read as the reverse complement.
GGATTGTATTTTCTTTCTATTTTAGTTTTCTGAACCTCACCCACCAACGTATTCAATGTAGACAATGTAAACAAAGATAGTCGTCTTATAACGAGACTGAAATTGCCTCATTATAACGCCTTAGAACGTAAACATAGTTTGAAGTTGTATTTTGAAGTCGTCTTTACCGTTCAACGTCAGCTCTTCAATTCAACTCCTTCACCAACGATTATATCTGAATGGATATTGTTCAACGTTTGTACTGAACCTTGTGATTAACGCTCAACATCATGTAATACAAATCCCTGTGGATGCGAGTGTCAGAAGTTTGTGTTTCTTGCATCTACATTAGTTCAGAAAAATTTATACTGCAAGATAACGTTGAAACTAGACTTGTCCAAAACTGAAATTGATAAAAAGCTAAAACTGAACTTTGACTTTTCAAGTACAACGTAACCATGGCAACTTGTCAAGATTATTCAATAGTTGATGATGAGACTGATCTGTCACATGAGCAGAATAGACAAGTGAGCTTTGAAGAAGATGAAGGAGAAAGTGAAGGTCGAAATCTTAGAAAAATTAGGACTCTAACTGATAAAGGGAAAGTTGAGAGACTCAGACTTTGGAAGAATAAACAGATAGCAGCTACCACAGCAGTGACAAAGAAGCGCAACGAAATCTCAAGGCTCATGGAACGTGGAGATAATTTGCACTTAGTGAAGATGAGTTATCAACATCTAAATGAACTGTTTGATCAATACACAATGTGTTTTGATGCATATTTTGCTGCATTAGAGACAGACGAGCTAAAGAGTATTGAGAGCAAGTCGAATACAGAAAAGGAACACGACTTCATCAAATACAGAGATCACGTTTCCCAATGGATCTCCAACATAGAAGTTCAACTTGCAGACAACATTGACTCTGCTTCAAGATCTTCATTTAAGTCAACAAGTTCAACACGATCAGCAAGAGCCAAGGAGAGAGCTCACCTTGCAGAATTGCTTTCAGAAAAGGTCAAGTTTGAAGATATTCGCAAGTTAGAAGAAATAAAGCTTGATATTGAAATTGCAAAGGCTGAGGCAAGGGAGAGAGTATATGCAGAAATGGAGTCTCCATCATTTCAAACAACCGTGCCACCAATTGTAAAGCCACGAGGTGATCATCTGCATGCTCATTCAGAACTGCAACATGATGCTAAAGACATTATATATCCTGTTTCCTCCAGTCAACAGAGTACTGTACATGTTCAGCATAACACTCCGGTCACTCCATGTGACACTGTAACGCCTCTGTGGTATACTAGGAGTGCAACAACATCGTATCATCAGACTCCTGTGAGGCAGAACTTCACCTCTCCATATCAACAGCCTCCCAGCTTAAATCCTCCTTCATTCAGCTCAACGTTTACTCAACCTGCAACAGAAAGTATGGTCCAAGCTCAGCAACAGATGTTGACAGCCATGTTTCTCCCTTAACCTGAAGTACCAAAGTTCAAAGGTGACCTAATTGAATATGGATCCTTCATGATGGCATTTGATGCTAGAATAGTGCCTCATACTAACTGTGACAGAGACAGGCTGTACTACCTCGATCAGCAACTGGAAGGTGAACCGAAAGACTTGATCGCTGGATGTCTGTATATGTCTCAGTTCGATGGATATACAGAAGCAAGGGAGCTGTTGGACAAGGAATATGGTGATCCATACAAGGTGTCAATGTCCTACATCAACCAGGTTCTGTTATGGCCTGATATTAAGTATGATGGCAGCCAGAAACTGAAGAAGTTCTCTGTGTTCCTGACAAAGTGTCTCCATGCAATGAAGAACATATCCCACATGTCAGTGCTGAACCATGCTCCGAATCTTCAAGCAATTGTCCACAAATTGCCATCTCATCTTCAGAACAGATGGAGAGATCGAGTGACAAAGTGCCATATCATCAGTTCAAGGTCAATGGAGTTCAAAGATCTTGTCGAGTTTATTGACTTTGCTGCCAAATCGGCCAACGAACCAGTGTTTGGAAAAGAAGCCATGCAGCATAGAGAACAGTTAAGTACATTTTCACAAGGTAAAACAACTAAGGGCAGACAACCATCATCAAAGTCTAGATCAACTGCATTTGCTACTTCAGTTAATTCCAGTTCCTCAACTGATAAACCGAGAAGACCACTGTCATGTTACTTCTGTTCAAAGTCGCATGATATTGATGACTGTTTCGAATTTGCCAAAAAGACACTCACTGAGAAACGAAGCTTTATGATGGATAAGAAAATGTGCTTTGGATGTTTCGCTTACAACCACACTGTTAAAGGATGTTTGAAGAAAAGACTCTGTAAGAAGTGCGAGAAGCGTCATCCAACTTCACTTCATGATGACAACTTCACCATGAAATCAACACCGCAGTTAACAGACACTCAAGCCAAACAAGTATCAAGGTCAAGTGATGGTGTAACCACGTCCTGCAGTGCAGCAACTTCAGATGCCATGGAAACAGTTCTCCAGTCGATTCTTCCAGTTACAGTGCATCTTGAAGACAGTGATGTGAACATAAAGACATATGCTTTCCTGGATAATGGGAGCTCAGGGTGTTTCATGACTAAAGATCTTCAGTGTCAGCTTGGTGCTCCATCAACACAGACAACTTTAAAGCTTCGCACGATGCATGGTATTGACATTGTGCCGACATCAGTGGTGACCTGTCTTGTGGTTATTGACATTGATTGTGCTAATCCTGTTCCACTTCCAAAGACATATGTGAAAAATGATATCCCTGTCAACCGTGATCAAATTCCTGATCCAGAATTCTTGAAGAAATGGCCTTATCTTCGTGACATGGCAAACAAGCTTCCAAGAGTGTATCCCAATCTTGAAGTTGGACTGTTAATTGGAAGCAATTGTCCGCAAGCACTGGAACCACAACAAGTAATCCCTTCGGGTGACAATGGTCCCTTTGCTGTGCTATATAAACACGGATGGACTGTAAATGGGCCTCTGCATGTGAAATATGATCAGGTTCAGAATTCTCTTTGCTGCAACAGAGTGATCTTCACTGAATCAACGGTTGTAAAAGAATGTTTAACAACGGACACTGTAGTGAAACTCCTGGAGAAGGACTTCAGCGAACAAGACATTGGTGATCTTCCTGGTCAACGTGGCTATTCCAGAGAAGACAAGCTGTTTATGGATATAGTTGAACAGAATGTGGAGTTCATCAATGGTCACTATCAGCTACCACTACCGTTCCGGAATCCTAATGCCTACTTTCCAAACAACAGACAACAAGCACTCAGCAGAGCAAAGTGGCAGAGAAAGAAGATGCTGGCAAGTGAAACCTACCACAGAGACTACACTGTGTTCATCAACAATCTCCTAGAGAAAGGTTTTGCCTATCCTGTGCCTGATGATGAACTCTCTGCATCTGCTGATAACGTCTGGTATCTTCCACACCATGGTATTTACCACCCAAGGAAACCTGAGGAAATTCGTGTTGTATTCGACTGCAGTGCCAGATATGAAGGATCTTCTCTTAACGACAGACTACTCCAGGGTCCTGATTTAACGAACTCTCTGATTGGTGTGCTGACAAGATTCAGGACTGAACCAGTAGCTTTCATGAGTGACGTGGAGGCTATGTTTTATCAAGTAAAGGTTCCAGTTTCACAACACGATCATCTGAGATTCCTTTGGTGGCCAGAAGGTAATCTTGATACTGACTTTAAAGAGTACAGAATGGCTGTACATATCTTCGGCGCCGTGTCATCCCCAAGCATTTCCAACTTTGCCTTGAAACACACAGCATCCAAAGCAGAGGAAAAGTATGGTATTCTTGTTGCTGAGACCATCCGAAAGAACTTCTACGTAGATGACTGCTTAAAAGCTGCAAAGGATGAAGACACAGCTGTGAGTTTGGTGCAGGATGGTGGATTCAGATTAACCAAGTTCACCTCTAACAGCAGAAATCTACTGAAGTCGATTCCCACAGATCATTCCAAAGAGCTGCAGTCCAGAGACCTTGACTATGATGATCTACCAATAGAACGAGCCCTGGGCATGAGATGGTATGTGAACTCTGTTTGGATTTTCTGTGGAGTTACCAGACAAACCAGTGACTCGCAGAGGAATCCTGTCAACCGTGTCTTCATTGTATGATCCACTTGGAATGGTGTCCCCAGTTATTCTGCCTGCAAAGAAGATACTCCAGGACTTTGCACCGACCAAAGCCTAGATTGGGATGATGACATACCTAGTGAACTTGCATGTGAATGGAAGAAATGGTTATCAGAACTTGACTTGATGAAAACTCTGAACATTCCACGGTGTGTAAAGCCATTTGACTTTGGGGAAGTCACATCAGCTCAACTGCATGTGTTCTCCGACGCAAGCACTCGGGGATATGGATGTGTAGTATATCTCAGACTGTGTGACAAGAGTGAGAACATCCATGTTGCCTTCCTGATGGGTAAGTCAAGACTATCTCCTGTGAAAACTGTCACTATTCCTCGTCTAGAACTGACAGCAGCAACTATGTCAATCAGAATTGGACAACAACTCCTTAAAGAACTTGATGTGAAAATAGACAATGTATCATACTACACGGACTCCACAACGGTTATCCACTACATCAACAGTGAGAAGAAGAGATTCCCGGTGTTTGTTGCCAACAGGGTCCGGCTCATTCGTGATTTCTCTTCTCCTTACCAGTGGAAGTATATTGATACATATGACAATCCTGCTGATGTCGCCTCAAAGGGAACAACTACAGCAAAACTACTCCAGGACGACAAGTGGTTCAATGGGCCAGTTTTTCTCAGAACTCCTGAAACGGAATGGACAATAAAGCAACTACCAACTGACTGTGATGAACAGTGTGAAGAGACTGTACAATCGTGTGTCACACAAGCTCAAATCTGTGAAAGTGGTATGGACTGTCTGATCAATCACTATTCAAATTGGTACAGATTGAAACGTGCAGTTGCAGTCTTCAGTTGTGTGATGGACATTCTTCAAGAACGGATGAAGTGCCAGATAGAGAAACATGTCCCTGACTGCCAAACGACAGAAGTGTTCACTGTAAAACGCCTAGAGCATGCTTCAAAAGCTGTAGTTAAGTATGTTCAGTCAAAGACTTTCAGTTGTAAAATCAATTCTCTTCAAGACTCATCTGGTAAACGAGGCCGAGTACCAAGAAGCAGTTCTGTCTCCAAGTTGGATCCATTCATAGATTCTGATGGAGTACTCAGAGTTGGAGGCAGACTCAACAAGCTTAAGGCTCAAGTTCCAGAATCCACGAAGCACCAGATACTCTTACCAAGAAAGAACCATGTGACAACACTCATCATTCGTGACGTCCATCATAAGCTGAGTCATGCTGGTAGAAATCATGTGTTGTCAGTGCTAAGAGAAACTTTCTGGGTGGTCAGTGCCAACTCAACAGTCAGAAATGTGCTTCATCAGTGTGTGACATGTCGTCGACTAACTGCCCCAACATGTGAACAGAACATGGCCGACTTACCACCAAGTAGAACAAGTCCACGACCACCGTTCACATTCACTGGTGTTGATTACTTTGGCCCTTTCATCATCAAGGAGGGCAGGAAGCAGGTCAAACGTTATGGAGTGTTGTTCACTTGCCTTGTGAGCATAGCTGTCCACATAGAAACTGCTAACTCTCTCGACACAGACTCCTTTCTCAATGCTCTACGTCGTTTTGTTGCCAGAAGAGGACCTGTGCAGGAGATGTGGTCTGATAACGGGACCAACTTCATTGGGGCTACAAGGGAACTGTAGGGAGCTCTAATGGAAATGGACCAAAACCTAGTGAAATCTCATCTGCTAAAAGTCAACATAGACTGGCACTTCAACCCACCATCAGCTAGCCACATGGGAGGGGCCTGGGAAAGGATGGTGCGATCAGTTAGAAAGGTTCTGGCTCCAATGCTGTATGAGTTTGGAGATAGAATTGAGGACGAGTCATTCAGAACCTTGATGTGTGAAGTTGAAGAGATAATCAACTCAAGACCTCCGACAACACCTTCCAGTGATCCCAGAGACCTCACTCCATTGTCACCAAATCACCTGCTGAAGATGAAGTCCAACGTATATGTAGCTCCTCCTGGACAGTTTCAGCGAGACGATATGTACATGCGTCGGCGATGGCGCAGAATCCAGTATCTTGCCAACGTGTTCTGGACAAGATGGAAAAAGGAGTATCTGCTCTCTCTACAAGAACGCCAGAAGTGGAATACACCTCAACGCAATCTGATGATCAACGACATTGTGCTCGTCAAAGATGACAATCTCCATAGATCCTGCTGGTCTATGGGACGTGTGATCAGTGTAGAGGCCGATAAAGATGGCTTTGTCCGCAGTGTTCAGATAAAGACTCTGAACTCTGAACTACGTCGACCAGTGACCAAACTTGTTTTGCTGGTACCAAGTTAAAAGTGAACTAATCAGTGTTTAATTGACATTGCAGTTATGTGATTCAGATACTCTAAAAGACAATTGATTGGAATGGTTGATTATTTATATTCTGCATTTAGTAGTTAGGTTAAACATGTATGTTTAAGAGGCCGAGTATGTAAATGCAGAAATGGTGTTTTTCATCTGTTTCAAGAGTTTTGTTTAAAGTTCATTTTCTATATTTTGGTAATGGTTTAAGTTTCATTTATTTTTAAAAAACAAAGTTTTTCTTAGTTAAATATTTGGTCCACTTAAAGTCATCTTCATTTGAACCTCCTCACTTTGGCTTAGTGGATAAAGTGTTTGGTCATAATATGTCACATGACCTTTGAAAGCTAGACTTTGTGAGTTCAAATCCCCATTTCTCAATAAACTTTTGCAGATAAATTAATTACTTGTTTACAGCCTCAATTCCATTTCAAGTCACATGATCTAAAAAGCACATGTTCCCCACACAATCAGTCAAATCTCCATCTTGTTAGGACCACGGTTACATTCTCCAAAGTGTAAAGCAACACAAATGTAAATAAACTAAAATATTTTTCAATGCCAAAGTTAATATTATTTTATCTCTCAAGTGCTCAATGCATTTATAACTTCAATTCAGTAACCATTTGGCAGTTGTAAGCAATTTTGAGTATTTTGTCAGACAGTTGTTTGTTATTCTTTTAAATTGGTAATTTTGACTATTTAATTGGTTCAGCCTAAAGAAAGGATTGTATTTTCTTTCTATTTTAGTTTTCTGAACCTCACCCACCAACGTATTCAATGTAGACAATGTAAACAAAGATAGTCGTCTTATAACGAGACTGAAATTGCCTCATTATAACGCCTTAGAACGTAAACATAGTTTGAAGTTGTATTTTGAAGTCGTCTTTACCGTTCAACGTCAGCTCTTCAATTCAACTCCTTCACCAACGATTATATCTGAATGGATATTGTTCAACGTTTGTACTGAACCTTGTGATTAACGCTCAACATCATGTAATACAAATCCCTGTGGGTGCGAGTGTCAGAAGTTTGTGTTTCTTGCATCTACACTTACTTTTATATAGATGACTCCCTACCTGTATATAGAGGACTCCCTACCTGTATATAGAGGACTCCCTACCTGTATGTAGAGGACTTCCTACCTGTATGCAGAGTACTCCCTTCCTGTATATAGAGGACTCCCTACCTGTATATAGAGGACTTCCTACCTGTATATAGAGGACTCCCTACCTGTATATAGAGGACTCCCTACCTGCATGTAGAAGACTCCCTACCTGTATATAGAGGACTTCCTACCTGTATATAGAGGACTCCCTACCTGTATATAGAGGACTTCCTACCTGTATGCAGAGTATTCCCTTCCTGTATATAGAGGACTCCCTACCTGTATATAAAAATCCCTGTGGGTGTGAGTGTCAGAAGTTTGTGTTTCTTGCATCTACGCCTACTTTTATATAGATGACTCCCTACCTGTATATAGAGGACTCCCTACCTGTATATAGAGGACTTCCTACCTGTATATAGAGGACTCCCTACCTGTATATAGAGGACTTCCTACCTGTATATACAGGACTCCCTACCTGTATATAGAGGACGCCCTACCTGTATATAGAGGACTCCCTACCTGTATAAAGAGGACTTCCTACCTGTATATACAGGACTCCCTACCTGTATATAGAGGACTCCCTACCTGTATGTAGAAGACTTCCTACCTGTATACAGAGGACTTCTTACCTGTATATAGAGGACTTCCTACCTGTATATAGAGGACTCACTACCTGTATGTAGAAGACTCCCTACCTGTATATAGACGACTCCCTACCTGTATATAGACGACTCCCTACCTTGATATAGAGGACTTCCTACCTGTATATAGAGGACTTCCTACCTGTATGTAGAGGACTTCCTACCTGTATGTAGAGAACTCCCTACATGTATGTAGACGACTCCGTACCTGTATATAGAGGACCCCCTACCTGTATATAGACGACTCCCTACCTGTATATAGAGGACTCCCTACCTGTATATAGAGGACTCCCTACCTGTATATAGAGGACTTCCTACCTGTATATACAGGACTCCCTACCTGTATATAGAGGACGCCCTACCTGTATATAGAGGACTCCCTACCTGTATATAGAGGACTTCCTACCTGTATATACAGGACTCCCTACCTGTATGTAGAGGACTCCCTACCTGTATGTAGAAGACTTCCTACCTGTATACAGAGGACTTCCTACCTGTATATAGAGGACTTCCTACCTGTATATAGAGGACTCACTACCTGTATATAGAGGACGCCCTACCTGTATATAGAGGACTCCCTACCTGTATAAAGAGGACTTCCTACCTGTATATACAGGACTCCCTACCTGTATATAGAGGACTCCCTACCTGTATGTAGAAGACTTCCTACCTGTATACAGAGGACTTCTTACCTGTATATAGAGGACTTCCTACCTGTATATAGAGGACTCACTACCTGTATGTAGAAGACTCCCTACCTGTATATAGACGACTCCCTACCTGTATATAGACGACTCCCTACCTGTATATAGAGGACTTCCTACCTGTATATAGAGGACTTCCTACCTGTATGTAGAGGACTTCCTACCTGTATGTAGAGAACTCCCTACATGTATGTAGACGACTCCGTACCTGTATATAGAGGACTCCCTACCTGTATATAGACGACTCCCTACCTGTATATAGAGGACGCCCTACCTGTATATAGAGGACTCCCTACCTGTATATAGAGGACTCCCTACCTGTATATAGAGGACTTCCTACCTGTATATACAGGACTCCCTACCTGTATATAGAGGACGCCCTTCCTGTATATAGAGGACTCCCTACCTGTATATAGAGGACTTCCTACCTGTATATACAGGACTCCCTACCTGTATATAGAGGACTCCCTACCTGTATGTAGAGGACTTCCTACCTGTATATAGAGGACTTCCTACCTGTATATAGAGGACTCACTACCTGTATGTAGAAGACTCCCTACCTGTATATAGAGGACTCCCTACCTGTATATAGACGACTCCCTACCTGTATATAGAGGATTTCCTAATATGTAGAGAACTCCCTACATGTATGTAGACGACTCCGTACCTGTATATAGAGGACTCCCTACCTGTATATAGACGACTCCCTACCTGTATATAGAGGACTCCCTACCTGTATGTAGAGGACTTCCTACCTGTATATAGAGGACTTCCTACCTGTATATAGAGGACTCACTACCTGTATGTAGAAGACTCCCTACCTGTATATAGACGACTCCCTACCTGTATATAGACGACTCCCTACCTGTATATAGAGGATTTCCTAATATGTAGAGAACTCCCTACATGTATGTAGACGACTCCGTACCTGTATATAGAGGACTCCCTACCTGTATATAGACGACTCCCTACCTGTATATAGAGGACTCCCTACCTGTATGTAGAGGAATCCCTACATGTACGTAGAGGACTCCCTACCTGTATGTAGAGGACTCCCTACCTGTATATAGAGGACTCCCTACCTGTATATAGAGGACTTCCTACCTGTAGATAGAGGACTCGATATCTGTATATAGCACTTCCTACCTGTATGTAGAAGACTGCCTACCTGTATATAGAGGACTCAGCTGCAGCATTACTTTGTCCTTCTCCTGAAACAAACCAAATATCTCAGCTTTGCCTGATTCACGTGCGTGCGTGCGTGCGTGCGTGCGTGCGTCTGTGTATACATTAGTATTCAGTTGAGCATGTGTATGCGTGCGTTGAAGGACACGAGGAGCAAGGAGATGGGCACGAGGTTGCACCATTAGCTTAAGGTGCAATACAACAAATTTAATGGTGACTTGGCCATTCCTCTATCATTAACCCCGCTGTGATGTTGCTGGACTTTTGCTACAAGCAGCTTAAACCCATACTCACTCACTCACTCATTTAACTGACATTGTGTGATATAATTGATTCATTGCTCTAAAGAGCGTTGATCCAAAAGCCTCTACCCATTCACTTTATTTTATATAGCATAGTATACTTAATTCTAATCTTTTTTTATAAAAGAAATAATGTCCAAGCTGACAGGATTTAAATACATTTTCATTATTATTCGTCCTTACCCACAGAACTTATCTCGAGTCATAGAGGGGCGGTCGGGTAGCCTAGTGGTTAAAGCGTTCGCTTGTCATGCCGAAGACCCGGGTTCGATTCCCGACATGGGTACATTGTGTGAAGCCAATTTCTGGTGTCCCCCGCCGTGATATTGCTGGAATATTGCTAAAAGCGGCGTAAAAACATACTAATTCACTCACTCGACTCATAGTGGGTATCTTGTAGTGATTTTGTTATAAATAGCGATGAATACATGTGAGTTGTTCAGCGACCACAGATTGTCATTTTGTTTTTGAGTAACCATGATTAACATACTTTATCATCATAAAATAGGGTTTAACTGTCTCACGTTTGTGCAAAAAAATCCCTTTGTGTTTCATCTGCTCAAATGTACATTAATCATAACTATAGTCCTCGCCTCGCCACAAGATAGCTGCATGTGTGCTAATATTTATGGAGTGAGAACAAGCCAAGGAAACCACCACCCCGGATCCGGCACCCATGACACAAACAGTCTGTAAATGTTTTGCAACACGTTCCTTGATTTGACTGTCATTTTGTAACCACGTTCAGGATGCTGATGATTTCTGTACCATAATTAGGAGATAAACATACTGTGTTTTCAATGTAGAGCTAGGTTACCTGTAGATTTAACAGCGCTGTATTGAATTTGGAACCGAACGCACAGCGTGAGGTTTCAAATGTTAAACAAAATATGGCGTTGTATGTGCACAAATAGTTTGTTTACACCGTAATAGTTCACTCGAACATATGACAGGCATTGCGAAGCTATTATGAGGTGAGCATCCCTAAAGAAAACTAAGCAAGCTTTGCAAGTATTTCGTTCTATACTGCGTGTCACCATTATGACGTCATATCGCAAATAGTGACGCAAAAGATATGACGTCACAGTCGTATATAAAAAAGCGCCAAATTCCAGGCTCTCTGTGTCTCCAAAACGTAGATACATTCTTTTTATAGATTTATATCGTGTTTTCTGGACAAAATGTATTGCCACAAATACTTTGAATATTGGAGTAACCGCAACTTTGCATTTTGTCACCTATAATTGCAGATATTATTTATTAAAAATGTCTACCGATAATAACTGAAAAAAGTACTATTCTATTCACATCTATCCCCCAAACCAGCTGTTTCAATCAGAGGGGGTTTATTGTGATTTAATAGCCTCTTATTGGCCAATCATAATCGAGCAATTTTGCAAATTCATGGTAGAATGTTAAATATGTGTTACCTGTTCCACGATATCCAAGTCTTCTGCAAGCTTTTCTATATCATCAAAACCTGCAGGAAAAACATTGTTTTGAAATGGACAACAACGAAACCCTCACTACCACTGATGAAGATAAAATATATAATAGTCACTATTATACTCAAACAACATCCATTATATAATAAAAACACATTCTAACAGCGGCGGCGTCTGGCGTCATTATCCATGATCGGAGGCCTCGTGGCGAGCTGGTGGTTGTCGAAATGGGAGTCAACAACTGCTTCCAGGACATCTGGCATGGTCGGTGCTGATTACTTGTGAAGTTGCGTTGTATGGTGATCAAGTCCAGCTTTCATTCGTGTGAGATAAACCCCTTAATCATCCCCGAGGCTCTCTTTTCCGACAGGTTCTCAGATTCTAAGCTCGTCGTGTAAAACACCATGTCAAACGAAACCTCTGATGGTCACATAATGGCGTTTGATGAATCTCCTGAACGCCATTCCTGCCGCTCTGAAGCGGTTCCTTGTAACATCGGGTTTGAGATTTTCCTTTTTCCCAGCAAGACCTGGTAAGTTTAGTCGCAGATATAGCTTGGACTCAGTGTCTCAAACGTTCAATGTTCTATAATGAGAGATCAGAATAAAAACGGTTTGACAATGAATGATGGAATCTATCCCACAACCTCCAGGCACTCTATCCATTAGACCACAGAACTAGATAAAGAGATGTGGTACATTGGAAGGTACCACGTGTAGCGTGTATTTCCTGACCATGTGTATTTTACGAGCGTGTTTTTTCAGCCTATGCTAACCCACTTTTATAAATGACTTTAAACAAATATTAATAAATGTTGTTTAAACGGTCTTTGTGCTATTCCCCCCTCTCGAGTTTTACATTTTCAACTAAAACCTCGGAGACGTGTTTTCCCCTGTACCTAAACATTGCAAGATAGCAGATTTAAATACCTAAATTTGATTTCTGAAACAAACTGCATTTTGGAGAATGCAAATATAACACGCTGAAGTTCTGATGTCACTGTCAAACATGAACTGTCACATTCTTACGACTAAACATCATTCTTTCAATAACCATTATAATATTGTCATTACTTACTCTCCTGACTTTCCTCCAAATCCTTCAGCGAATGAACAGAAGCCGGATCCTTCAGTGATGTCTCAGATGTCCATTCCGTCAGTGATGTTTCGGATGGCGAGTCCTTCATTGTTTTATCTTTTGCCGAGTCCAACAGAGATGCATGTGCAATGTTGTCTATCTTGGACTGAAAAAGGACAACAGTTACATATGTAAATACGTCCTGTGCATTTAACTCTACTACGGTAAGATAGTGTCAACCCTTAAAAAATGTACATGAAGGTAAATTATCTTGTTTACACTTGTATGGTGTACATCCTCCCGTGCTATAATTGTTTGCTGTTTATATCTTTTATATTGTCACAAGTATCAACTGCAGACGGTTAAACTTAACCTATACCATATGAATTACTGCGAGGGACAAACTGTGAAGTGTAACACCAACATTCCCAGTGGAATTGGATCGCGGTGATCCCCCACTTGTGATCCATACTCTTATTTCAAATTCGACTTGCTAGGGAATACTTTACGCTGATGGTAAACACACGAGATATTGAGCAATTGTCAGCTGCAGAAAATAAATTTCGTCTTATATTTTAACTTAAAATATTGTGGTCTCAATGAATAAGTTGATTATGTTACTTATAAAAACAATGTTTGATGTAAAATATGTGCCAGAAGCATTTCTGGACAAACTTCTATCCATACCCCAGCTATATGTATTGCTAAATTGGCGAAATTGTAAACGATGATGTTGGTTTGAGAATAAATAAATCTCTTTTTCACCTCTCAAAAGATATGCGCCTATTACGAATGTACCCACTGGCTCCTCGTGTTACAGCAGCTAAGACTTACTTAACCACTGATACACTTGCTCCATAGAGGTTAACTGAATATAAAGTATCATTTTAAAGTTAAAGAGAACTCTGGTGATGTGATTGCTTTAATTACTGCCCACATGACCCGTTCATGGTTAAAATTTAAGTATGAATTTCACCTTTCGACGTTTACACGATACGATTATGGACCGGAACTAGTTTCCAGGAGGAATCCCCGATTGGAACAATTGTGTTGTCTTCCCTGCCTTCCACGATGAGGATCGGCAATATCGGACAATAAACTAACATCTCTATTCACACAATGTTTCGCATGAACGTTTATTTACATATTTGCATTACATTAAATAAATATCCCCCAGCATAACGTCAATGTACTCCCTACCTGAGACCGTTTCAAGCCTCCCCCCTCCCCCTCATCAGTCCTGGTGGCATGTTTGTCACTCAATTTTGTCATTATCGTTTGCCCCGACCACGGGCATCAATACAGGCTCTTGCTTTAAATTATATGGACACCACATCATGTTTTTATAATAGTATTCACGAAAACTTACAAGAGAGGAGTGAGTGAGTGAGTTGGGTTTAACGCCGCTTTTAACAGTATTCCAGTTATATCGCGGCGTGTCAGCTTAATGTGGGAGGAAAGCCCTAAGTGACGCAGGTCTCAGACGTTTACAACTTCGATGAAACCCACGAGCACGGGTATGGTGCTGACAAACCTAGAAACATAATCGGGGCGAACTGGGATTCGAACCCACAATCATAGGTTTCTGGCGTGCCCAAGAGACGCAACTCTGCACAGCGAATCGCGGCGCCTTAGACGACTGGGCCACCCATGAGGAGGATGCGTGTAGCTAGTGACCTGAATAATCTTGTTGAAAATAATGTTTACGCACATGACAGAATAAGTGTGAACAAAGATTTAACAGCGTTTCGACTTGAAATAATATGACCTTTTTCAAAAAAATTCTTCCGCTGTGGAAAATTGTGCACCGATATAAGAATATTTTTACCACGATAGCATCGTCATAAAAGAACCACGTCAAATTTATCTTTCTTCAGCTGTTTATTAAAAGTTCGTTTCCGAAGCAAAGCGACTGGTCTTAAATTAATTTATAGACCAGTACCAAGTGTTTTAAATTTTGTAAACAAATGTGAAATTATTATGTAAGATTTAGATTTTATTTCGTCTCTCTTGTTAGTTGAGGTTGGAGATGAGAAACACATACACAAATTATGGATGGCTTCTGCAAATGATAGTTGGCATGCCACAAAGGAATCAACAGGGAATAAGAATCTGGGTCACGGAGTGACTTCGGCACAAGGAGCTTTTTGACAAGTGTGACTCTGCCAAAACACATAGCTACTGGGCAATGAAAACATGTGACGGAAACAACAACCTACTTTCATCGCTTGGAAATATTTTTGACCATTACAAGGGCTGCAAGTTATGCTCATGTCGAAATAGTTACCAGAGAGGATGATCCGTGTAGGCAGCAACCTGAATAATCTTGATGAAATAATGTTCACACACATAACAGAATTAGTGTGAACAAATATTTAACAGTGTGTTCAGTGGCCCGCTCCCGTCTTCGAGTATAACTTTACACCTGTTACGTCTCTCACAAATTAAAACACCAGCTACGCACCACGACCGCTTGGCGCTCACGGGGCCGAGAGATGTGTATGTAATAGATTTAGTCCAACTGTAGTAGAGGCATAAACACATATAACATATAATACACATAACAATCATCTGGATGTAGAATACGATAACCACGAGGGCTTCCAACAGTTAAAACAACTTAAGTGTTCGGTGAACTTCAACTGTTTCTTGTCTTCACCATATCGATGGAGTTCTTTTATAGTCTCATCGGAATAACATTTCACGATGATCTCACGTTCGGAGAATAAGTCATTGTAGCCCTTATGACACAATGTTTTCTTATGAAACAGAAATACAGACATGATCTTGACAAGGTATACCCAGTGTGGTCATTAAAACGTAATTGTAATTATGGTTCTATGCATGGCCATGGACTACGACGACTGATGCGCGAGTATGCAAAGAGCCCTTTGAAGAGAAGTACAATGTAGGGAAAATACGGGATTCGAGACATTGTGGTTACTAGTCGCTTTTTCGGACTTTTTCCATTTTTGACTGCTTACCAACGATCGAGATCGCGCTACCGGGACCATAGTTTATACGTTATTCAATAATGTGCAAACACATTTACTGGATTTGATGACATAAAACACAAATACGAACAATGTGACATTGTAAAGTTCCACAGAACTGACCTTGAATCAAACATACCTGTTTTGTCTTTTGTTCTTGATGCTTCACCTTCTTGCGGAATCCACTCACTGCAAGGACAAACAGTCAAATATTACTGATTTGAGAAGCTCTTGCCTGAAATGACATGCAACTGTAAGAATAGTATAGACTCCACTCATATACTTCAACATTTTGATTTAATGTGGTTTCAGTGATAATTCGAACTTTCATTTTCTTGTTCACTTCGTCCATCCTACAATATGACACTCTCATAGATGCATTGATACCTCCTACATTTTCAAATGTTTGATACCTTTCATACCTTTTTTTCTAACCGTTGCCACAGCCTTGCCAAAGAATCTCTTTGGCTTTTCTTCAATGAACTGCTTTGCAGGTTCGGATGCTGAAAAGTATGAAAACATTGGCGTTGTGACTAGAAACAATTTATATATATATATATCAAGACAGGGTCATTGTATGTGTTACACTGACAATAGTTACAGAAACATTTCGATCGTCTCCTGTGGTCCATGTTGATGAATGTCATACATACTATAAATGAATATGTGACATAAGTTATACTTAATCCGGATGAAATACTGTCAATACGATACTAATAGGTAGTCACTGACTGATACATATACATTTTAGTTCACACGCGTGTTGATACCTTGAAGGTGCCTCTTGGCAGGTTCAGTAGCTTAAACGTAGGAGAGTGGCAAATCCTTTTTGAACAATTTGACTAAAAAGACACAAATAAAATAAGACCCGCTCGCTGCATTTATGTCGTTGTTGTTTTATGCCACAATCACCAATATGCCAGTTATACCACAGCCGATAGTAGATAATCGAGTCTGGGCGATATATACCAGTGGTTGATATTATGAACAATATCCAATGCCAATGAAGTACATGCATGATGACATAAAATAAACCGACCCCACGATTAACTCAGTTGCCACATATGAGAAGTAACAGAGGCTTATGTCTTACTATAACCTGTGTCCTGGTGCCATTCAAAGAATAATAATACATTTTTGATCTTCTGAGGAAATTGATGATCGTAAAATTGGTTGCCATACATGAATATGTCACATGCATGGTTTTTAAGTTTTTGAGTAGCCGACTGTGACACTAGCCTAGAAAGGTGTTCTCATTACATCCAAATGAACAGACCCATCCCTACCTTTGCCTACATGCATCAAATATGTTTCAGAAAACATAAAATTATCTGGCTACATTAACAAGAATGTTTCCACGCACTTCTGGTTTAATAACTTCACTCACGGATTTCGAGAAGCACATTACATACAAGACATATTTGAAGTCCCATACCTCCAGCTACCTTAAAGATATATACACTTTCAGTTTAATGACCTTGAACCTCATTTTCAGCCAATCACATGCTTGATTATTTCTTTTTGAAAATATGGGTCCATGCTCTGACAAGCAAGAATGACCTAAAATGTGACCTTGATCGTATATGAAGGTCCCGCCCCAAGGATGACATTTATCATCTTTTATTGACACCATACAGTGTTAACTTTACTTCAAGCTGTGACCTCGTCATTGACCCTGACATGACCCATGGTAATGAAAGAAACACATGATATAATACCCCTGGGAAGTCCAAGCAGTGCGTGGTCTCAATAACAAAGTGACCCTGCGCCACGGTCATATTCAAAGAAGGATCCAACACAATGATTTACATACCCTTTGCAAATGATATTGCTAGGTCTTGGAGATAGAAAAGCTGGGTTTTATCCTCAATGACCGCCTGTGGAAACAACATATAAGGTTGACATTAACAGATGTTCTTGTATCATGTATCATGATGTCCACTGTATTATATATAAAGGGTGAGTATGCTTCTTTTAATTTTTAATTCAGAACTGCAACTTTAACAACATGATGATATAATGATATCCTTATATTTAATGTATTCATCTTACCGATCTTAAAAGTTGGAAAAGGTCCTTCTGGTTTTCAATTCCGTCCTTGAGCTGCATTATCTGTGTTCGACGAACATCGGTCGACCGGTCACCATTGTCATCCTCTGTAACACCGTCATAATAAAACTGAACAGGACCCAGCAAACATTACATAACCTGCCTTACCATTATCACTCACTACAAAACATAGGACGTGTCACTGTAAGCACTATGAGACACCACGTCGCTGGATACAATAATGTGAATATGGTATTCATACCTAATGATAATCCCTTCTTCAATGGCTCAGCAATCATGCTCGATCTGAGAATGTTGGACTGAAAATAAAAATGTCAAGGTTCCAATTAAAGTTGCCATTATTTGCTGAAATATACATTTATTCGTTAAACATTGACTAAAACAGCAGATTGTTAACAAGATTTTCACTGCCCACGATGCACTTTGGAAAAGGGAAAAGTGAACTTTACCTTTTCAACTACTATACACTTGTATCTTTGTGCCAATAATATAAAGTTATATTCCAAGACAGTTTATCATCGCCTTGAGTGTTGGTTAATATCAGCTCAACTATGTAGGTCAATATTGTATCAAGAATAATACCTACACATTACAATTTCCTCAATTGCGTTCGTATAGTAATTTTGTGCTTAGAACAAATTGAGTGTAGAAATTCATCAAAATAAATGTGATTACATCATAAGAACTACACGTGTCCCAAATCCATTATGCTCATCTCAAATGGGTGTTGTTTGTTTCCGTTCAGCAGATTACCAAAATGATAGTCGTAATCAGATATATCGATAGCTTGTTCTCGTGCAGCAGGGGAGCTACAGTAAAACACGAGGAAGGGTTCGGAAGAACACGTGGTCAGAGAATAACCCAGAAATACAACTTACACTTGCAACATCACATCACCATACTGGCCTGACGTCTGCCCGAGAAACCACTATTCGATAACGAGCCATTCCGAGGAGACAAGTGCAAACACAAAACTTACGACATCAAATTCCTGTATCAAACGGAGTAACTTGAGAACATCCACTTCCCACAACCAGTACTCCATCTGCCCTTTCCACTTATCTGAACAGAAATATAACAAGCTAAATTGCACGTCATTTCTTTGTGCACTCACCACTAAATATAATGTAAAGACAACTTTACCAAATCAAATTTCCAATGTCAGAAGCATTTTAAAAGACATACCATCGTGCAGACCAGAGAGTTGTCTCTTCATCTCGTGTACTTCCTGAAAGATAAGGTAAGACAATATAAGTTGTCCGCCAGTTTCGAGGGGACATGACTTGATGTAATCTCTATGGTACTTTATGTTACCCGAGCCCGACTGAACAAGTCTGCAGTCTGCACCGAGTCCGAAGGGCGACGGAAACATTAACTAACATACAATGTACGCCAACCCATGTCACCCTCGAGACCAGTGAACAAGTTATAATGGAGGACTGTCCTAGGCATGCATGTTTTTGTCCGAATCAGTAAGAATACCACAGTTAGCGATTTAACCTCTTCTTTCTTTATTATCTGAGTTAATCAAACGTAAAAGTTATTCCCCCTAGATCTGTTTCGTAAATATCTTAAATCATTAAATCGAGATAAAAAATTGCGGTTGGTATGTTGCAAATGTAATGCCAAAAGGTTGGCAATTCGAACGGGGAACAAACGAAATGTGCCTCGCATGTTTCCAGAGTACATTAAAAAAATAGAATGGGTTTCAGCCAATCAAAATCCGACTTTCACGTGTGAGGTAAGATAACAACAGGTGCAAAACACATCTTGATGCTAATACCTCAGGCCAATACTTTGAACTGTCCAAGATTATTATATCGATATTTGTTATGTCAGGGCACCGGAGGTCCAGTGGTCTATGGCGCCGCAATTTGCTGTGCAGAGTCGCGTCCCTTGGGCACGCCAGAAACCTTTGATTGTGGGTAAGAATAACGCTTCACCCTGATTATGTCTCTAGGTTTATCAGCATCATAACCGTGCTCGTGCGTTACACAAAAGTGGTAAACGCCTGGGGCTTGTATCACTTCGGGATTTCCTCCCACATAAAGCTGTGATATAATAAAATAAGGGGTGTTAAACCCTACTCACTCACTCACTCACACACTGTTTTGTGAAGATGAAATACTTAGCACTCGATTCACAGACCTACGTTTGCAAAAGGCCAATTTATCGACTCTGTCAGGGATTATAAACTTACAGACAAAACATAGAAAATTAGAGCATATCTGAATGGTATTTTTACCTTCTCTGCTGTCTGTAACCGAATCTTGAATTCTTCAACACTGGTTGGATCTTCGTTGAAGTCAATGTTTTAATGGGGATTTATTCAACATTATGAATACATAAACTAACGAGAAAAAAATTAACGAATGCAAACACTAACTTATTATGTTTATACCTCAAAATGTTATATATGACAATGTGAACCTATAATTAATGGTGTCACGTTTATTAATTATATTTCCAGATAGCAAAATCTACATTTATACATTATAATAATGAAGTGAAAAGTGAAATTATATCGTTTATGGTATATGCATACCATTGTTTATATGTAACAAATTATTCGCCGGCCATTATATGCAAAGATATTAACGTCCATAATAAATGTATTAGTCAGATTTATGTCATATTGATTGAGCTCAATTATTGTCTCCTTAACTTACCTCACTGCTCATGCATGTAAAGAGAACAACACTCGTCTAATGCATATCAATGTTTATATATACTGTCAGGAACATTGCTTCATAACAACAATGGTATGTTGTAAAATGCAATGATTCAGTTGATAGTTTGGATTGTTGAAATTAAGCTATCAATGATTGTAACTTGGAATTAATCTTACAAAGTGTGCGTGTGTACATGTATTTGCATATCTTACCAATTGATCGTTTGGATGTTGGAGAAAATAATTGTAATCAATTCACTTATTTTGGAAACTCTTGTGGTAAAACAACTATATCTCTCATACATTATACGAATACACATACCCGTTTGAAATCGCCACACTCGACCTCGAGGCCTGCAGGGCAAAATGCGAGCATCAAGAACAATGTTCTCATACGCTGATAGATCCCACTTCCAGACATCATTCAGTGATATTGTTGATGCGTGCACTGATCTGGAAATGAAAAAACTCATCTTGACATGGAATCGAACATGAGATACAGGCTACTGGGAAAACTAACTGTAGAACCAGGTACATCATAAAGGTCGAGCCGTTCTATTGAACCTACCTCAATCTGTCCCTCTCTTCCCTTGACCGACAGACCAGCAGAGTGTCGCCCAGTCTGCTCAGTCTCCTTGCCACCTCAAGCATCAGGACGGTGGCTTCGCGTTTAGAATGAAGCCTCACCATAACGTTGTTACTGTTTATATTTTCCAACAAAAGGATGCAGTTTTCTTTTGTAAGAAATCCTAACTGACTCTCGTTTGGATCTACCTTTGTCTCAGCTAATGCTGCCCAGAATGCCATAAGTATTTGGTCATACTTGAATGAGTTCATCAACAAGGAAGATTTGGAAACGAATGCTGAAGATCTCAAGGCAATATTTTGTAACTTTGCAAAGAACACTCCAGGATCTTTCATATCATTCGTGCAAACAACT
The DNA here is from genome assembly GCF_023055435.1 of Haliotis rufescens. Classification (NCBI taxonomy): domain Eukaryota; kingdom Metazoa; phylum Mollusca; class Gastropoda; order Lepetellida; family Haliotidae; genus Haliotis; species Haliotis rufescens. Next base: position 23,332,508 of record NW_025964383.1, on the reverse strand, counting down.
CCATGTATAACATTAATGCTTTCATTGGTAAACCGACGTAATTTTGCAGTCACTCCTCTGGCCACTGAGGTGTTGTAACTTCGTACCATATCAGTTTCCTTGTCACAAGTTATCACTGTCAGTACAACCAGGGGCTGGTGGGGAATGGCTAGAAACATGTCACATCTTATTGGAGTTGGTCTTTCCGACACTGGAAAGTCCAGTGTTATTGATAAGGATTCCGTCAAATGCACAAAACACGTTGTGTCACCACAGGTGTCCAGTTCTCCCCCAGTGACAATGTTGCAACGATACAGGGATTCGTCAGTTTCCAGTAGTGAAAGCAGCATGTCTTTGACGTCCACTATGTGGCCCGGCAGGTTGGTTAGAGCGATGTTGACGACGCCTGTAGATATCAAGATCGGTTAATTAACTTCTTGATCATGAAGTAAGTATAAACAGCAAAACAAAAATATTCTGCTTTCCACGGAAATGGGTTGGTGTTTGTTTGCCAATGATAATAACTGTTTTTTCAAGTTATTGGTTTCGTTTCTGAATTCCCGTACATACCTATGGCAAACCATAAGGAATCAAATGATCAGTTGTATGAAATAGTTAATATAGTAGTCAGAAGCAATAAAAGCTGTTAGGAAGTTACCCAAACGCAATGAATTCGCAGAAATATCAGTCAGAAGAAGTCATCATGATACCACGAAACCATACATGACAGCAGCGCACACTGGAAACCACTAATCATGATAACTCCCAACAAACTTTGAAGACTGTGAGGTACGATTCATTACATTAGGGGATAGACTTAGATCATCATCAAGTATAAACACAATTTAGAGCCATGTCTCATAAGGGAATAAGCTAATAACGAATGTTTAAACGTAGCATGACCATGGCAGCTGCGTCAGAAGCACGCAACTATTTCCAGTGATGAATCGATTTTCCTTCGTCTGGACTGAGTTGTATTTGTCACTGCACGAACAAAATGCTGGCTGTTTAGTGATGGTGTTGGATGGCATCACCCACAGCTATACGTCAGATTTCCCCCAGTCTTGATGGATAATTAATGCCTTTGTTATCATGATGTGATTTTGAGGCTGGTCATGGCACATCAACACAAACTTTCCAACGATTCATGTGAACACTTATTTTTTACACACGTGTATATGAATTTACTTCTCATAGTTTGCTAAGAATTAAATTTTGAAGATATCAAAATATCATCCAACAAATACAGGTTGAAATATCACGATAAACAATGATTGGGAACATCTAAAGGGCCTCCATATCATGATTAACGGACATGATGTCATTGCCAATAATTGCACGAGGTGCTGAAAATCCAGCGTTTGGAAGTATCGTGACATAATCGCTGTACACCATTAATAGAGAGCACAACAACATTTACTGCTGAGGATTGCAACAACTGATGCAATTATGCCTCCTCAACGTCAACGACGTTGTTTGACGCATAGTCATGCTTGTAACTGTGTCACCACAACGTCCAGTTGCAGCCAAAGTGTGATCAGCAGGGCATGGAATCGATGCCAGACATTTGTATCAGCTTCCCAGAGTCATTCAGGAGATCGACAACATCCCATCACACAGCGGGATATAGGTTTCTCCTGATTGTAGCAGGACTTCGTGACCACACTCTTCATCAGATGCACACAATTTACCTTTTACAGTGGTGAACCTCAGCAAATGTTGAGTGGTATATTTCTGTTATTTTAATTAATCAAATCAACTGCATTTACCTTACTTGTTTACCCAAAGAAAAGCAACAAGTGTACCTTTGCTCATGTAGTGACGCTTAATGTCAGTGATATGTTCTCTTGTCTGCTGTAACTGCGGGCGCAGAAAGTCTTTGCTGTTGAAATAATTGAAACCATCCTCCTTCCCGTTTGATGTATTAATCTGAAAATACTGTCACATGTAACAATCAGCAGTTCTAAAACATACAGAAAGTCAGTGATAACTGACATTACAAGTAAATATAAAACAGTGGCCACAAGCATATATGCTTTACCTGTATCTATATCTTTGCTACTGATACAAACATTCTGATCAACAGGTCATTTTCTTTTTCAGGTGTATAGTGAGTGATCCTGTGATACATTTGTCCAAAGATGTATCTACAAATAGCTAACTGATAGACATGTTTTTATTTTGGACTCACGGTTTGTATAAGTGTATCACGTGACCTGTTTGGAGAACCTGAAAGTCAACATTCAGTTATAAGTCAAGTCTGGTGTATTTATAATTAGTACCTGATAAATGCCGTATTTGAATATAAAAAAATAGGGATTACCGATAACCTTTAAGCATTGTATGTTTGTATATGATGGATTGTCAGCAACGTTCTCATATATATGTGAATAAAAGTTTCAGCAATCACCCTAAAACAACATATAATATACAAACAATAACTTCACGGTATATCAATACCTTTCAGGAACAGCCATTGCCGACCACAAGGTTCGAACAGATAACTCCCAGTTTCATGCACCACATTCTCTAACTTGGACATGTTCCAATCTTCCACATCAAATGTCGAGATTGTTGACGAGTGAACTGACCTGCAAACGAAACATATCTCTCAATAATTATATATTTTTTTCATTTAAACCAGAAACTGCGAGAAAGTCATCATCCCATTGCTCCTTTTCTCCACCACATTCTTGGACACATGTCTCACCGACGGCACCAGCCTACCTAATTTCTTGTCATCTGATTTAAAAGGCGAATTACAATTCATCAAGGCTGGCATCAAAGTGAGTACCTGTATTGGGTATTATTTTGAGTACAATGAGTATTCTGACCTATCTTATGCTGAATACATTTATTGTGTAGTATCTAATGTTGAGAATCTCTATTGTGTAGTATCTAATGTTTAGTACCTGTATTGTGTCACATCTTATGTTGAGTACATGTATTGTGTCATATCTAATTTTGAGTATGTGTATTGTGTCTTATCTAATGTTGAGTACATGTTTTGTGTCATATCTAATGTTGAGTACCTGTATTGTGTCTTATCTAATGTTGAGTACATGTTTTGTGTCATATCTAATGTTGAGTACCTGTATTGTGTCTTATTGAATGCTGAGTACATGTATTGTGTCATATCTAATGTTGAGTACATATATTGTGTCGTATCTAATGTTAAGTACATGTATTGTTTCTTATCTAATGTTGAGTACCTGTATTTTGTAGTATCTAATGTTGAGTACCTGTATTGTGTCTTATCTAATGCTGAGTACATGTATTGTGTCATATCTAATGTTGAGTACATGTATTGTGTGGTATCTAATGCCGAGTACATGTATTGGGTCTTATGTTAAGTACATTGGGTATTCTGTCCTATCAAATGTTGAGTACCTGTATTGTGTCTTATCGAATGCTGAGTACATGTATTGTGTCATATCTAATGTTGAATACATATATTATGTCTTATCTAATGTTAAGTACATGTATTGTTTCTTATCAAATGTTGAGTATATGTATTGTGCCTTAACTTATGTTGAGTTCATGTATTGTGTCATACCTAATGTTGTTTACATGTATTGTGTTTTATCTAATGTTAAGTACATGTATTGTTTCTTATCAAATGTTGAGTATATGTATTGTGCCTTAACTTATGTTGAGTACATGTATTGTGTCAAACCTAATGTTGAGTGCATGTTTTGTGTCATATCTAATGTTGAGTACATGTACTGTGTCTTAAATGTATCTGTTGTTGAGTACATGTAGTGTGTCATATCTAATGTTGAGTGCATGTTTTGTGTCATATCTAATGTTGGGTACCTGTATTGTGTCTTATCTAATGTTGAGTACATGTATGGTTTCATATCTAATGTTGAGTACATGTTTTGTGTGATATCTAATGTTGAGTACATGTTTTGTGTGATATCTAATGTTGAGTACATGTATTGTGTCTTATCTCAGGTTGGGTACATGTTTTGTGTCTTATCTAATGTTGAGTACATGTATTGTGTAGTATCTAGTGTCGAGAATCTGTATTGTGTCTTATCTAATGTTGAGTACATGTATTCTGTCTTATCTCATGTTGCGTACATGTTTTGAGTCTTATCTAATGTTGAGTACATGTATTGTGTGGTATCTAATTCGAGTACGTGTATTGGGTCTTATGTTGAGTACATTGGGTATTCTGTCCTATCTAATGCTGAGTACATGTATTCTGTAGTATCTAATGCTGAGTACATGTATTCTGTAGTATCTAATGGTGAGTACATGTATTCTGTCTTAACAAATGTTGGGTACATGTATTGTGTCTTATCTAATGTTGAGTGCATGTATTGTGTCATATCTAATGTTGAGTACATGTTTTGTGTCTTACATGAATCTAATGTTGAATACATGTATTGTTTCATATCTATTGTTGAGTACATGTATTGTGTCTTATCTAATGTTGAATACATGTATTGTGTCTTATCTTATGTTGGGTACCTGTATAGTGTCTCATCTAATGTTGAGTACATGTAAGATTTCATATCTAATGTTGAGTACATGTTTTGTGTCATATCTAATGTTGAGTACATGTATTGTGTCTTATCTCATGTTGAGTACATGTACTGTGTCTTACATGAATCTAATGTTGAGTACATATATTGTTTCATATTTAATGTTGAGTACATGTATTGTGTCTTATCTCATGTTGGGTACATGTATTGTGTCTTACATGAACCTAATGTTGAGTACATGTAGTGTGTCTTATCTAATGTTGAGTACATATATTGTTTCATATCAAATGTTGAGTACATATATTGTGTCATATCTAATGTTGAGTACATGTATTGTGTTTTACATGTATCTAATGTTGAGGACATGTATTTTGTCTCATCTAATGTTGAGTACATATATTGTGTCTTATCTAATGTAGAGTACAAGTATTGTGTCTTATCTAATGTTGAGTACACATATTTTGTCTAATCTAATGTTGAGTATATGTATTGTGTCATATCTAATGTTGAGAACCTGTATTGTGTCATATCTAATGTTGATTACATGTACTGTGTCTAATCTTATGTTGAGTACATGTATTGTGTCTTTTCCAATGTTGAGTACCTGTATCGTGTCATATCTAATGTTGAGTACCTGTATGATGTCTTATCGAATGCTGAGTACATGTATAGTGTCGTATCTAATGTTGAGCTCGTGTATCGTGTAGTATCTAATGGTGAGTACATGTATTGTGTCTTATCTAATGTTTAGTGCATGCATTGTGTCTTATCTTATGTTGGGTACCTGTATTGTGTCTTATCTAATGTTGAGTACATGAACTGTGTCTTACATGTATCTAATGTTGAGTACATGTATTTTGTCTAATCTAATGTTGAGTACATGTATTGCGTCTTATCTAATATTGAGTACATGTATAGTGTCTCATCTAATGTTGAGTACATGTTAGATTTCATATCTAATGTTGAGTACATGTTTTGTGTCATATCTAATGTTGAGTACATGTATTGTGTCTTATCTCATGTTGAGTACATGTACTGTGTCTTACATGAATCTAATGTTGAGTACATATATTGTTTCATATTTAATGTTGAGTACATGTATTGTGTCTTATCTCATGTTGGGTACATGTATTGTGTCTTACATGAACCTAATGTTGAGAACATGTAGTGTGTCTTATCTAATGTTGAGTACATGTATTGTTTCATATCTAATGTTGAGTACATATATTGTGTCATATCTAATGTTGAGTACATGTATTGTGTTTTACATGTATCTAATGTTGAGGACATGTATTTTGTCTCATCTAATGTTGAGTACATATATTGTATCTTATCTAATGTAGAGTACAAGTATTGTGTCTTATCTAATGTTGAGTACACATATTTTGTCTAATCTAATGTTGAGTATATCTTTTGTGTCATATCTAATGTTGAGTACCTGTATTGTGTCATATCTAATGTTGATTACATGTACTGTGTCTAATCTTATGTTGAGTACCTGTATTGTGTCTTTTCCAATGTTGATTACCTGTATCGTGTCATATCTAATGTTGAGTACCTGTATGATGTCTTATCGAATGCTGAGTACATGTATAGTGTCGTATCTAATGTTGAGCTCGTGTATCGTGTAGTATCTAATGGTGAGTACATGTATTGTGTCTTATCTAATGTTTAGTGCATGCATTGTGTCTTATCTTATGTTGGGTACCTGTATTGTGTCTTATCTAATGTTGAGTACATGAACTGTGTTTTACATGTATCTAATGTTGAGTACATGTATTTTGTCTAATCTAATGTTGAGTACATGTATTGCGTCTTATCTAATATTGAGTACATGAATTGTTTCATATCTAATGTTGAGTACATGTATTGTGTCTGATCTAATGTTGAGTGCACGTATTGTGTCTTATCTAATGTTGAGTACATGTATTGTGTCTTATCTTATGTTGGGTACCTGTATTGTGTCTTACATGAATCTAAGGTGGAGTACATATATTGTTTCATATCTAATGTTGAGTACATGTTTTGTGTCATATCTAATGTTGAGTACATAATTTGTGTCATATCTAATGTTGAGTATATGTATTGTGTCTTATCTCATGTCGAGTACATGTATTGTGTCTCTCATGAATCTAATGTTGAGTACATATATTGTTTCATATCTAATGTTGGGTACATGTATTGTGTGGTATCTAGTGTTGAGTACATGTACTGTGTCTTACATGTATCTAATGTTGAGTACATGTATTGTGCCTTATCTAATGTTGAGTATATGTATTGTGTCGTATCTAATGTTGAGAAGACGTATTGGCTCTTATCTTGAGTACATTGAGTAGTTTTGCCATATCGAATGCTGAGTACCTGTATTGTGCCGTAACTAAGCTGAGTACTTGTATTGTGTCGAGTCGAATGTTGAGTGACTATTATGTGTCATATCGAATGTTGAGTACGTGTATTGTTTCGTGTCGAACGTTGAGTGCCTGTATTGTGTCGTATCATATGTTGAGTACCTGTATTAAATGGAAGATTTGGCAGTTTTTAGCTGAGATAATTGGCAATATTGCAGATCTATCACTATGGTAGACAGTGTATTAATGTGTCTTTTCTGGTAGAAATTTTGCATATAAACTTTTGTCAAATTCGAATCTCAAATACTCCAGTTATCGCGTACATTTACACAAAGAGAAGTGATACCAATTTCACACTGAATGACCGTGACCTTCAATGGCATTCAATCACATACACCATGGGTACATAGGACGTTTATAACGTATGCAACATAAGTGTGTGATTAAAAACAACAACTGTGGCAGCTGTCAAAACACAATATGCTTTTACACTGTCAATATAAATAACTAAGATCTTTATTGTTACCAGTACATGTATTGTTCTTAGTTTCATTCAATGATAATTAGATTAAAAATACCAACATGTTCTTTGATAATTAATGGTTAGTATTACTGAAGTGGACCCGTGAAGATACGGGTTAGAATAGGTCTTCAGCAACCCATGCTTGCTGTACAAGGCGACTATGTTTGTCGTAAGAGGCGACTAACGCGATCCGGTGGTCAGGCTCGCTGACTTGGTTGATGCATGTCATCGTATCCCAATTGCGTGGATCGATGCTCATGGCATCAATCACTGGATTGTTTGGTCCAGACTCGAATATTTACAGACTGCCGTCATATAGCTTGAATATTACTGAGTGTGGCGTTAAACAACAAACAAACAAACAAACTATTGAAGGGAATAATGGTCGCCTGATATTTAAGAATGTCATATCACTATTGTCTAAAGGAGCAACTCAAAGTTTGTTCTGGGTGGTCATATAATTAAGTTCACAAAATCATACTACCTGAGTCTGTCCCTCTCTTCCAGTGAGTTGCATATCAGGAGAGTTTCCCCCAGTCTGCTCAGCCTCCTGGCCACCTCCAGCATCAGAGTTGTCGTTCCACTGCCGGGCTCCCATCTTGCCTGAACATATTTACTGTCAATGTTCTCCACAAGATATACACACTGATCTGTGGTGAGAAAGTTGATACAACTGTCATCTACTTCACCTGTCTCTGTCAGGACTGACTTTGTCTCAGCAACAGCTGCCCAGAAGGCCATCATCACGTGTTCATATTTTGATGGAGTCATCAATAGAGAAGTCTTCGGAACAAAGGATGCACCTAATGCTGCAATTCTCTGTAACTTTATGAAGCACGTATCAGTGTCTGTCAGGTCACTCAAACTCAAAACTCCATGAATGACGTTGATGCTCTCATTGGTAAACCTGCGTAGTTTTGAAGTCACTTCTCTGGCCACACTGGTGTTATAATTTCTTATCTCCTCAGTTTCACTGCCATGGTCAATCAGAGTCAGCACCATGAGGGGTTGATGGGGCATTGCTATGAAGATGTCACATCTCGTATTTCCTTGCGTTCTTGACACAGGGAAATCTAGTAATGTTGCCAATGATTCTGATAAATACAAAAGGCTTGTTGTGTCTTTGTCACTCGTATATTCACCATTTACAATGCTTTCATGGTACAGAATTCCGTCCGTCTTCAGCAGTGAAATGAAGGCATCTCTGATATCCAACAGGTGCTCGGGTATCCTTGATGGAGCTACATTTAATGCACCTGTAATGTTAGAGTTATTTGTATTATTTGACCCGTGAAGATCAGGGGTAGAATAGGTCTTCAGCAACCCATGCTTGTCGTAAAAGGCGACTAACGGGATCGAATGGTCAGGCTCGCTGACTTGGTTGATGTATGTCATCGATCCCAATGTTCATGTTCATGATGTCAATCACTAGATTGTCTGGTCCAGACTCGATAATTTAAAGACCGCCGTCATATAGCTGGAATATTGCTGATAGCAGCGCTAAACAACGAGCACACACACACACACACACACACACACACACACACACACACACACACACACACACACACACAATATTTGTATTATAGCATCAGTCCTTGGACGTTAGAAAGCACAACAACTGACAATAGTTTATAATCATCATGTGGTCATGAGGCAATTTGTCATGGTATTTCAATATATTTCATGTTAAATAAGTAAACATTTTACATTTACCTTTCTTCACAAAGTTACTTTTAATTGCAGAAATGCTGTTTGTGATTGGTTTCAAACGAGGACGCCGAAAATCCTTGCTGTCTAAGCACAATTCTCGCTTTGGTATGTTCTGCATTATTTCCTGAAACATTGACATTGAAATCCGTGAGACATGAAACCCCAATAACACCATTGTGACGACATATCAAACACAGATGCCACTAACGAATGAAAAAAGTTTACCCAAATATGTGTTTGTTTAACGCCGCACTCAGCAATATTGCAGATATATGACGGCGGTCTGTAAATAATCGAGTCTGGACCATACAATCCAGTGATTGATATGATGAGCATAGATCCACGTAATTGGGATCGATGACATGCATCAACCAAGTCAGCGAGCCTAACCACTCGATCCCATTAGTCGCCTTTTACGACAAGCATAGTCACCTTTTACGGCACGCATTGGTTGCTGAAGACCTATTCTACCCCACATCTTCACGGGTCCCTTTCAAACGGTTGTATTCATGATCATGTATTTTGGACCACTTGACTGTAACCATAATTTTCATTTAGATATTATTCTAAAGTTCTTTTACCTTTTTTGTATGTGTATCTCTATACGTAAATTTCCCGTCTGAAATGTAATGAAATGTTTTACGAGGATTAATTTGCACATTTAACACATTTAGCTGTTAATGATATGATATATACATTTCATACTTAGTTTAAACATTTTCTGATGAAAGCATTCTTTTCTCCCCTGAAACCGTCACTTTATGTGGTCGGCAGTGGTGTGCAAAGAAGAACAGAAGTGTATGATATAATTAACTATATGTATGTCACCGAGTTTGATTGGATTTACCTGAAATTGGTTTTCAAGCAGATCATGTTAGTAAAGGTACAAGATATGGAGACATTTACTGGTGTATATGTACATCTTAGCAAGAGCAAAAGAACTGTGTTCAATCATTTCAGTATATTTTGATATGTTCATGTCTTGTAATGGAACTGACAAAAATATTTAAAAAAAAGAATGACACGTAAAGTTAGCAAACAGTTAGCGTCGCTATTTATGGTACCTAAAATTGATCTTTTAAGAAGACCATGTCATTGAAAGTACAAAAGGATATGGAGACGGTTACTGGACTTATTTGTGATCTATTTGTTTACCTCACAACGCTGTTCTCAATGACGGCATGGAACCATTCTTTGACAGAGAAAGTTGTGACAGTGTCCCCTTCCACTCTGTAAGCTTGCGGTCCTTGTTTGTCATAGAACACCATACCACTGACGGGCTTGACATATATTTGGATTATAAAATGTTCAGGTGCCTTCTCGTCAGCATCATGTTTGTCACTGTCTCCAGATGGAATAAAAAATACCTCCAATAGCTCATCGTTTGTTTCATGCCCATCATAGTCACAGATTAACACACCTTTTGAAACTCCCTCCTTTAATTTAGCTGCTACATTTTGCTGACTACTGATAGGAACTCGCTGAATTTCCACGAACTTTGACTTATAATGACTTCCATTGAAGAAATGCTCTTTTTCTACTATGCCAAAAAAGTAGGTGCCACCCTCTGTGTTCTTTGTAAATGCACTAACGTATTCAAGAAGTTTGTGGTCGTCAAACATGAAACCAACTATTTTCTCATCTGTTTCCTTCCCTTTGAAGTAACCCTTGAATTGAATTGATCTACTCTCGTGCAGTTTTGTTAAATCCTCCAATGTATGTCCAGACGGATGCACTGATTTAAACTGAGTTCTGTTTTTCAAGAATGTTATCAAAGTTGGATCAGATGGACTGATGATTCGTTCATCAAGAGCTATTTTGGTTTTAGAGTCAGATGTTGTGAGATAAAAACCCCCTTCAACATAGAGTACAAGGAAATCTTTATACTGATGTGTATCCTTTAAAGTATCCTTATCAACACACACGGACAGTTTCTTTTCTTCTTTTAACTTAATGTTCTTCAACTGTTTAATTTCCTTTAATGTCTCAACTACTATTTGTCTCTGCTGCAGTATTGCATCAAGCAACTCCTCATCTAGTGTCTCCTTAGCCTTCAATTTTAGCTTATCCAGCCGTTCCTGTTGACTTTGCTGTTCATTGGTTTTCTTCTCAAGCTTCCAAGATATCTGATCAAGTACTCCCTGTTGCTTCTTCTGCAGTTTGTCTAGATCTATTGCATAATCACTCAAGAACCGTTTCGTGTAGACATCAGTGAACAGGCTTCCATCTTGAATTAAAGTCTGAAGTTTGTCATCAGCAAATTCATCAAAGGCCCCTGTAAAGGTGTCTTCTTTTTCTCGTCCAACAAAGTGAATCAGTAGATGACCAGAATTAGAATTGCGGAGTGCAGTTGCATTTTTCAACAATTCCTTGGTTTTGATAGCCCGCTTTTCCTTCTTCCTTTTATTTTGTTCCCTGTTTTCCTTTGCTAGTCCGTGTATATAGTTGACATGTATGGCCATGCACAAAACATTGGACTGTGTAGAAATGTTTCTGAAGGTCTCAAGTGCTTCCTGTCCTCTTGGAATATTTTGACTGAAACGTTAAAGATATTTTCTATATCCGTAACACTTGGTTGAAGAGCAGGATGTGAGAAGAATCTAACCAATGAAAAAAAGATTTGACTCTTCATCCATATCTCCTCATAATAGTATATTCTAATAAGAAGGATATGTAACTTATGAATAGTTACAGGATTTTTCATCAATCTGTAAGAGACAACTAAACCCTCGCGCACAGGCCCCTGAAGCAGGATAGTGATATTACTGAAACACTTGACCCATATATATATATAAATAGACATATACATGTAAGACAAATAACTTGGCCGAAGTTGAAATCGGCTGTATCGTTTAGATTAAATGGAAATGTATGCTTGTCATGTTCTCAATACTTCGCTACCTCCCTCTACATACGATCTGCATTCCATAAACCTTTATTTTTGCAATTTATTTCCTATATCGGGTGATATTATCGAAATATTTGCTCAGTCGCGGCTATGGGTCACGGAAGTAAAGACAAATCTCGCATTCAATGCCCCCCGAGCGCTCTGATTGGTAAATATCCCCATGTGCATTTGTTACGGTTGGAGCGCGGACCAATCACGGCACTCGACGCCATTGACCATTGCGATTTGTTGTTTACTTCCGTGACCTAAAGCCGCGACTGGGCTAAGCACCTTCCAATGAAATCTGAAAATATATTACCTTGGCTCCAGCATTACTCTTTTTTCTTACCCATTTTTCTTATATCATGTTTTACTAAAGGTTTCAGTTTACAGTATACGGATCCGATCGGGCGGAGGCACAGAACCCATCAAAGAATATCATGGATGCACCAGCTGAAGTCCTAAGTGTGCGAAAGCAACTGAGTGGCCAGCAATACGACGAATAAATGGCAAATTATTTAAGTGTCATTGGGACAAAGCTATGCCAATGTATGCATACCTGACAGAATGAAAAAAACCTGATCAGCTCTGGCGACTAAAATTATATATGCGCCCTGAACCTGGTGAGCTAGCTGCCCAACACTCGTCAGGCGCTTTTGCATGAACCCTCAATAACAACTTATTGTTTAGGTAATAACACAACTCATTACAAACACAACACTGAACTGCATCTTAAAACTAGTCAACTGTAAATACTGCCTCCTATCCTGTATATATTCTTGTCAACCATACTCTGTACTTAGCTTGCTTGATAACGGACCGCCTCCGTGGTCTAGTGGTAGAGCGTCCGCCCGGAGAGCGGAAGGTCCTTGGTTCGATCCCCGGCCGCGTCATACCAAAAGACGTTAAAAGATGGTACTTGTTTTTACCTGTCTGGCGCTCGGAATTAAGGGCATTAAGGGGCTAAAACAATGACTGGTCGGCTCAGAGTCAGTATACTGTGTCCGAGTGTGGTATCCATGTTAAACTGCGGTATGGTATCTCAGTGAGCTAGCAATATAAATGGGCATCAGTCCGGACTAGTGCAAGCAGCCACACACACGCCCACACACACGTGCATGCACGTCACTATATAAGTGCAATAAACTTAGACGCGACGTTAAACCCAATTTCACCTCATCTCACCTTGATAACGGTGTTAGAACCTACACTGAACGTCGCTCCTAATTGTAATAAAGAAGTTGTTCGTCAATATGGCTCATCCTCATTACAAATACAGTTACGTATTCTACCCTTAATTGCAGATGGCAAAACAACACCAGTAATAACTTTTTAGGTGCTGCAATTAGGCTGTTTACAAAAAGATCCAGTGAGCATTGTACACAACCAGATTATTGGCGGGGGATATGAGTATTTCATGCTTGTTCTGCTGATTCAGTTGTCACTGATGACCCACACATGGGCTCACAAAATGAAATTCCTGACGGTGGCCTCGAAAATGTTCAGTTCTCTCCCGATTCCTACCCCTCTTCTGTCAGTATTCTTTCTGATGACCCCTTGTATATTTTGTGTGTGGCATTTCATAATCAACTACGTGATTTACCGATCGAGAAGCGAAGACCAAGTAAACCATTTAACCGATCATTTCCACAGAAACGACTTGATACATTACTGATATTATATCAGTCACTCTTAAATGCTCTTTGCATGACATTAACTGTTGCTTGTATGCAGCTGCTTGAACACTCCATACAGTTTCCAAAGACAATGAACCTCAAAAAGGATAATAAACAAACTCATCAAAAGGAAAACCGGTTCGAAATTAAACTAAATTAGAAAAATTGTTGTGCAAAACTTCCACCCTAGTACTTGTCTGAAAACATAGTACAAAATATTTATTTGGATGTTTAACAAATCTTGTGTCATCATACTGATGGTCTGGAGAAAGAGCTACCCATGATGACGGCTTATGATGTGTATATACACACTGAGTTCAAACAAATCTCAGAAAGTCGTCGAGACAAGTCACAGCTCAAAAACATAAAGCTCAAAATCAAGTCAAAATTTAGCCGGTCTAAACTGTCATCATTATCATCGGAGTCGTAGTCATCAACATGTCATTGTAACTTGACTCTCTAAAAGCTCCGAATCTACCAAGATGCCGCTTGAAGTTTCTGGCAAAGCGGAAATATTGTCACAGTTTGAACACTGGCACAATTAGGACATTTTATGTTTTTAGGAGCATTTTCTTTTGGCAGAGAGACAGTGATTCAAATTTTCGCTTTCTGGAATACTTCACAGTGAAATATCTGTTTTCCTGCCCATAAGACAACATATCGTTGCCTTGGAAACAATAGTATGCTTGATTTGCTAGATGGAGCCTGAGTGTTTACATGAGTGGAAGATGGGAAACAGTAATTGAGACAAAGATCTGATCTAAGATAGCGTTTAAGACTGGGTTCAGGACTAGCCACATAAAGAAACTGTGCACGGAGAAAATATATTCTGGATTGAAATACAACACAGCAAGAACAAAATGATGCAGACGCTGTAGTAGCTGAATGATCGGAGCATAAGAAAATGTCAACGGGACCTGAACAACATCTGTTACGATGACGTCAGAAGATCAAAATGGAGTAGGTGGTCAAACGACAAAGTCACAAAGTCAATAACGGGTATGACCACCCTGTGCGTGAATCGCAGCAGATGGGCATGGAAGGCCTGGGGAGTGGCCTGCCATATCCTCCTCAAATCCTGTGCCAAGTCACGGACGTTATCTGGAGGACGTGGAAGACGACGCAGACGGTGCTCCATTTCATCCCACAGATGCTCTATTGGGGGAGAGATCTGGAGAAATTGCAGGCCATGGCAGTAACATGACATTGTTATGGTGAAGGAAATCCATTGCGACCCTAGCCGTGTGAGGACGAGCGTTGTCCTGTTGAAATGTCAATCCTGGGCCATGACATTGCAGGACTCAGAATCTGATCTCTGTAGCCAACACCGGTGAGATTGCCCTGAACAACCACCAAAGGGGTTCGGTGCCCACTCTGTGTCATCACAGAGCCACCTCCAAAACGATTCCTCTCCACAATACAGTTGCGTGCATAACGTTCTCCCAAACGCCGGTAGACACGTTGGCGCCCGTCACTGTGGGAAATGTTGAACCTCGATTCATCTGTAAAGACAACATTTCTCCACCATATTCGAGGTTGGCGAACATGATTTCGACACCATCTTAGACAGTTGACTCGATGACGGTGTGTCAGGATGGGACGTATGGCAGGGCGTCGTGGTCGAATCTCGTACTGACGTAAACGATTCCTGACAGTGTTGGGATGGATACGGCGCAGTCCAGGAATTGTCTTGGACGTTGTTACTGCCGTTTGGAACCTGTGTTTGAGATGTGTAACTCGAATCGATCTGTCCTGTCTTGGCGTCGTTACTCTGGGACGTCCTGAACGTGGGTGGTCGACAACGTCATTTGTGTTCTGATAACGCCTCACCAATGCCGATATCGTGTTACGATGGCATTGGAAATGTGTTGCTACCTGTTGTTGCCTCATTCCCGCTCGGATCATTCCAATGGCTTCATGACGCTGTGCAGCTGTCAATCTTGGCATGATTTGCTTGTGATATGCTTGTGTCTGCGCCTGAGAAGTTTTGAATTTTTGAATGACCACAGATCATGCTTTCCAAAGTGACAGCGAATTTTGAGTTGCACAGGATGCACGTGCAGTTACACATTGCACGTCCATTGGCCCCCATCAATGACGTCATATCGCATGGCACGTGAATGAGCGTTTGAATGTCTCCAATAATTGCTGTGTTCAAACCTATATTTCATATATGGACGGTGTGCCCTTATATCTATATTTTCTCCGTGCACAGTTTCTTTATGTGGCTTGTATACATTATGCTATTTGATCCTTCAGTGGTCATTGCCTTTTTCTTGGCTGCATCAATCTTTCTATGAAAGCCCAGTGGTTTCCGAGATATGGATAGACAGTTGCTGTGAAATTTCATTCTCTTTCCGATGCAGCTGGAGCTAAGATTGCATGGTCTCCTTAACTTTGGAGAAAACTTGCTTGAGAAAAATGTAGAAGTGGACCATCTTCCCTACATGCCACATGAATGCAGCACTCCATGGAGGCAGACCTACTGGAATCTTATGGAATGAAAAAAGCACTGTGATTGGATAGCATATGTTGCAAGAGGTTGGAATTACAAAATGATAAATTATAGGTGAATCTGCAAAAGTTTGATAGCTGATTGCAAATTAATGTGCAAAACTTTTGAATTAGGAACATACTTTTCATGCATAAAAATTGTGGTTCCATGAATGTTAAACGAAACATGATTCGAGACCTTGGACCAAACACGACACAAAAGCATATTTCAAAACGTATTCTTGACTCAATAAATATCTTCTCCTCTGAAACGGCTGGACTGTTTGAAGCTGAAATCTCGCATGTTTGTTGCTTCTAGTGACAGCATCATAGAGTGTTCAAATCATTGTAATGGTATTATTTGTTTCGTTAGCTTTTCAGATTATGGGAAATACAACTGTCATTGAAGTAAACAACAACCACGTCAAAGATGAGGTTATATAATGGTTATGATAAATTATGTATTGTGGTTGATATTTCACAGTCGTGCACGATTTTACAAACAAGATTGTTTCCCTTTTCAAAGTATATATGGCCCAAAATGTGAATAATGAAACGACAGATGGTTGTCACCATCAAAGTTTGAAGTGTTATTGAGTCATCAGCAATAATAAAAATAAAAATGTTTGGTTTTTAATAAATTTTAAAACAGCTACGAAGTCAAATAAAATTCACGACAACGTGTGACATATCCTGAGATGCATATGGTCAAATGTCAAGGTAATTAAATAAGAGATGTGATGACACTTTATCATGAAATATGAATGTTTTGTCACCAAACTATGTCTATAACCTCTGGGATGTGAACCTGCCATGACTGGGTTCAATAAAGATTACTCAATTTTGTCACCAATCAGGTTGGAATGGCACAGTAACATGTCATTTTCAGTCTCTACCATTCTTACCCCCACCAATGTCTTGTTAATAGCATGTTTGTCCATTATCAAAGTCATGCTTTATGTTATTGTGTATTTAGTGGTTGAAGCATTGATTCTCAGTTATGAATGCAATGATATATACTAGTATCCTATAATGCAAGTTAAGATTACAGTAAAACAGACATGCTGATTTGGATCTTTTGCAATGTCTATTTGATATGATCATACCAATGTGAGGTAATTAAGTAGTTCTATCAGCCACATATGCAATTGTCGATACACAATGGTCTAAGTGACTACCATCTGTTAACGCCCTGTCATATAGCTGGAATATTGCTGAGTGCGGCGTTAAACAACAAACAACTGTTAACGTCATTTGAGATGACTCGGCAAGGATAGCGAACATTTTAACTTCTGTTGTCCGGGCTTATCGAACGCAAACGGTACAGACCTGAAAGGCATATTTGGGACATTCCAGGTGTCTACATTTCACAACTTCTGTGAAATCGAGCATGTTCTTCCTACCAAGATTCTGAAGAGCACCGTATAACCCTCTACTGAAACGTTCCTTGATATAAGCATCATTCAAGGCATTAGTAAAGCTTTCCAATTTTCGGGGTATACGTCTGGATAAATTTCCAAATTGGATGCATCAGTGACAAAGATGATGTCCGATTGAATTCACTATTTCGACTTGTACCGTATGGTCACGCATTTTTTAAGTCAACAGTTGACTGGCCTTCTCATGTATTTGTGTCAGGTGCCACCATTGAACTGTTAGTATCATCACTATGTGATAGTGTTTATTAAACACATGCTTATGATGTAGTCTGAATCGTACAATAGACTATGCTTTTAGAGATTGGGTGAGGTGAAATGTTGTTTAACGTCGCGTCCAAGATTATTGCACTTATGAAGCGACGTGCATGAACTTGTGTGTGGCAGCTGGTTCTAGTCCGGACTGATGCCGATTTATAGTGATATAGTGAGATACCGTGCATCAGTTTAACATGAATACCCCACTCAGATACAGTGTACTCACTCCGAGCCGACCAGTCATTTTTTTTGCACCTTAATACCGAGCACCAGACAGGGTAACAACAAGTACCGTCTATTAACGTCTTTTGTTATGACGCTACCGTTGATCGACCCCAGGACCTTTCGCTCTCTGACGGAACACTCTACCACTAGACCATGGAGGAGGTCTTTGAGCAGAGAAATCTCATGATTATTGAAATAGTTTTTCACTTTCTTTTTAATTGGAACCTGCAGTTGTTAAATGGGAAATGGACCATGCATGGTACATGGAATTGGTTTTCTTTTAAATGGGCATAGAATATGGCATATAGCTAGTGTGTTGATTTTTTTAACATTCAGGTTAACTTATCATAGAATAACATCGTTTCTTTCTTATCCCCCTACATACATATCATACAATGGAACAACAAGTGACAATTCTTCCTTGCCAATGAAATATTCTTCAAAACACTCGCTTATGATATATGCGGAATCGTACGGTAAACACTGCTTTGAGCAGATATTCCTTATGAACATGCAAACACCTATCTAGTTTCTGATTTGATTATAGAAGATAACTGCTGGCTGAGATATTCAAATACGGGATATGGATGTTGGTTGGCATGTCGTATTCCATTGGTGAAACACATCAAAATCTCTCTTTTGTGAAACAATTGAATAGAAATATAGTAAGAAAATGTGATAATGTATTTGCTGACTTCATATTCAAGTGATTTACAGTGCGTTGCAGCTTGTTTCAATGTGCTTTGTTTGTTTGATGGTTGTCATTTCATTCATGTATTTAAACAAATAAATAACCATTGCATAGTCCTGTAGTTTCAAATGAACAGATAATTATAATTCCATTTTTTAAAGATTCAATCTTACAAGATTCATACATTAAACGTATTTGTTTCCCTTAAAGGTCACATGGAAGTGCAACTGAACAGAAACCCGAGACAGATGTAAAACAGAACAGAGACTTGTAATAAAACCGACAAACTCACTTGATACATTCCTCATGGTACGTCTTTTCTCCCTGTACACTTTTAGTCCCCGGTGGGAGATCTTCACCACAGTATCCACATAGTGACATCTCATCGGGAATCCTTGTGCTTTACATTACCTAGAATGAAAAACGGAGAAATCTGAAATAAGTTTACACTGAAACAATTTATGACACTGTTGTACATGAAAGAAACACAGAGTAGTCCTGAAACTGATAAATATGTTAAACAAAAGATTTTGGTCTCAATAATAAAAGTGACAAAACCTTTCCATATTAATGAGAAATATCTGCCCAAAACAGAGTCGATTGTGTGATTCAGACTATATCATGTGTTAATGAAACACCGGTGGAACCGTCACAAACACATGGAAATGCAAGTAAAGTGGGAATTGCATCGGACATATGTTTTGTCACCGATGCGTCAAATTTGGAAATGTCTTCCACATGTGTGCACAAAAACCTTTTGAAAGCTTTACTGAGGCCTTGAGTGTTGTAACCTTGATCAAACAATTTCTGAGCAAGAGATGTATGACACTCTTTGAAATCTTGGTAGAAAGAGCATCCTGGATTGTATTGAAAAGTTATGAAATGTTGACACAAAGGGCTGGAGCTGCAGGAATATTGCTCATAAAGGGAAGCCAAATTACTTCGTTTTGACTTTACATCAAGAAACAGATCAATAAGTAGGGGAACGCAAATGGTGGCCATGGGGATGCCTACTTCTTGCCGAAATGTCTTAATCCTAATCTTAAATAGATGCTAGCAAATAGAAAGTCAAGTATTTCACAAATTGTTTCTTAGTATTGCCTTTGCGTTCATTTTTGACAAATTGACAAACATGTAGCTGCTCTCCATTACCTTGTGTGATCGTCTTTTTATCTATATGCTATACTGACGGCAAAACATTACTTTGCTTCTTAAAAAAGAAGCTGCTTGTAGGTGTATTGATCATTGAGGATGTTGTCGGTTAAGGTATTGAAGTGGGTGGTGTCCATGATGGCAGTTGCCTTGCCTTTATATAACCCAGCAGACAAAGGCAAGGCAACTGTCATCATGGACATCACCCACTTCAATACCTTAACCGACAACATCCTCAATGATCATGATCAATCAAGCTACACGCAGCTAACGAAATGCCTCACCAACTTCGGGACAGCAATGAAATCGGCCCCACCCTCCACAGAAAACTCATCACCCCTCACCCATAAAGACCCCGTCAAAGCACGTCTCCTAGTCTGCTCCAGAGACACTGTCCACTACAATACGGTCGAGTACCTAGCCCGCCTCCTCGTACCTCTTGGGCAGACTGCCAAGTCCTTTGTGGCAGATTCGTCAGAATTCTGCAAGAAGATGCTCCACATACCCCAACCAGGATCCTAAATCAGCTACGACGTTGTCGGCCTGTTCACTAATGTACCCCGGGACGAGGCCACTGATATCATCAGAACCCGCATTAAGGAAATCTACCCATCCCTAGACACCCTTCTTACAACTGACAGCATCATCCGACACATACACTTACTTAGTACTCCAACTTTTAAATGCCTATCAGAGAAGAAAATAAAAATATATTTTGAAATTTAAAATAAACATCTTTTAAAACCTATTCATGAAGACATGCTATCGACTTTAAGGTCGTGATTCAGAAGTTAATGTTTGTGCTCTGGGCCAGATGATGTATGCCTCTCTAGACAGGGAGGAATTATTCCCTGAAGTGAGAGTAAATCACCCAGTTAGGGCTAGACCCCTCTTCTATGCCCCCTTGTATATTTTGTTTATGTCATTTTCCATTTAAATTTGTGATTTTCCGATTGAGAACGGAGGCCAATAAAACAAATTAATCAAATCATTTCCACAGAATCAACTTGATAAATTAAATGACATTATTTCAGTCACTCTCAACGCGGACTGTTCTCTGCATGACATTAACTGTTGCGTCTGTGCTGCTGCTCGAACACTAGAGGAACTCATACAGTTTCCAATGGCATTGAACCACAAAAAGGTAACAAATCATCAAACGAAAACCGGTTCCAAATTAAACGAAATGAAACAAGGAAAGACACATCCTGGATGGAACTATGTTAACAATTACGTTGCTAAAGGCAATCAATGTCAAAACGACATTGGAAAACATTAAAAACAAAAGAAAACATTTAAATCAATTTCCTGAGATGTATTCGCAGGGACAGGTGGTGATTTCGAAACCCTTCTATTAGAAGAGGAATATTTCAGGGCGATTCTTTCAGTCCTTTCCTTCTGTTTGTCACTAAATCTATTAAGCGTTTTGCTTTGCAAAGAGGAAGGATAAATTTAAACACGTCCCATTTTAATTCTAGAAACCCCAAAGTCCAGAAACTCTACGGTCTTTGCCGACTCTCGGTCAAAGGTATTTACAAAATTAAACATGCTGTTTTCATGGGAACATACCAAGGAAGAAAAAATGAAAAAAAAATGTTAAAAAACTCAATATTTACACTATCTCGCCCATGGGCCTGCCCATGGGCGAAGACTGGCCCATGGGTAGGCCCATGGGCAGGCCCATGGGCGAGAATATGTTCCTTTACTCAAAACTCATGTTTTTGTTTCGCAAATACATTAAATGTAGTCATTCAAGTATCATGACACAAAATTTAACTCATTTTAACTTAATTCAACTATTTTATAGCGATATTGAAATATTTCGCCCATGGGCGAGAAAAAGGTTTGGCCCATGGGCGAGAATATGTTCCTTTACTCAAAACTCATGTTTTTGTTTCGCAAATACATTAAATTTATTTATTCAAGTATCATGACACAAAATTTAACTCATTTTAACTTAATTCAACTATTTTATAGCGATATTGAAATATTTCGCCCATGGGCGAGAATATGTTCCTTTACTCAAAGGAAAAAAAAGTCATTTTCCAAAACATTAAAGTTTAGTTGAAACATCACACTAGGAAAGTGGGAAAAAACGATACGTCTTTCATTGCATAACGTCTGGCTGAATATATCACATTCTAACGAAATCTCGAAATAAGTATTTAATTACATGCGGTGTCGAACTGACCAAAGGGAATTATGTTTACAGGCGATTGATGAAAACGTGAGTGAATATTATAACACCTAAGCAACTTTTAAATGCATTGTCATTTTTGGTATGAAAATGGTAACAGTTCAGAAAAAACAACAGCCTTCTTATGATAATTTTCTAATTCTTATTAGAACGTTGTATCCAATTATAGTGTCAGCATTATTTACAGGTGATTCTACAATACCTGCTCTCGGTCAATTACGATCTACCACACCACGCGTGAATAAACAGTTATGCAGGTGTTGCTGTGGGCAAATACCTAGCCTGAAAATATATATTTATTTTGTGGATACATGCATTACAAATTTTCGTTGATATGCGGATATATTAAGCCCAAAGACAAAAAATGTTTATGAAAGATGAATTAGTGCCTTGAAATATTCATCGAGGTGTGTATCATCGTTTAATGGGGTCATTCAATAAAAGTATGTTTGGAGGAGATATCAAAGGAGCCGCCCAATATACACAGTGTCGTCCAGTGAACTACCATGCCACCCTGTCATGTAATCGGTAGACAAATATATTTGATGCGGTGTCAGTGTGGAAGGAGTTTGAATTACGTCTCAGGTAATTATTGTTTGGAGTTCACATTTTTGGGCATTTCAGATACTAATTGAACAGGGTTCACCTGCACATGTCCACTTTAGTGAGACAGACTGTAACCAAAAATGCAATGAGCCGTAGCTCCTAATCCCTTATAACAACGGTAACAACAACCAGGGTGAGGACACAGTAAGGTTAAACCGTGTCGAACAGACAATCTCAGGTGGCTAACGCCATATCTCCCATCAAGTCAGCTCTGTTTTTAAGCGCATAATTATGTTTTTACATATTGAAATAAAAGGAATTAAAAAAAATCATATTTAACAAACCTACACATTACCAAATACAAAACCTTATAACCCTTTCTAGACTTCGTTCCAATTAACCTGGATCATTCAACTCGCTCGCGAAGGTCGTATACGACTTTTAAGTGAATACATCTACAGTGTATCATATATACTCATGATAAGCAATTATTTTCGTTCCTAATTCGAATGAGCACATTCTGAGGCTAAATCTGCAAAAGGACAGACAAAATATTTCTTTGTACAATGCAAACGATACAAACGTAGCGGTTGATAATAGAGACAATGATTTAATAATCTGCAATATATCATTTGTTCTCGTTCAATTTATTGTAGATATTGAAGTGATTGTAAAGTTTCAAGGAGTACCAAAATGTTGTGGTATTATGATGTATTTAGAATATTAATAGCGAAAAAAAGTCACCATATCGGATGTACATATATGACTTGTCTTCCATCACCTCGCTTGTGCCGAGGCCCATGGTGTAAAAACTAATCGGTCCCATAAAAGGAGCAAATAGTTTCGCAGATAGTACTTGCTATTGTTCACTCCCAATTGACAGACGACCTAATCATCAGACAGACCAGTCAAGTGTGACCAGTGTACCTGCCTGGTATTACCTCCTAATTACTGAGCTGCCCAATACTGTCATATTGTGGGCAGAATAAGCGGCGCCAACTTGTTGAGTGATACAAATTAACCAGATTATGATTGTGTTTGTAAGTTGCGTTTAATCTGTGTCGTGTTGCAGTTGTTTTATTAGGCAAAACCAGAGGTAGTTTTTTCAATGAAACCTTTTAGCCGTTGATTTTGTTTTGTATTCATTTCATTAAATACATTGTAAGGTAGAATAATAACACGTTATATGGATTAAACATCTCCCTAACCTGAGTATAATCTCATATGTACTCTAAGTTCCGTACTATATTACTTTGCGGAGACATTGAGTATAATTTTTGAGTTGGCATTGTATGCTGTCTGAATGACTTAAAACAAATCCCTGCGTCAATGGACCCGTGAAGTTCTTCAACAACCCATTCTTGGCGTAAAAGGGCGACAGCGCTTGTCGTAAGAGGCGACTACCGGGATCGGGTGGTCAGGCTCGCTGACTTGATTGATGCATGTCATCGTATCCCAATTGCGCGGATCGATGCACATGATTTCAATCACTGGATTGTCTGGTCCAGACTCGATTATTTACAGAAAGCCGTCATACAGCTGAAATATTGCTAAGTGCGGCCTTATACAACTAACAAACAAACAGAATTTTGAGGAATTTACAACAATCACTATGACGAGGTATGCATATCTTGCAATCAACCTGAACCCAGTTACTGGAATGTCAAACCCGCTTGGTTAAAACAAGAATTGCAGTTAGATCCGCTATATGCTGTAGATCTCCTGTAGTCAAGAGATGCAATAGCGAGGCAGAACTATGTCAGTTTATGAGGGACAGACAGCTACTCGAACATATAAAAACATAGCAGCCAAAGGTAAAAATGAAATCATATCATGTACGAAAATAGAAATCATATCAACACAAAAAGAGAAAGTGTATGAGTACTAAAACTCGTAATAGATATGTGTACCCTACGACAGTCTACAACACACTGACATCGCATCAAATATATTTGTGTACCGATTACATAACTCTTACTGACAGGGTGGGGTGGTAGTTCACGCGAAACGGACGACACTGTGAAATTGAGCGGCTCCTTTGATATCGCCTCACAACATACTTTGTAATGAATGACCCATTAAACGATGATGCGGCGTTATACAACTAACAAACAAACAAAATTTTGAGGAATTCACAACAATCACTATGACGAGGTATGCATATCTTGCAATCAACCTGAATCCAGTTACTGGAATGTCAAACCCGCTTGGTTAAAACAAGAATTGCAGTTAGATCCGCTATATGCTGTAGATCTCCTGTAGTCAAGAGATGCAATAGCGAGGCAGAACTATGTCAATTTATGAGGGACAGACAGCTATTCGAACATATAAAAACATAGCAGCCAAAGGTAAAAATGAAATCATATCATGTACGAAAATAGAAATCATATCAACACAAAAAGAGAAAGTGTATGAGTACTAAAACTCGTAATAGATATGTGTACCCTACGACAGTCTACAACACACTGACATCGCATCAAATATATTTGTGTACCGATTACATAACTCTTACTGACAGGGTGGGGTGGTAGTTCACGCGAAACGGACGACACTGTGTAAATTGAGCGGCTCCTTTGATATCGCCTCAGAACATACTTTTAATGAATGACCCATTAAACGATGATACATATCAGGATCGCGGAGAAAATACAAGATTCGTTCTCGTTGAATACATATATCAAGGCACCAATTCATCTTTCATAAACTTTTTGTGTCTTTGTGCTTAATATATCCACATATCAACGAAAATATGTAATACATGTATCCACAAAAAATATACATGTACAGGCTAGATATTTGCCCACAGCAACACCTGCATAACTGTTTATTCACGTGTGGTGTGGCAGATTGTAATTGACCGAGAGCAAGTATTGTAGAATCACCTGTAAATAAGGCCGACACTGTAATTAGACACAACGTACTAATGAGAATATGAGAATTATCATAAGAAGGCTGTTGCGTTTTCCTTAACTATTACCATTTTCATACCAAAAGTGACAATGGAGTTAAAAGTTGCCTTAGTCTCACAATATTCACTCACGTTTTCCTCAATCGCATTGAAACATAATTCCCACTGGTCAGTTCGACACCGCATGTAATTAAATAATTATTTCGAGATTTCGTTAGAATGTAAGATATTCAGCCAAACGTTTTGCATTAAAAGACGAATAGTTTTTTCCATTAAAATACGCGCACTCGTAACTGTATATTGCATACCTAGTGCCACGTAATTGCCCAGTGTGATGTATCAACGGGAGATGAAATGGGAAATGAAATAGAAACTAACTAAACTTTAATGTTGTGGAAAATAACTCCAATGAATTGGAGTACACGCACATGAATTCGTATTAAAACTGTCAAAACGTTTTGAGAGGTAAGGCCGGATTCATTAAAGATCGCTACAATATGTAAAACAGGTGAAATTTGTAGAACTTCTATAAGGGAAACATCCAACCAAATGCCCTTTTTAAATAGTAATGTAATGACATAATTGAAGGTATATTTCACATGATACAGTATACTTTGCACACAGTTAGTTGATGCTTTAAAGGGACTGACGAAAACATGGGCGAAATATTTTAATAACGCCGTAAAATAGTTGAAGTAAGTAAAAATTTGTTAAAATATGTGACATGAAACTTCTAAGAACTATGTATATGCGACACTAAAACACAAGTTTTGAGCAAAGGGGGCCTGCCCATGGGCCAAACCTTTTTCTCGCCCATGGGCGAAATATTTCAATGTCGCTATAAAATAGTTGAATTAGGTTAAAATGAGTTACATTTTGTGTCACGATACTTTAATGAATACATTTAATGTTTTTGCGAAACAAAAACATGAGTTTTGAGTAAAGGAAAATATTCTCGCCTATTGGTGAAATATTTCAATATCGCTATAAAATAGTTGAATTAAGTTAAAATGAGTTAAATTTTGTGTCTTGATACTTGAATGACTACATTTAATGTATTTGCGAAACAAAAACATGAGTTTTAAGTAAAGGAACACATTCTCGCCCATGGGCCTACCCATGGGGCAAACCTTTTTCTCGCCCATGGGCGAAATATTTCAATATCGCTATAAAATAGTTGAATTAGGTTAAAATGAGTTACATTTTGTGTCATGATACTTGAATGAATACATTTAATGTATTTGCGAAACAAAAACATGAGTTTTGAGTAAAGAAACATATTGTCGCCCATGGGCCAAACCTTTTTCTCGCCCATGGGCGAAATATTTCAATATCGCTATAAAATAGTTGAATTAAGTTAAAATGAGTTAAATTTTGTGTCATGATACTTGAATGACTACATTTAATGTATTTGCGAAACAAAAACATGAGTTTTAAGTGAAAGGAACATGTTCTCGACCATGGGCCAAACCTTTTTCTCGCCCATGGGCGAAATATTTCAATATCGCTATAAAATAGTTGAATTAAGTTAAAATGAGTTAAATTTTGTGTCATGATACTTGAATGACTACATTTAATGTATTTGCGAAACAAAAACATGAGTTTTGAGTAAAGGAACATATTCTCGCCCATGGGCCTGCCCATGGGCCTACCCATGGGCCAGTCTTCGCCCATGGGCAGGCCCATAGGCCACACTTCGCCCATGGGCAGGCCCATGGGCGAGATAGTGTAAATATTGAGTTTTTTAACATTTTTTTTTCATTTTTTCTTCCTTGGTATGTTCCCATGAAAACAGCATGTTTAATTTTGTAAATACCTTTGACCGAGAGTCGGCAAAGACCGTAGAGTTTCTGGACTTTTGGGTTTCCAGAATTAAAATGGGACGTGTTAATTATTAACATTTGAAACCTCACGCTGCGCGTTCGGTTCCAAATTCAATATAGCGCGGTTAAATATACAGGTAACCTAGCTCTACATTGAAAACAAAGTATGTTTATCTCCTAATTAATATACCTGTCAATCAGTGTCCACTTAACAATCATTCTCAGCTCCCTGTGTATTCATTTATGCACATGACCTTATCATTACTTGTCACAAACGCTTTATTTGTCATGTGGGACTCCCTCCATGGTCTAGTGAAAGAGCGTCCGCCCGGAGAGCGGAGGTTCAAGAGTTCGATCCCCGGCCGCGTCATACCAAACGAAGTTAAAAGATGGTACTTGTTGTTACCCTGTCTGGCGCTCGGCATTAAGAGGCTAAAACAAGGACTTCGTCGGCTCTGAGTCAGTATACTGTGTCTGAGTGGGATATTCAGGTTCAACTGCGGCATGGTATCTCAATGAGTTAGCACTATAAATCGGCATCAGTCCAGACTAGAACAAGCACACACACACACACACACACACACACACACACACACACACACACACACACACACACACACACACACACACACACACACACACACACACACACACACACACACACACATTCACGCACGTCGCTATATAAGTTCTCTTAAAGCATAGCATACTGAGCAGGTACTCACTCCCAGTGTTATCTCCCATGGGTTTGTACGATCCAAAGGGCAGTCTGTTCGAAACATGGGTCATTCAAGTTTTCAAACATGTGCCTGTCAACCATATCTAATGTTGCTATGTCGCGTTGCTAGGTAAATATGATCCCTTGACTTGTGTACCCTCTACAAGTTACATTTGGACAACGTTTTCTTGAAATCGATTTCAAGTGCACAGCGGATAAACACAGTGAACATATTTGTTTAGGAATATTTTCGTTGTGCCGTAGGTGGGTGTTTCCAAGGGTTATGGGGGCAGCTCCGAGTTTATAAGCAAGCAAGTTTCTAAAGTGGACATTTGTTAGTAATGTCAGCGTAACTTTGTAAGTTCAATAATCTTGGACGCGACGTTAAACAACATTTCACCTCACCTAATCTCTAACAGCATAGTCTATTGTACGATTCAGACTACATCATAAGCATGTGTTTGATAAACACTATCACATAGTGATGATACCAACTGTTCACATGAGAAGGCCAGTCAACTGTTCACTTAAGAAATACGATCATATATGGTACAAATGCAAATAGCGAATACCATCGGACATCATCTTTGTCACTGATGCATCCAATTTGGAAATGTATCCAGATGTCTACCCCGAAAATTGGAAAGCTTCACTAATGCCATGAATGTTGATTATATCAAGGAACCTTTCAGTAAAAGTCATATGGTACTCTTCAGAATCTTGGTAGGAAGAACATGCTCGATTGTACCCCAGAGGTTGTGAAATGTAGACACCTAAGGCTGGAATTGTTGGAATATTGCTCTTTAAACCCAATTTCACCTCACCTTATTCGCCAATTTTGTATTGCACATCTAAGGCTGCGTTCACACAGTGCCGATTATGGCTCCCGTTTCAGATCAGACAGAGCTATGATACGAAAAGTGAACAAGTCGGATTACTATCCTCGATCTGGAATGTCCTATCATTGTCTGAACGTTCGTAACAGAGTCCTACGGATCGGGAAAGGACCAGAGAGGTCGGCCAAGCACTCCCAACCGTATGGTGCGTCCCGTAATATTCGGGAAACTCAGCCGATTTTGTCTATTCGGATTACAATCGTGACTATGTCAGATTCTGCTGTAACGGATCAAAATTGTAACAATGTCCTGTCTTGTCTGGACGGGGTCCTCTGGGTCCGGACGCTGTCGTGATGAACGGGCATTATTCGGAGAAATTGTCCATTGCCGTTACTTGTCGATTGAGATCAGATTGCGTCCAGATCTTGCCGAATGCGAACCGTCTTTGTCGGTTCACTGTCCTGGTCACTGTCTGATCTCTTTCGGACAGACTCGGTCGTTTTTACCATGCGGAAGATACAAATCGGATCAGATTCTGATTGAAACAGGAGAATCGGGACGAATTCGGCTGGAAACGGCTGAATCGGGACGCTTCTTAAACAAATCTGATTGTTGTCGTGATTAAATAAGTGCTTTTACAAAAACATTTGCTGAGCTCAAGCCCGTGTTGCGCCGTAATTTCCGGCCACCTTTTTCTTGTTTACCTCAGCGGCGCAGCATAGAGATGGCGGGTGTCACTCCTTGTCTCTATGTACATAGAGGGTTGAGATTTCTTTCTATACGAATATATTATGTTATACACGCTATCATCGAGTTCCTGTGGTTGTTGTGTTGCAGAAGGTGCTATACTACTGAGCCCGTGTTGCGCTGGTAAACTGTGGCGTGACATCTTAGGAACGACAATACACGTACATTTAAATTAACAGCAGCTACGACCAGTTACTGTTATTGGTGACGATCGCTCCCAATATCATTATCCTGCGTGTGAGATAAAGCAGGATAATGGATTCATCTAAGATCACTTCAACCAAACCTAGCAAAGATACCCAAAACACGAAGATGTTGTACTGTTCATGGTACCGTCCTATGTCAATCGTGGCTTGCTGAACATGGCTTGAAGAATCAAGATTGAATCAAACTGGCCTGGGGTTTAAATGTTACAGTTGTCTTCCACTTCGTGGTAGATCGGTTTCTCTTACTGGTGCGTCCTTCATTGACGCAATACTGCTTTCCATTCACAAGTGTTATAGTGTTTTCTCGATTCCCTATATACCCTATATTGTCATTTACATATGAAAATGAAATAAGTCGCTTTCAGCTGTATGTCATATCTTATTAACATGGGGAAAACGAACAAAGTTTAACAAATATTTTATCACGTAAAGTGCCACGTTAGACTGCCAAGGGTCATCCCGATAACGCCTATCGGTCAGGACCAGCATCTCTCATGCTGCTGGTCTGATAGAGTTAGGCAAACAAATATAAGTACGTTAATATCTTTATCATCCAACCTTATCAAATCACCCGTACCACGTATACATTCATTGCATACTAGCTGCTGGTAAACTATTATTCTTGCTATCATCAATGTCTTGGTCAAACTAAATTATATAATTTTGTCTAAATAGTGCCAATAAAGTTCGCAAAAACAATTTTATCGCCAGCTTTAATCAGTCAATGAGATTATTTGTACTTGCTAGAATAGGTATAAATATGGACGACAGACAGTCACAAATCATTCTGTGGCTTTCTAATAAACTGACTGTTTATTCACTCAGGTAAGAAACTGTACTATCTTGTACAATGTTAAGGCACAAACAATATACTATTACCCATAGCAATACCTGCAAGTTTATTTGGTTACTGAAAATGTCATACTTGTGTGTAAACTGACGTCCAAAAGAAACTTTACCACCTGAAAATATAAATTTCAGACAAAGTAAAACATTTATTTTCGATGAAGTCTATCTAAAACACATTTGTTACATGTTTGCGAGATAACACGCGAAAAAGTGAAAAACACGTGCACCACGGACAACTGCAAATGCACATGCGGGTAAGGGTATAAAACGATTGCAACGGCAAGTCAGACATCCACAGTGATAAAAAAAACACACAAAAGAAATGCCACGACTCACAGTCGAGCAACGTGAACGAGCCTTGGGTATGGTACAGATGGGAGCCACCCACGCCCATATTGCACGAACCTTCGGTTCCTCCCGTGTTACCGTTACCAACTTGATGCAACGCTACAGACAGACAGGGCGGTCTGCTGACATGCCAAGAACAGGCAGACCCAGGGTGACTACACCCAATTATGACCGGTACTTGCGTTCTTTGCACCTCCGAAATCGCTTCCTGACAGTGACGTCATCGGCGACAAATGCCTTAGGTCACAGGGTTAGTCGACAGACAGTTGCCAGGAGATTCAGGGCTCATGGAATCAGGGATTTTAGACCATACAGAGGGCAGCTATTGACAGCGCAACATCGTCGCCTGCGATTGAGCTGGGCCCGGACTGTACGACGTTGGCAACGACGTGACTGGCAGAGGGTTGTCTTCACTGACGAAATTCGATTCTGCATGTTTAGGGCTGATTGAAGACAACGTGTTTACCGCCGAAGGGGTGAACAAACGGCGGCGTGTTGCGTGCAGGAGGTCGCACCATATGGTGGAGGTAGTGTCATGGGAGGGAGGGATCTGTGGGCAGGAGAGGACAACGCTGGTCATCGTTGACTGAAACTTGAGAGCTCAGCGTTACATGGATAATATTCTTCGTCCAGTTGTCCTACCATTTCTCCAACAGCAGCAATGTGGTGTCATTTATCAGCATGACAACGCTAGAGCCCATACAGCCAGAATTGTCACTAACTTCCTCGCAGCCAACAACGTCAACGTCCTGCCGTGGCCTACACGCTCACCCGACATGTCCCCCATAGAACACCTCTTGGACTTGATGGATCGTCGTGCTCGACAACGACCACACTCTCCGGCCAACCGGCAAGAACTGATCTTGGCCCTCCAAGAACAATGGCGTCAAATCCCACGTGACCTCATTAGACGACTGATTTTTTTCTGTGCGTCGAAGAGTTTTTGCGTGTATTGAGGCATTTGGTGGTCACACACGCTACTAATGACTTGTTCTTGAACGTGAACGATTGTTTATGTACTCTGCCTATTGTCCATGATTCAGAAAGCTCGAGTTTTGTACCACACCGTACTTTGGGGGGCTCTGACGTCATTCTCGTTCGCGATATGATTGTCATTTTCAGTGATGATTATGTTGATATATTGATTTTCGCAATACACTTTATTTCATGCATGTATGTTTTGTTGTTTTTGAGGAAGAGTGATTTCAAACTCTGGTAAAGTTTCTTTTGGACGTCAGTTTATATCTTAGATATTCCCATGGACTACTTCTGTGTATAGATCATGACAATATTGTTAACTGTTTTACGTTGTTTACCTTTTGGAATATATATTGTGGCTGAGCTGAATGTATCTAGTCTGAATGCCCACTCGGGTAATGTATCAGCTAGTATTTGTCGGATATACTATATTCAACCATTTGTAAACTTTTGTATTACCTTGATTACCTTGGAATATGTATCGTGACTAATGTTGTACGTGTATATATCTTGTGTAATGATTCCATAGCATGTTCTTCACATATATGTACCTCTCTATAACTGATTGTAAATCTTCTCTAATAATTAATTGTAAACATTATATTGTTGACTGATTATTATTTATATATGATTTGATTATTTGTTTGATTAGGAAACCAGTTTAACCCCTACCTTGCAGCAACTTGTTGTGTCGGAGTCAACCAGTAAATTGAAACGTGTGAACGACTTAGACACACATATCACAGATAACACATGCAGGTCTAAACACAGCTGACTCACGTCAAAGGCTACTTGAATTACCAGTCAGCTCCCAAGTATTGATCCGGATTAGAATAGTTCCCCCTTATAATATCATTGTTCTAAGGTGCATTTTACTGGTTCAGGTGGCCAGGCTAGATGACGTGGAGGATTACCTGCCTTCGTACCCCGACAACAATATGTGGATCAAAGTAGCAATATATCATATCAACACCCTGCTGTGTTACATACAGAATGTGGCATGCAATGTTCCTGTTTGACAATATTTGACATTGATTGAAAGCTGTTAAATATGAATGCTGTATTGCATTTGTCACTTCAATTTATATGGGACAGGTTTGCCTCTATAACGACGAGGAATGTGATGAGATGTTACCGCATTTGTAACACGTGACATGTTTAGAAAGTGAAAATGTAATTTATGCAAAACTAAAGTTCATATAAACTCTACGAAAACGTAGGGGATCATGAAATATGAATGTTAATACCAAGTATTTAAATCTTTAAAGCGTAACACGAAAACACATACTGAACCGCAAAAGAAACATCACCATGGGTAGATATATGAGAAACCTTATTTGTCCAAAAACCGTAAACATACTTTGAGACATATTAAAAAGATGAAACTTGGCAAAACTGATCATCAAGATTAAGATTAAAGTGTCAAATGTTCCTAAAGTGAAACACAACACTAGTCTCTGTGAAAATGACATCAAAAGTCAGTATCTTGTGTGTCTGCCATTGTGTGTCTTGTGCATTGATGACTGCCGTGCAACGTCGATACATGGAATAGATGAGGCGGTTGATGAAGGCCATAGGCACTTGAGCCCTTACTCTGAGGAACGCCTGACGCAGTTCAGCTGCAGTTGTCGGCCTTGGTCGGATGTCATTCAGCCGTCTTTGAATCTCGCCCCACAGGTGCTCAATGGGATTTAAATCGGGACTGGTGGCATGCCACTCCATAGTTCTGATGCCATTCTGCTGGAGGACGTCTCATGCTGAAACTCGTGCCAAATGAGGTGTGGCGTGTGGTCTCAAGACTTGATCAATGTGCCGAGCTGCTGTGACACCATTGCCTCTCCCTGGACCGATGTTCTGGAAGACCACAGGGCTCTGTGCAAGACCAATTCCACCCCACACCATGATGCTCGGACCACCCCACGAGTCTCTCTCAACAACACAAGCATCCGAATAACGTTCCCCAACGGCGTCACCAGACTCTCTCTCTGCCATCTGCTGTTGAGATACAGTAACGACTCTCGTCTGAGAAGAGGACTCTTCTCAACTGCTGGTGGCGCCAATGCTAGTGCTGTGTTGCCCACTGAAGAAGGTCCCGGCGATGACGTGGTGTCAGAATGGGTCCTCGGTGTGGCCTGTGACAGTGGAGGTGTCTGCTCGTCAATCGTCGACGCACGGTGGCCGCACTAATTTGTCGATGGTGCTTCCCCATGGTCTGTCGAGCAGTTTCCGCAGCAAAGCGATCTTGAAGATGCTTTCGCACAATCTGACGATACTGACGTCGGGTGGTGACCCTTGATCTTCCTCTACATGGTCGGTCATCTGTAGTGTTGGTGGTCTGGTACCGTTGCTGGAGACTGTATATGGTACGTGGACTTGAAATGCATTGCCTACGTGCCGGGCGGTTTGTCCAGCACGCTATCGTCCAAGGGCTTGGTGGCGCTGATTTCTTGTCAATCTTGGCATGCGGTAGCAATTCAATAACTAAAGAATTTTACCCGATCTGGGTGGATTTTTATAGGACAAGAAATGGGGGAACGCATGTGCATTTCAATTTGCACGGAACTAACGTGCAACGGGTTACTATGGCCGTTGCCGTGATGCATTTGGGCGATCGGTTTTATTGTCATCTGCTTAGTTTTTTAATCAAATTTCATCATTTTTCCGGACAAGGTAATGTCAAATTTTAGAAACTTTGACAAAAAATACCTCGATATTCAAATGACAACTGTTTATGCAGTGTTACTTGGGGTGATGTTTCCTTTGCGGTTCAGTATATTTTGCATGTGCCTCACGCAGTAGCGCAATACACGTGCGTATGGGTGTCATTCCTGATTTTGAAACTTTCAAGGAAGATCGATTAATCTCTGTGGGCCATATCGTTTGAGGGGCGGTCGGGTAGCCTGGTGGTTAAAGCGTTTGCTCCTCACGCCGAAGACCCGGGTTCGATTCCCGACATGGGTACAATGTGTGAAGCCCATTTCTGGTGTTCCCCGCCGTGATATTGCTGGAATATTGCTAAAAGCGGCGTAAAACCATACTCACTCACCTATATCGTTTGCAGTCATAACATCTACTGTTATTCTTAATTACAAGTTGCAATATGTTCCCAATTCGTTCATTATTACCATAACTACCATTTACAATGTTGGAATTATTTCCGAGTATCCCCGACTGTGTTGGGACCGCCTCCGTGGTCTAGTGGTAGAGCGTCCGCCCGGAGAGCGGAAGGTCCGGGGTTCGATCCCCGGCCGCGTCATACCAAAAGACGTTAGAGATGATACTTGTTGTTACCCTGCCTGGCGCTCGGCATTAAGTGGTAAAACAAGGACTGGTCGGCTCGGAGTCAGTATTCTCTGTCTGAGTGGGGTATTCATGTTAAACTGCGGTATGGTATCTCAGTGTGCTAGCACTATAAATCTGCATCAGTCCGGACTAGTAGAAGCAGCCACACACACACACACAAACGTGCATGCACGTCGTTATATAAGTGTAATAATCTTGGACGCGACGTTAAAACCCAATTTCACCTCACCTCACCTCACCTCACCTCACCTCACCTCACCTCACCTCACCTCACCTCACCTCACCTCACCTACTGTGTTGGAAGTAATGAATGGAATTTCGGTTGCCCCGCTAGTGACACATGTAAAGTATTTATAATTTAGAGTTACAAAACGTATTTTCGGTGAAAAATATCTATGAATTCGACAACAAAAATTATCTATGAATTTGATCTATCTTGTGACTGACATCCGATTTCAGCATGGGAACTGGAAGTGCGAATTATTACGTCAATTATTACGTGACATTTAAATCACACATAATGACGTCACGGTATCTGTGCAGGCCGACCAACTGACCAATAGGGGTTTGCTACAAGACGGTTACTGGCCAATGAGATAGCTTGGCTTTTCCACCAGATATAATGGCGTATGGATATTTTCCTTCGTATGGATGTATTTTCACCCTGTTGTTCATTCCTATTCTTTCTGGCCTTTGTATTGTATTTTAAGTTATTGTCAACCATACGGAGTCATATTTTTAAAATACACATTGGATCTAAACAAACTGAGCACGTACTCACTACCAGTGTTATCTCCTATGGGTTTGTACGAAGCAAAGGGCAGTCTGTTCGAAACATGGGTCATTCAAGTTCTCAAACATGTGCCTGTCAACCTTAT
This sequence comes from Haliotis rufescens, assembly GCF_023055435.1. Taxonomy (NCBI): domain Eukaryota; kingdom Metazoa; phylum Mollusca; class Gastropoda; order Lepetellida; family Haliotidae; genus Haliotis; species Haliotis rufescens. Next base: position 23,296,297 of record NW_025964383.1, on the reverse strand, counting down.
CTAATGTAACTGTGTCGAATTGCTAGGTAAATATGCTCCCTTGACATGTGTACCCTGTGCAAGTTACACTTGGGTAACGTTATCTTGAAATCGATTTCAAGTGCACAGCGGATAAACACTGTGAACATATTTGTTTAGGAATATTTTCGTTGTGCCGTTGGTGTTTTCAAGGGTTCTGGTGGCAGCTCCGAGTTTATAAGCTGGCAAGTTTCTAAAGTGTACATTTGTTAGTAATGTCAGCGTAACTTTGTAAGCTGAAACAAATAATAGGGTTAAGGCAGTAGGAGCAATAAGAGTAAGTCAAACATGTTATCTCTTGCCAAGGTACCATGTTCATGTTCGTTTGGTGGTAAGGTATTTTATATGTCCCACATGCTTTAGGCTCGCTGACTTGTTTGAAACATGTCGTCGATCCCAATTGCGTGGATCGTTGCCCATGATGTCACTCACTGGATTGTCTGGTCCAGAGTCGATTATTTACAGACCGCCGTCATATAGCTGGAATATTGCTAAGTGCGGCGTAAAACAACAAACCAACCAAACCAACATGCTTTAGCACACTCAATTGTAATAAATAACACAAACATGTAACTGGTCGGCAGCATCATGATCAAAATACCTAATCCGTTTCACCCTATACCTATATATACATCAGTCGCAATCGACGCATGAGCAAATAGAGAAATTGGTAATATCTTCATTTATGTAGTGATTCAAGAACCCCCCCAAAATAGAATATACCACGGATTTTTAGAATAGTCTTTCCGACTTCTTTTATACGAGAGTGTACGCCGCTCTCAGCTATATGACGGCGGTCTGTAAATAATCGAGTCTGGGCCAGACAATCCAGTGATTGACATTATGAGCAATGATCCACGCATCTGGGATACGATGACATGCACGTCTGTGTGCATGTAAGGCATTATGTTGCTCACACATGGGTATTGCTGTTCCCAACCAAGCCTGTTGTACATGGGTGCGCACCTCGAAGTAATTCCATAGAGATGCTGGCGACTCATATTAATATACATTTTAGTAGCTTCTTGATATTCGTCTTGTGATTAGATGCTGACGAATGTCTGTCTCGGACAAATACTTGTTTTACAGGCTGACATATGTTAATATTTGGGACAGTTATGAACACACAATGCCATTTAGAAAGTGGCCAATGTGACATATGTTAATATTTGGACAGCTGTCAATATCCAATGCCATTTAGAAAGTGGCCAATGTGACATATGTTAATTTTTGGACAGCTGTCAATATCCAATGCCATTTAGAAAGTGGCCAATGTGACATATGTTAATTTTTGGACAGCTGTCAATATCCAATGCCATTTAGAAAGTGGCCAATGTGACATATGTTAATTTTTGGACAGCTGTCAATATCCAATGCCATTTAGAAAGTGGCCAAATGTGACATATGTTAATATTTGGGACAGTTATGAACACACAATGCCATTTAGAAAGTGGCCAAATGTGACATATGTTAATATTTGGGACAGTTATGAACACACAATGCCATTTAGAAAGTGGCCAAATGTGACATATGTTAATATTTGGGACAGTTATGAACACACAATGCCATTTAGAAAGTGGCCAATGTGACATATGTTAATTTTTGGACAGCTGTCAATATCCAATGCCATTTAGAAAGTGGCCAATGTGACATATGTTAATTTTTGGACAGCTGTCAATATCCAATGCCATTTAGAAAGTGGCCAAATGTGACATATGTTAATATTTGGGACAGTTATGAACACACAATGCCATTTAGAAAGTGGCCAAATGTGACATATGTTAATATTTGGGACAGCTATGAACACACAATGCCATTTAGAAAGTGGCCAAATGTAGCATATGTTAATATTTGGGACACCTATGAACACACAATGCCATTTAGAAAGTGGCCAATGTGACATATGTTAATATTTGGGACACCTATGAACACACAATGCCATTTAGAAAGTGGCCAAGTGTGACATATGTTAATATTTGGGAAAACTATGAACACCCAATGCCATTTAGAAAGTGGCACAATGTGACATATGTTAATATTTGGGACAGCTATGAACACACAATGCCTTTAAGAAAGTGGCCAAGTGTGACATATGTTAATATTTGGGACAACTATGAAAACACAATGCCATTTAGAAAGTGGCCAAATGTGACAAATGTTAATATTTGGGACAGCTATGAACACACAATGCCATTTAGAAAGTGGCCAAATGTGACATATGTTAATATTTGGGACAGCCTTGAACACACAATGCCATTTAGAAAGTGGCCAAATGTGACATATGTCAATATTTGGGACAGCTATGAACACACAATGCCATTTAGAAAGTGGCCAAGTGTGACATATGTTAATATTTGGGACAACTATGAAAACACAATGCCATTTAGAAAGTGGCCAAATGTGACAAATGTTAATATTTGGGACAGCTATGAATACCCAATGTCATTTAGAAAGTGGCCAAATGTGACATATGTTAATATTTGGGACAGTGATGAACACACAATGCCATTAAGAAAGTGGCCAAATGTGACATGTGTTAATATTTGGGACAGCTATGAATACACAATGCCATTTAGAAAGTGGCCAAATGTGACATATGTTAATATTTGGGACAGCTATGAATACACAATGCCATTTAGAAAGTGGCCAAATGTGACATATGTTAATATTTGGGACAGCTATGAACACACAATGCCATTTAGAAAGTGGCCAAATGTGACATATGTTAATATTTGGAGCATCTATGAACACACAATGCCATTTCGAAAGTGGCCAAATGTGACATATGTTAATATTTGGGACAGCTATGAACACCCAATGCCATTTAGAAAGTGGCCAAATGTGACATAGGTTAATATTTGGGACAGCTATGAACACACAATGCCATTAAGAAATTGGCCAAATGTGACATGTGTTAATGTTGGGGACAGCTATGAACACACAATGCCATTTAGAAAGTGGCCAAATATGACATATCATAATATTTGGGACAGCTATGAACACACAATGCCATTAAGAAAGTGGCCAAATGTGACATGTGTTAATATTTGGGACAGCTATGAATACACAATGCCATTTAGAAAGTGGCCAAATGTGACATATGTTAATATTTGGGACAGCTATGAAAACACAATGCCATTTAGAAAGTGGCCAAATGTGACAAATGTTAATATTTGGGACAGCTATGAATACCCAATGTCATTTAGAAAGTGGCCAATGTGACATATGTTAATATTTGGGACAGTGATGAACACACAATGCCATTAAGAAAGTGGCCAAATGTGACATGTGTTAATATTTGGGACAGCTATGAATACACAATGCCATTTAGAAAGTGGCCAAATGTGACATATGTTAATATTTGGTACAGCTATGAATACACAATGCCATTTAGAAAGTGGCCAAATGTGACATATGTTAATATTTGGGACAGCTATGAACACACAATGCCATTTAGAAAGTGGCCAAATGTGACATATGTTAATATTTGGAGCATCTATGAACACACAATGCCATTTCGAAAGTGGCCAAATGTGACATATATTAATATTTGGGACAGCTATGAACACCCAATGCCATTTAGAAAGTGGCCAAATGTGACATATGTTAATATTTGGGACAGCTATGAACACACAATGCCATTAAGAAAGTGGCCAAATGTGACATGTGTTAATGTTGGGGACAGCTATGAACACACAATGCCATTTAGAAAGTGGCCAAATATGACATATCTTAATATTTGGGACAGCTATGAACACACAATGCCATTAAGAAAGTGGCCAAATGTGACATGTGTTAATATTTGGGACAGCTATGAACACACAATGCCATTTAGAAAGTGACCAAATGTGACATATGTTAATATTTGGGACAGCTTTGAACACCCAATGCCATTTAGAAAGTGGCCAAATGTGACATGTGTTAATATTTGGGACAGCTATGAACACCCAATGCCATTTAGAAAGTGGCCAAATGTGACATATGTTAATATTTGGGACAGCTATGAACACACAATGCCATTAAGAAAGTGGCCAATGTGACATATGTTAATTTTTGGACAGTTGTCAATATCAAATGCCATTTAGAAAGTGGCCAAATGTGACATATTATAATATTTGGGACAGTGATGAACACACAATGCCATTAAGAAAGTGGCCAAATGTGACATGTGTTAATATTTGGGACAGCTATGAACACACAATGCCATTTAGAAAGTGACCAATGTGGCATAAGTTAATATTTGGGACAGCTATGAACACACAATGCCATTTAGAAAGTGGCCAAATGTGACATATGTTAATATTTGGGACAGCTATGAACACACAATGCCATTTAGAAAGTGGCCAAATGTGACATCTGTTAATATTTGGGACAGCTTTGAACACACAATGCCATTTAGAAAGTGGCCAATGTGACATGTGTTAATATTTGGGACAGCTATGAACACCCAATGCCATTTAGAAATTGGCCAAATGTGACAAATGTTAATATTTGGGACAGCTATGAACACACAATGCCATTTAGAAAGTGGCCAAATGTGACATATGTTAATATTTGGGACAGCTATGAACACACAATGCCTTTAAGAAAGTGGCCAAATGTGACATGTGTTAATATTTGGGACAGCTATGAACACACAATGCCATTAAGAAAGTGACCAAATGTGACATGTGTTAATATTTGGGACAGCTATGAACACACAATGCCATTTAGAAAGTGGCCAAATGTGACATATGTTAATATTTGGGACAGCTATGAACACACAATGCCATTTAGAAAGTGGCCAAATGTGACATGTGTTAATATTTGGGACAGCTATGAACACACAATGCAATTTAGAAATGACCAATGTGGCATATGTTAATATTTGGTACAGCTATGAACACACAATGCCATTTAGAAAGTGACCAAATGTGACATATGTTAATATTTGGGACAGCTTTGAACACACAATGCCATTTAGAAAGTGGCCAATGTGACATGTGTTAATATTTGGGACAGCTTTGAACACACAATGCCATTTAGAAAGTGGCCAAATGTGACAAATGTTAATATTTGGGACAGCTATGAACACACAATGCCATTTAGAAAATGGCCAAATGTGACATCTGTTAATATTTGGGACAGCTATGAACACACAATGCCATTTAGAAAGTGTCCAAATGTGACAAATGTTAATATTTGGGACAGCTATGAACACACAATGCCATTTAGAAAGTGGCCAAATGTGACATATGTTAATATTTGGGACAGCTATAAATACCCAATGCCATTTAAAAAGTGGCCAATGTGACATATGTTAATATTTCGGACAGCTATGAATACCCAATGCCATTTAGAAAGTGACCAAATGTGACATATGTTAATATTTCGGACAGCTATGAACACACAATGCCATTTAGAAAGTGACCAAATGTGACATATGTTAATATTTGGGACAGCTATGAACACACAATGCCATTTAGAAAGTGGCCAAATGTAGCATATGTTAATATTTGGGACAGCTATGAACACACAATGCCATTTAGAAAGTGGCCAATGTGACATATGTTAATATTTGGGACAGCTATGAATACACAATGCCATTTAGAAAGTGGCACAATGTGACATATGTTAATATTTGGGACAGCTATGAACACACAATGCCATTTAGAAAGTGGCCAAATGTAGCATATGTTAATATTTGGGACAGCTATGAACACACAATGCCATTTAGAAAGTGGCCAATGTGACATATGTTAATATTTGGGACAGCTATGAATACACAATGCCATTTAGAAAGTGGCACAATGTGACATATGTTAATATTTGGGACACCTATGAACACACAATGCCATTTAGAAAGTGGCCAAATGTGACATATGTTAATATTTGGGACAGCTATGAATACCCAATGCCATTTAGGAAGTGGCCAATGTGACATATGTTATTTTTTGGGACAGCTGTGAATATCCAATGCCATTTAGAAAGTGGCCAAATGTGACATATTATAATATTTGGGACAGCTATGAACACACAATGCCATTTAGAAAGTGACCAATGTGGCATATGTTAATATTTGGGACAGCTATGAACACACAATGCCATTTAGAAAGTGGCACAATGTGACATGTGTTAATATTTGGGACAGCTATGAACACACAATGCCATTTAGAAAGTGACCGATGTGGCATATGTTAATATTTGGGACAGCTATGAACACACAATGCCATTTAGAAAGTGGCCAAATGTGACATATGTTAATATTTGGGACAGCTTTGAACACACAATGCCATTTAGAAAGTGGCCAATGTGACATGTGTTAATATTTGGGACAGCTATGAACACCCAATGCCATTTAGAAAGTGGCCAAATGTGACAAATGTTAATATTTGGGACAGCTATGAACACACAATGCAATTTAGAAAGTGGCACAATGTGACATATGTTAATATTTGGGACAGCTATGAACACACAATGCCTTTAAGAAAGTGGCCAAATGTGACATGTGTTAATATTTGGGACAGCTATGAACACACAATGCCATTAAGAAAGTGACCAAATGTGACATATGTTAATATTTGGGACAGCTATGAACACACAATGCCATTTAGAAAGTGGCCAAATGTGACATATGTTAATATTTGGGACAGCTATGAACACACAATGCCATTTAGAAAGTGGCCAAATGTGACATGTGTTAATATTTGGGACAGCTATGAACACACACTGCCATTTAGAAATGACCAATGTGGCATATGTTAATATTTGGTACAGCTATGAACACACAATGCCATTTAGAAAGTGGCCAAATGTGACATATGTTAATATTTGGGACAGCTTTGAACACACAATGCCATTTAGAAAGTGGCCAATGTGACATGTGTTAATATTTGGGACAGCTTTGAACACACAATGCCATTTAGAAAGTGGCCAAATGTGACAAATGTTAATATTTGGGACAGCTATGAACACACAATGCTATTTAGAAAATGGCCAAATGTGACATATGTTAATATTTGGTACAGCTATGAACACCCAATGCCATTTAGAAAGTGTCCAAATGTGACAAATGTTAATATTTGGGACAGCTATGAACACACAATGCCATTTAGAAAGTGGCCAAATGTGACATATATTAATATTTGGGACAGCTATGAATACCCAATGTCATTTAGAAAGTGGCCAATGTGACATATGTTAATATTTGGGACAGCTATAAATACCCAATGCCATTTAAAAAGTGGCCAATGTGACATATGTTGATATTTCGGACAGCTATGAATACCCAATGCCATTTAGAAAGTGACCAAATGTGACATATGTTAATATTTGGGACAGCTATGAAAACACAATGCCATTTAGAAAGTGGCCAAATGTGACTTATGTTAATATTTGGGACAGCTATGAATACCCAATGCCATTTAGAAAGTGGCCAATGTGACTTATGTTAATATTTGGGACAGCTATGAACACACAATGCCATTTAGAAAGTGGCCAAATGTAGCATATGTTAATATTTGGGACAGCTATGAACACACAATGCCATTTAGAAAGTGGCCAATGTGACTTATGTTAATATTTGGGACAGCTATGAATACCCAATGCCATTTAGAAAGTGGCCAATGTGACATATGTTCATATTTGGGACAGCTATGAATACACAATGCCATTTAGAAAGTGGCCAAATGTGACATATGTTAATATTTGGGACAGCTATGAATACCCAATGTCATTTAGAAAGTGGCCAATGTGACATATGTTAATATTTGGGACAGTGATGAACACACAATGCCATTAAGAAAGTGGCCAAATGTGACATGTGTTAATATTTGGGACAGCTATGAATACACAATGCCATTTAGAAAGTGGCCAAATGTGACATATGTTAATATTTGGGACAGCTATGAATACACAATGCCATTTAGAAAGTGGCCAAATGTGACATATGTTAATATTTGGGACAGCTATGAACACACAATGCCATTTAGAAAGTGGCCAAATGTGACATATGTTAATATTTGGAGCATCTATGAACACACAATGCCATTTCGAAAGTGGCCAAATGTGACATATATTAATATTTGGGACAGCTATGAACACCCAATGCCATTTAGAAAGTGGCCAATGTGACATAGGTTAATATTTGGGACAGCTATGAACAAACAATGCCATTAAGAAATTGGCCAAATGTGACATGTGTTAATGTTGGGGACAGCTATGAACACACAATGCCATTTAGAAAGTGGCCAAATATGACATATCTTAATATTTGGGACAGCTATGAACACACAATGCCATTAAGAAAGTGGCCAAATGTGACATGTGTTAATATTTGGGACAGCTATGAACACACAATGCCATTTAGAAAGTGACCAAATGTGACATATGTTAATATTTGGGACAGCTTTGAACACCCAATGCCATTTAGAAAGTGGCCAAATGTGACATGTGTTAATATTTGGGACAGCTATGAACACCCAATGCCATTTAGAAAGTGGCCAAATGTGACATATGTTAATATTTGGGACAGCTATGAACACACAATGCCATTAAGAAAGTGGCCAATGTGACATATGTTAATTTTTGGACAGTTGTCAATATCAAATGCCATTTAGAAAGTGGCCAAATGTGACATATTATAATATTTGGGACAGTGATGAACACACAATGTCATTAAGAAAGTGGCCAAATGTGACATGTGTTAATATTTGGGACAGCTATGAACACACAATGCCATTTAGAAAGTGACCAATGTGGCATATGTTAATATTTGGGACAGCTATGAACACACAATGCCATTTAGAAAGTGGCCAAATGTGACATATGTTAATATTTGGGACAGCTATGAACACACAATGCCATTTAGAAAGTGACCGATGTGGCATATGTTAATATTTGGGACAGCTATGAACACACAATGCCATTTAGAAAGTGGCCAAATGTGACATATGTTAATATTTGGGACAGCTATGAACACACAATGCCTTTAAGAAAGTGGCCAAATGTGACATGTGTTAATATTTGGGACAGCTATGAACACACAATGCCATTAAGAAAGTGACCAAATGTGACATGTGTTAATATTTGGGACAGCTATGAACACACAATGCCATTTAGAAAGTGGCCAAATGTGACATATGTTAATATTTGGGACAGCTATGAACACACAATGCCATTTAGAAAGTGGCCAAATGTGGCATATGTTAATATTTGGTACAGCTATGAACACACAATGCCATTTAGAAAGTGACCAAATGTGACATATGTTAATATTTGGGACAGCTTTGAACACACAATGCCATTTAGAAAGTGGCCAATGTGACATGTGTTAATATTTGGGACAGCTTTGAACACACAATGCCATTTAGAAAGTGGCCAAATGTGACAAATGTTAATATTTGGGACAGCTATGAACACACAATGCCATTTAGAAAATGGCCAAATGTGACATCTGTTAATATTTGGGACAGCTATGAACACACAATGCCATTTAGAAAGTGTCCAAATGTGACAAATGTTAATATTTGGGACAGCTATGAACACACAATGCCATTTAGAAAGTGGCCAAATGTGACATATGTTAATATTTGGGACAGCTATAAATACCCAATGCCATTTAAAAAGTGGCCAATGTGACATATGTTAATATTTCGGACAGCTATGAATACCCAATGCCATTTAGAAAGTGACCAAATGTGACATATGTTAATATTTCGGACAGCTATGAACACACAATGCCATTTAGAAAGTGACCAAATGTGACATATGTTAATATTTGGGACAGCTATGAACACACAATGCCATTTAGAAAGTGGCCAAATGTAGCATATGTTAATATTTGGGACAGCTATGAACACACAATGCCATTTAGAAAGTGGCCAATGTGACATATGTTAATATTTGGGACAGCTATGAATACACAATGCCATTTAGAAAGTGGCACAATGTGACATATGTTAATATTTGGGACAGCTATGAACACACAATGCCATTTAGAAAGTGGCCAAATGTAGCATATGTTAATATTTGGGACAGCTATGAACACACAATGCCATTTAGAAAGTGGCCAATGTGACATATGTTAATATTTGGGACAGCTATGAATACACAATGCCATTTAGAAAGTGGCACAATGTGACATATGTTAATATTTGGGACACCTATGAACACACAATGCCATTTAGAAAGTGGCCAAATGTGACATATGTTAATATTTGGGACAGCTATGAATACCCAATGCCATTTAGGAAGTGGCCAATGTGACATATGTTATTTTTTGGGACAGCTGTGAATATCCAATGCCATTTAGAAAGTGGCCAAATGTGACATATTATAATATTTGGGACAGCTATGAACACACAATGCCATTTAGAAAGTGACCAATGTGGCATATGTTAATATTTGGGACAGCTATGAACACACAATGCCATTTAGAAAGTGGCACAATGTGACATGTGTTAATATTTGGGACAGCTATGAACACACAATGCCATTTAGAAAGTGACCGATGTGGCATATGTTAATATTTGGGACAGCTATGAACACACAATGCCATTTAGAAAGTGGCCAAATGTGACATATGTTAATATTTGGGACAGCTTTGAACACACAATGCCATTTAGAAAGTGGCCAATGTGACATGTGTTAATATTTGGGACAGCTATGAACACCCAATGCCATTTAGAAAGTGGCCAAATGTGACAAATGTTAATATTTGGGACAGCTATGAACACACAATGCCATTTAGAAAGTGGCACAATGTGACATATGTTAATATTTGGGACAGCTATGAACACACAATGCCTTTAAGAAAGTGGCCAAATGTGACATGTGTTAATATTTGGGACAGCTATGAACACACAATGCCATTTAGAAAGTGGCCAAATGTGACATATGTTAATATTTGGGACAGCTATGAACACACAATGCCATTTAGAAAGTGGCCAAATGTGACATGTGTTAATATTTTGGACAGCTATGAACACACAATGCCATTTAGAAATGACCAATGTGGCATATGTTAATATTTGGTACAGCTATGAACACACAATGCCATTTAGAAAGTGGCCAAATGTGACATATGTTAATATTTGGGACAGCTTTGAACACACAATGCCATTTAGAAAGTGGCCAATGTGACATGTGTTAATATTTGGGACAGCTTTGAACACACAATGCCATTTAGAAAGTGGCCAAATGTGACAAATGTTAATATTTGGGACAGCTATGAACACACAATGCTATTTAGAAAATGGCCAAATGTGACATATGTTAATATTTGGTACAGCTATGAACACCCAATGCCATTTAGAAAGTGTCCAAATGTGACAAATGTTAATATTTGGGACAGCTATGAACACACAATGCCATTTAGAAAGTGGCCAAATGTGACATATATTAATATTTGGGACAGCTATGAATACCCAATGTCATTTAGAAAGTGGCCAATGTGACATATGTTAATATTTGGGACAGCTATAAATACCCAATGCCATTTAAAAAGTGGCCAATGTGACATATGTTAATATTTCGGACAGCTATGAATACCCAATGCCATTTAAAAAGTGGCCAATGTGACATATGTTAATATTTCGGACAGCTATGAATACCCAATGCCATTTAGAAAGTGACCAAATGTGACATATGTTAATATTTGGGACAGCTATGAACACACAATGCCATTTAGAAAGTGGCCAAATGTAGCATATGTTAATATTTGGGACAGCTATGAACACACAATGCCATTTAGAAAGTGGCCAATGTGACTTATGTTAATATTTGGGACAGCTATGAATACCCAATGCCATTTAGAAAGTGGCCAATGTGACATATGTTCATATTTGGGACAGCTATGAATACACAATGCCATTTAGAAAGTGGCCAAATGTGACATATGTTAATATTTGGGACAGCTATGAATACCCAATGCGAAAGTACTAGAATATATGTACTTTTTGTGATCCAAAACATAACATTTGTTATATTTTACCACTTTCTAAATGGCATTGTGTTCATAGGTTTTGGTCGTGTGGGAGCCGTGTCAATTTACAATTGATCCGTGAAGATCCGGGGTAGAATAGGTCTTCAGCAACCCATGCTTGCCGTAAAAGGCGACTATGCTTGTCGTAAGAGGCGAATAACGGGATCGGGTGGTTAGGCCAATTGCGTGGATCGATGCTCATGATGTCAATCAAAGAACTGCCTGGTCCAGACTCGCTTATTTACAGACCGCTGTCATATAGCTGTAATATTGCTGAGTGCGGCGTTAAACAACAAACCAACCAACCAGCAACCAATTTACACTTGTCAGAGGAGTACACAAAGTACGTTATCTAGACTACCAGTTGTCGGACTTCCATTTTGTGTGCTGGCGATTAGATGCCTCAGTCTGGTAGTGTGGGTTCGAATCCAGTATGGGACTCAAACCAAAAAGGTACAAGAATGAGTACTTTACTATGAAATTGTTATCTTTTGTGCTGATGTTTTCATCTATTTCGCTGAAACGGCTTTAGTTCAGTACAAATAACAATCTGCAATGAGTCATCCACATAGTGTTATAGCTATTTTAAAACCTGTTAAGACTTAAACTTTACGTCGTGTTTACATAGGCACGTCAATCAATATATTCGCACCCATGAGCTATACTCTTATCATGCGGTTGTTCTTGTCAGCGATTTACTGGGAGAGGAAAACAAAGTTGCGATTACAAATACTTAAGAGGCGAGTGAGTTGCGACGGGTAACATGTTTGCTAAGCTTGAAAATATAACTGTAACTATCGACGGAGATGTTTGAAATTGTGCCCAACAGCATGTAGATGTGACTATGTTCCTACAGTTTTTCATTGTGTTGTCTAATTAAACTTACTTCTTCATTCCAAATCTGGTTTAGACCTTCATTATACAGATAATGATCACTGAATCGTTAAGCTTCATGACCTGTGTGCTGAACAGCGTTTCCTCTACTGTAGGTGAGGTATCACGTGTGAATTGTCAATGCAAGAGAATAAATCACCTAGATTTTCTGCCGAAACAGATTTCGCTTGACATAAAGGGCAAAAAACTGTGGAAATTCTACGAATTGACCACTGAAAATAAGTGATGACACCAGGTGTTCGAGAAAAGGGTAAACATGACTGCCCTGCCTACCGGTAGCACCCGCCATTCACACAATTTAACTAAAAAGTAAATGTACATTGCCTGACGTAACACAGCAGTACTCCTGCGTCAGCCTGTAAACTAACCAGACAATCAAGTGATCGATGAACCATAAAATCCAGTGACACAAGAGTACCATTCCTGATTTTGTTGAAACAAATAAAAATGGTATGGTAATTTTGAATTACGCCTGCTGTGTACAAGTGGAGAGATTTTGCTGCTGATAAAAAAAGAAAAACGTTAAGAATATATACGTTTTGCAACATAATGGGGCTCATTTTTAAAGTCACGGCCCAAACCTTTTTTTGTAGTTGACTCTGCATGGATAAATGCTAGCGAGCTTAGGGCGCAACTTGGAGCCAAACCAGAAAAGTCTATACTTCTGTCACTCGTCCTGTAGGGTCTTTATCATTGTCAGTCCAGTCCGTCGTTACATACATGCGTACCCCACTCAGACACTGAATACTAACTTCGAGCTAACCAGTCCCTGTTTTAACCCCTTTATGACAAGTGCCGGGCAGATAACAATTATCATCTTTTAAAGTCTTTTTGGAACGACGCGGCCGGGGATGGAACCACCGACTTCTGCTTCCGGGAAGACGATACTGAACTATATCAGATCATCGATAGACGTGAAGCTTAAGTTAAAAGGTTCTTTAAGAAACTATCATGTTGTTGTTGGTACAAGTTGACATCTTGAACGGAGGGGAGCACAACGATAGGAGGCACAGCACCAACACATACTGCTCGTGCCATACAACGGTACATGGAATGACAGCATAAGGGGCCGTCTTGTGATAGTTTTATTTGCAATCTGACTCGCTCATGTCGCCCTCGTCGTCGAAATTGTTCGCGTCACTGCCGATGGTCCCAATTATAGGTGGTTGCCCACGTTATTTGAATGGTCAATATTTGAATAACTGACGATAGTTGTCATTGTCAACATAAGAGAAGTCACCACTGTTTATATGACCTGCAGGTTGGTAGAAGTATAAAGTGTCTTGGAAGCCACAAGTTATGGAATTTACATTATGAGCTCTCAAGGCCACGTTCAGCATAGAACTGAACAACTTGGGCGAAATGGTTTTCTTATAGGAAAATTAAATTGTTGGCGATAATAGAACAATGTTTTGTGGTGAAATAAACCACGTTTTCTTCATTGTTCTTTGCGATTTATCGCGTAGCTATCTTAGTATCCACATAAAAAAAGTAATTAAAATTCATCGATATAAACCCTGAAAGATTGTTTTATTGAGGCATGCTGGCGTATCTAGATAATTTCCCATAACTAGAATAAATCTTAATGAAGTAAACATTCAAGACGCTTCGGCAGTATATGGAATCCTAAAACAATAAGAATTGAAACTCACCGACGGGAGCAAGGCTTCTGCCACGTCTGATCGTGTAATCAAATAAGTCGATGTACCCTGTCTGTAACGTACTGATCGTGCCCCACCTTTAACCTGTTGAACACAACGTTTGAAATGTCAAAGTGACATGTACAGTTGCCTAGAAACAGAGACGACATGGGGGTAGCTGTGTTTACTCCCAAGTAATAAGTTACCTTTTACAGTTTTTCGAAACCGGTCACTGATGTTATACAAACCAGTTTGATTGATTATATTAAGACAATAAATGATATCTACTTTCTATGTGTCAAAGCACAGATCTACATTATAGCGTGGCAATCTTAATGTGTGAGGAAAATCAGACATGTTTCAGGTTGAGATAAATATACTGAAGCAAATTAAAAACTTCACAATCCTAAAATTTTAACATTTTGACCAGTTATCATTGTGGGCCCTTATTGTGTATTTAAACAGTAATATCCACGTATTGTCTTCAGATAACACCCGTTTTCGTGCAGGTGAATCGATCAAAATCATGTGCACAGCACTATAGTGGCAGAAGTGGTTTTTCACCTGCAACTGGTCACGTTGCCATAATACCGCACGTGTTTTCAGCCATACTTGTTAGCAGTCATTAACAAAGACAGAAAAACACAAGAAAACAAAAGTCTTTGCGGCCATTTGGCATGCCACGCCTTTCAAATGTGCAACGTGAACGTGCCATCGGCATGTAGTAGAGGGGAACGTCCGTAGCTGAAGTCGCAAGGGCGATGGGTTGTAGTCGACGGACTGTTTATGATTTACAGACGCGTCTACAGCAAACGGCCAGGTCGACCACGTATGACGTCACATGTAGAGGATCGTCAGATTGTCTTACGTCACCCCCGTAACCCTTTTTTGACGGCTACATCGACCAGAAATTAACTGTTTAGGGGTAGACTGAGTGCGCAAATTGTTCGAAACCGTCTGAGAACTGCTTACCTTCAAGCACGACGGCCATACTGCGGGCCGATTCTGGCTCAATTACACAGACGTCAACGTCAATTGTGGGCACAGCAACACTTACGATGGACTCAGAGGAATTGGAATCAAGTCGTCTTTAGTGATGAATCCCGATTTAATCTTCGATTTGCTGATGGTAGAGCGAGGGTGTGGAGGCGCCGTCATGAACGTTACGCCCAGTGTTGTGTACAGGAAGTTGACAGATTTCGAGGCGGAAGTGTCATGGTGTGGGGTGCTTTCTGTGGCAATGCACGTTCCAGGCTTCTTGTCATCCGTGGCAACCTCAACGCTGCTGCTTACCGCGACCAGGTACTGGCACCAGAACTTCTGCCTTTTGTGGCAGCACATGGACCCGGTTTGATCTTCCAACACAACAATGCGAGACCCCACACAGCAATTTTGACAAAGAATTTCCTTCAGAATGCGGGATTTAACGTCATGGACTGGCCGTCAAGGTCTCCCAACCTCAATCCCATCGAACACGTCTGGGATACTGTTGGCAGAAGTCTGCGCACTCTCCAGAACCAACCACAGAATTTGCAAGATCTTGGCACCATTTTGCAGCAACAATGGTGTCGTCTTCCCAATCATGTGTTCACAAGCATCACAAGGTCCATGCGGAGGCGTTGTGTGGCAGTTGTCAACGCACATGGTGGCCATACACGCTACTGAACTTGTGTGCCATCAGATTCTCGTGCTTGGGACTTATGATATAAACTGTTGATGTTATTACCGAATACCGTAGGTGCTTGGAACAAATTATGGTTACCACCGTTAATTAAAATCCTTCTTTGGACATTAATGATTAAAAATTACCTTCTCTGATACATTTGTCCTTTGTTTATCATATATAGGATTACTTTTAAAAATGTGAAGATTTTAATTTGACTCAGCATATACATTAACCTAGAATATGAACTCGTATGAGAAGACGTTATGAGATAAGCATCTTATACCAATGCACCGATTTATCTAAGTTAATCAATATAATTTTTAAATGATGTTTGCTGTATACACTGGTGTTTACGGTTTTGGACATAACAGCGTTTATTGTCAACCACAGATCATAACTAGCATGCACTAACTCACGATTATTTATAGACTTCGTTTTATAGGTTAAACATGGTCATTAAGAATGTTTAAAGTAAAAATATATAACTATATTTCTACATAAACCAATGAAGTCAAACAAATTTCACCTAACAGAAAGTAAAACTTCGAAAAAACTTAGATTTCAAAACAAAACAAATCCCTCCATATGGAGAAAATTTATTATAAAGAGACAGCATACAGTCTGTCTAATTCTTGTCAATCAGAGGTAATATGGGACAAACATAACAAATGCACCCTTGTAATCTGACGCTATGCCTCGTTAAGCCTTTGCATAAATGACTCAATGTTGAATATATTAACTTGGTCTTGTCGCTATAGGGCTGAAATAATACCGATGCAACGTTAAATTTTAACTCACTCACTCATGACTTAAAATGGCTAAAAAGGCTTTATGTTGGTGCTCATTTCAAAGAGCTTTCTATATATCTATTACACATGGTATGGTTGCCAAAAAGTGTCACTGACCTAATGCATTATGATCGGAACCTATACGCAGGGAAATTTGTGTGTACATAGTGTTATCATCATGACAAGCTTCTTTTAATTTATCGGTAATTGATGATATAAGTCAATCAGGCTAGACCTGACTCCCAGTGCGAGTGTTCAGTTCATAAATGACGATAGTTGTCATTGTCAACATAAGAGACGTCACCACTGTTTATATGACCTGCAGGTTGGTAGAAGTACAAAGTGTCTTGGAAGCCACAAGTTATGGAATTTACATCATGAGCTCTCAAGGCCAAGTTCAGCATAGAACTGAACAACTTTGGTGAAATGGTTCTTATAGGTAAATGAATTTGTTGGTGGTCCCTGATGTTTGACGTGTTGTGAGTAGTTGAGGAAACATGGTACTGTTCATGGTATGGTCATAACTGTCAACGTGGCGTGCTGAAATTGGTTTCTGAGAATCATGGGTGAATCCATCTGGCCTAGCGTTGAGCGGTTACAATTGTCTACCACATCGTGCAACCAAACAAATGGCGTGGGATTGCATGCCTTTTTCAAGAAATACATGACGAACATTCGGGAAAGTCTTTCCTTAAATAACGTTTAGTGGCCTCATTCGGGCGATGGTGTCATCCCTACATCGATGCACAAGGTGGATGCATTCACTACTGACTGCGTGAACTTACCCTTGAACTCCCTTGTGTGACATGACACATTAGCATATAACAGGGGAGTTCTTCATATGGACTGTTACCGTAGCTTCATACATTGATTTTTTCCCATATGATTTAATTCCACCCCCGGCAGTAAAATGTTTTGACCGATTCTTTTTAAATTTTTGTATGTCACAATGAGTTTTGCCTTTTGGTATATGTCTGGAAAGCTGATAGTTATTTTGTATCATTTACTGAAAGGACATTGCGCAAAGGAAAGTTGCATTCATATTTGTTCATAAGAATATTTTTAAGTAATTATAAATATGAATACGTATTGAAAGCATGAAACTTGGCGGTTAAAGATAATCTAAAAGATCCACAGTGTGATTTAAGTGTCTTTGGATTTTCTCAAACAAAGGGTACATGCGCTCCAGGCTGCTCAGTAATACATCGACATATACATATCTAAAAAAGTATAAAGATTATTATACACTGCAAACACGAAAACGTCGTTTTTTTCCGTATATGGTCATTGGACGGAAAAACGACGTTATTTGGACGTTTTCAAACCATCGTTTTTCCGTCCAAATAACGTCGTTATTTGACATCGGAATTTACTGGGAGAGAACGATACCGTTAAGCTCCTCCCTTTCTTGATTGACATTGTCAATCAAGCAACAGCGTCTACCGGTATTTCTACTTCTCAGATTTCATTGGTCAGTCCTCGCGTGTTAGATTACAGGCCCGCGTTTGACGCTGCACTCGAAGCGCTAAGCGGAAGTACTGAAATCAATAGTTCTGCGCATGCTGATTACTTAATGCCTTGACCAAATTTCCGTTCTGTGCATGCGCGATTTCGCGTATTGTTTCCTAGATTTAATGTCACCACTATTTGACAATGATTCATAAACACAGTCACGTGAAGGTTCGGAATCGTAACAAGTTAACTCCATTTAAATTGAAGAGGATCCCCAGTGATATGGGAGATTCCAAGATGAAACTATTCTATGGCTATCTAGGCTGCCACCAAAACCGAACGGGACCCGATAGCTTATTGTATGCTGTATAGTCATATAGAAGTGGACAAGAACTATACAATGTATTCCGGCCGATTGTTCTTGCATGTACTTATAAGTCAGGAAAATGGACTTAAAAGGGGAGTTGTTGAATGTAATTATTTTAATTATTAAATGTTGCCTATACACTAATCTGGACGAACTTCTCATTGTTCTGTTTATGTCATCCTATATACTATTAGTATGTTACCGTTCTAAAGTCAACCTCTCACATAACATTATATTGTTTATAGTATCAAAGTTTAATCAACAATATCAAGAGCAGCAATTTAAACCACTGAAACACCCAAACACAAGGCTGTTATCAAGCGCTAGTGCAGACGTGATGCATCGTAAAAACTGTATCGTGATGTCTTCAGAAATTCAATTTATTATACTACGAGATAGTACGGCTAACGATTGAATCACGGGGGAACGAAGACAATATCGCTAATACAGATATAACGTATTTGAATGTTAGTACTAAAGACAAACAATCATTATTTTTGCAGTGACGATATAACACTTATACACGTTTATTGGTAACTTTCATCAGTTTTGCTCTTCATTTTAATAACTGTGTTTTCACATATGAATGTAGCAATACCCGAAAAGCATGTCATACATAATTATGGGGCAGTTTTCAATCTTGTACTGACTTAATCTGGTGTTAATGAGCGAAGTTTATTGGCTTGTGTGTAAAACCCCGTTTTTCTGGTAATCCTATAATTACTTAGTTTTTTTCTATCTAATGACACCCTGTTTTCTGGATCATGGCTCCGTGACTATCCATAACAATTAAGATGAACATTCAGTTCAAGTAAATGATTGAGTTTGTTTTGACGCTACAGTCAGTCAAAAAAACAATGCTGTGAGGTTTGATAACACACTTCTACCAGGTCGAACATCGTGGATCCTCATTTTCTGCCTAATGAGAACCATAGTTCATATGCTAATCCATCTGCGAATACCCTCCCACTCAAGATGACCTTACTTGTTGCTAAATCTATCATCTATCCCCCCCATCTCACCCCCACGCCCCCACCCCACACACGCACGCACGCACGCACGCACGCAAACACGTACACACACACACGCACACGCACACGCACACACACACACAAACAACGGACCTAAATAACCTGGACAGTAAATACTGCTGATAGCCTCTAGTCAACTCAGCCGCGCCACCGCAGAATGTTCGTCCAACTCTGCAGGGGGCATTCTCAGTGGCTTCAAACGCGCTGAAATGTTTTCGCCTTGCATCCAAGATGGTGGACAAGTGAAATCGTATGAAATTTGGCTATTTTAGGTCCTTTCTCTTTTTTGATTACCCAATAAAGTCAATTCATAGTTACACGGTTGTGAAGAAGCTTACAACTTTATAAGACTTATTCATCTCATTCCAAAAAAGCTACTCGCACTCACATAAAGTTGTAGTTATTATGTCACTGTTTTATTTCTTTAAAAATATATTACATGTTCAACAATAATAATTAAGATGAACATTCAATTTCCGATATAAGTAAATGAATAAGTGTGTTTTACGCCACAATCAGTCAAAGACCAACGTTGTCCGGTCTGATGACACACAATCTACCAGGCAGCATATTGTGTACACCCTATCCCCATTGAAGTCTCCACTGTGGGTATTCCTGGGGACGAAAAGGCCCCATGTACCTAGGAATTTCATCAATACATTCATGCGCGGCATTCTCTGCCTAAAGAAGATCATATAGTTAACATGCTTATCCAACTCGAACTACCATCACGCTCAAGACGAATGTTTTATGTAACATCCAACAGGCCCACATTTACGCACGCACGCACGCACGCGCACACACATATTTGGATTTACCAATCCCTGAATTGAGAAGACGTGCGCTACGAAGCTCCTCCAAGTCATCATCAATATCCGTATATGTCTGTGATATCATTACCTATCCAAAGCCGAATATACATTTATTGTGCTTTCTTGACAACAAATGTTATAAATGGGATAACACTTTCGGAGTAAGGTACAGATTCTCGTACTTTCTTGGGTTGAGTCCCGTCCGGGATTTGAACCCACACTGTGAGTGGGGCACCCAATCGCCAGAACACAAAGTTGGCGATCTAACCCAGCCACCGAACCAAAAATGTTAGTCCAGATGACGTATACTTTGTGTTCTCCTCTGACAAGAGAAAAATGGCACGGCTTCTATGGCCGAAAGCTTTGAATCAACAATGCCTTTAAGAAAGTTGTCAACAGTAACACACATTATATTTGGATACCACTTTCTCAGTACACTACATATTTTTAGGGTGGAGATAATAGACGTTGATGGTTGATTATCAATGGACAAATTAAAGCCAAAACTTAACTTATGAATGATTGGTAATGGGAAATGGACAATGGGCAAACGGGAGGCGGGTAAATCAGCGCCAGTTATCTGTAGGCTTCCCTTGTTGCGTTCCCTTCTTTGCTATCTTTTTACTTTTGTTGTTCTTACAGGTACAAATATATGTTCTCTGCCTCTTAGCATTTAATAATATTCACCTGATGAAGGAGAAAGTATATATTCCGAAACGCAGTGTTCCTCCGTTGACATCCATAAATATTTTTCCTTGTGTGTATCAGTTCTTAATGCCCTTCAAAGACTCAATCTAGCTTTCTTTTTAAATGTGGTGATATTTGCGTAGAATATAATATGGTCATGCCTATATACATTTGGGTCCTTGTCTACATAAGCATTTAGACATACAATTTAGAGCTAAGGACATTGCTAATTCTGCAGGAATGAAGTACACGTCATAGCAAGCTGTGATCTTTATTCATACTTCGATATTCGTAATGGAGATCTGTAACTGAAGTTTACCGTAATCTTCCGCAACTCTCACCTCCTGACCAGTTGAACGTCTTAGTGCATTCAGATGCCATTGTAAAATTCCAGGCTGCCCCTCTTTCTGTGATGTTTTGACGGATGAAATCTATTGCGTTATAATACTCTATGTTTGCTGATATATAATATGTACATGATGTAAAATATTTACGATATTTTAAACGTGTAATTCGATGCATATGCAATGCAACGTGAACATAAGTGCGGATGCACGAAGGCGGTTATAGTCATAGTTATACTGCGATGGATGTAGGGGAATGGTAGGGGGGTGTATGTATGTATGAAAGCACGAATACCGATACATGAGGGCGGATATAGTTATAGTTCGATGGATGTTGGGGAATGGTGGGAGGATGGATTATGTATGAAAGCATGCGCATGGATCCATGCTGGCTGACGTGGACATAATGGTGGGGAAAGAAGAATGTGAATCTTTTGTTTCACTCACTTATAGTGTTTTCTTTCACTCAAATACTGTTTTACGCATTTTAATGACTGAAACTGTAGTGACTCAAAGGTCATACTGGCCGGGCTTTTAACATATCTACCCCAACTACATACGTAGCCATTTTTATGGTGTACAATTCACACACACACACACACACACACACACACACACACACACACACACACACACACACGCATTAATTGTTTTATTAAATGTATCTTCGAGAGTCAGTAAGAAACTAGAAATAACTGCCTTTGTTCTGTAAACCTCACGAACTTTCAGCTTTCGCCTCTTCCTTTGTGGACTGAGGTTTCACATTTGTAAAATGATCTCTCTTATCTGTCTGTACCATCAACTTAACTGCCCTCACCCCCTGCAGATTTCCCGTCCCATATTGCCAAGCAGGTGACCCACAAGGAGGAATACCGCCCTCCCTCAGTCCAGTGATACTGTGCCTAGTACAATATGTTGGGGATACGTAGCCTTGCTGTGGGCAAACATTTTGTAACAATTTGGCAAACTTTGATATGTAAACAGCACATATAATTCAGTTTTATTTCAACAAAAACGGACAAAATCGGATCCTACTTATTTTGTGGATACCATAACAATAAATCAAGCCAATAGATCGTTTGAGCTGGCATGAATATAAAAAAAATAATTAGCAAGTCGATAGTCATAATTCCCTCTGTTGGTCCCACGTGAAATGTTCTTCATGAATAGAATAGATGGCTGATAGACGTTCGACCGAATAATATCATTTGCTAACTTCAACTGTTCATCTAATTTCCATGAATGTATGTTACATAGTTCATATGTTCATGGGCTTCTTCACTGAATGTATAGTGTGGAGGACTACTTCACTTGAGGATAAGTAACATAAATAATGATGATAATTATGATAGTATTGCCATTATTATTCCTTCAGATTATTAAAAAAAAGTTATTATGTTTTCATAGAGAGAAAGAGGTATGGAGATTGTGAGATTATTTTTAGCATCGGAATTGTTAACATAATTCTTAAAGATATTATGTTTTGTTTGTTTGTTGTTTAATGCTGCACTCAGCAACGTAAGGATATTAAAACATTAGATTTAGGTTCAGTTGTATTTTTATATTTGTATCATTTAGCAAATGTTACAGAGACCTGATAAGGGATATAATAATGTATAGTCGCTATTCTTAAAGTAAGGATATGTTAGATTTATCAACCAGAAATATTGCCAACAAGAGGATAATCATATTTCATGACACTATTCAACGTCGAAGTCAACGATATTTGTGTATGTTATTGCTACATGACACGGATACGTCATGATAAAGCAATTAGAAGTAGGCATTTGATGATATAAGATAGCTACGCGATGTTGCTGGAGAATCCGAAAGTGAGAGTGATATGACAATTGGTATTGGGAGAAAAGGTACAGATGATTGACGAGAAAATTGTGAGAATATGCGGGACCAAACTCAAATCCTAAAATGGATTTATCTAGCATGGCCGCTGTCGGATTCTATTCAAGGAATCATCATTATTTAAGTACGGGTAAATATTGTAAAGCGTGTATTTTTTCCTAATTTAACACCCTCAAAGAGGCTGTACGTAATGTTGATATCTCATATAGAAATAAACATGTCTCTGGCGTTGTTTATCGTACAATAAACAACTCCCACTCGTCGTTTGTTTCTTAATTACATGACCATATACACTAACATTATATCTTTTCATGTGTATCGGTCAACAAAAGCAACATAAGCATTTCCATTATCATGAGAAACCCTTGCCAAAAGTAGCGCCAACTGCACAATTGCGACAACATCAGGAGCATGTTTCATGATTCATCATAATAAATGATGACATTGGATGCTCGCAAAAACGCGAGCTCATTCCGATCCACTAGTGGCACCCGCCACAAACACATCCAAAGGCAAGCCAATTGTTCACCCGAAAAGGCAGAGAATTGCATCTGACATCATTTTTGTCATTGATACGTCAAACCTTGAAATGCCGTCTACACGTCCAACACAAAGCCCAAGCCAGGACCCAAATCCTTCAAACCCGGCCAAAGTTCTGTTAATTACATACATTTCCCCCTAACCTTAAATAATCTATACAAGTTCCGAAGTAAATCGTATTTACCCGTATGAATCGTATTATGTTATTTATTGCCGATAAACAGAATATGCGCACTTTCTGAAAGTACTGTGTGATAAGTCACGCACCAAACCTGTACTCTCGATATACATGCTGCTCTTACTTAAAAAAGAATATCGGGTTAACAAGATACGTATATTAAAGTACCATGCTTTCCTGATGTGCTCTCATTCTAATTTGAAATAATGGCATAAATAGTTACCACTCATCTTTCAATATTTTTCAAGGTTTGGTTAATCACGAACATATTTGAATATGTACAACATCTATACTTACTTTTCTTTATACTTAAAGGCATCAGGTTTGTCTGCCATAAGACCCCGAAACAAATATGTCCAACATTTGGCTCTTGGCTCCTTGTTCTTATATTTTATAACTATTGTTTAAACAACTGTTTTTTTCTGTAAAATATGTTCATTTCAGAAATTAGATGTTATTCTAGCATTAGGTCTGTGGTACGTTTACTGCATCAGCATTACATTAAAACGATATTACATTATATAAATCTATACAGAGGAAATACTTAACATTTATCTTTTAAGGAAGAGTGCAGGACGACTTGCTTTATACATATAAATGTGGACATATATGTATGGACATTTGGATGATACAGATATACCTCTTTAAAGATAGTGTTCGTAGATGACTGTAGAAAGTGGAATAATTATGTGAGTAATCGGGTTAATACCACGTTCAGCAATATTTAGCCATATTGCGATATTGGTTTCCAACATACAAGACGGACCATGAAATTATGACTTGAATTTGGACCTGGCTTTCTGGTGTGATGTAACACCCCAGAATCTCCGGTAGAAAAAGGGCTCAAAGCACGAATTAAGATCACGAGATGATACTGATGTATGCATCTGGACATATATTTGCGTAGTATTACTACCTTAATTCATCAGTATATATGTATTTTGCATAAAAGGATATTATAGGATCGACGCTGACATGCGCATATAACCTATTCACCAGTGCTGTAATATTTCATTTCTTCTGACACATATCGACACGAGAAACTATAATTTAAATTTAAAAGGAGCCCAAGTGGGATGGAAATTGCAGTCTGAACCTGTTGAACAAGGCTTGTTTCATTTTGGGCTATAGCACTGCCGCAAGGCCTGGGCGGAAGGGAACACCTGTTTGCACCCATCAGATACCAATCACAACTTCTCTCTCCAAACGAAAACAAAATACGAAAAATGTCGGAAGTGTATCCTTCTAATTTTCTATTTAGATACATGTTTTAACTTTATAGTAATTATATGTATCTCATGTATTATTGGTATCTGTGATGCTGGTACCGTTTTGTTGCCATTGTGTAGCTTTTGTGGAGTTATTATGAATATCAAATACATGTCTTGAAATATGGACTTGTGAAAGAACTCATCATTGAATCATTTGCATTTAAATTAATGCATATACCATTTACTTGGCGTGTATGGACATATTATCCATCTACTTATACACACTTATTATGGACATATACAGAATTTCATTGTACCTTATTATTTAAAAAAATACCCGTGAAGATCCGGGTTAGAATAGGCATTCAACAACCCATGCTTGTACGAAGGCGACTTGGCTCGCTGACTTGGTTGATGCATGTCATCGTATCCCAAATGCGTAGATCGGTGCTCTTGATGATAATAACTAAATTGTTTGGTCCAGACTGGATTATTTACGAACCACCGTCATATAGCTGGTATATTGCTGAGTGCGGCGTTAAACAACAAACAATCAAACAAAATCTATATAATTATTAAACACCTTCCAACAAAGAGAAATTAAACTTATATTTTCTAAATATTCTGTTATATTTATAACATAATTTGATTCATAATTTAATTATTGCGTACGTTGCTTTCTTCCCTGTCATTCAATGTGCATGTTCAAACCCCTAAACTTCTAATATTTCATTTTTCATAAATGGCTACGTTAGTGAGTTGCCTAGATCTCTCGTTACCTACTCACAAGAATATATTAAAATAATTTGTTTTACTATCATATTTCTGTTTATCTAATTCATAATACGAAATTGATAATTCATTTATCATAGTATAGATCATATTCGTGTTTTTCACTATCTGATGCTAAGGTTTTATTTCAGAAAATATAATTAATTCAAAATGTAGAAAGATACACAATTTGCCATTATTTGACTTTTAAACTGTACAAAGTATGATATAATGATCAGAATGCCTGTAACGTGTAGTATTTAAGAAAGAAATATTTGTCGAGAAGTCCCATTTTTCAGATATGCCCTTCAGTAGTATTATTGTATATCTCCAGAGAGAGGTTTACATTGTAGTTCTTATTATTTGTGGATAATTCAAAAAGCAACATAGAAAATATATATGCTACCATGACGAAAGAATACAGAGTATACATAACTCGCAATTCTATATATTCAGCAAACAGCCCAAAACCGAAACTCCACAACATATCCGATTACACTGATTAAGGCTGCCCCAGTTCTCCATGCGATACTGACGCCCGTTCGTCTCCCAGACCATACAGAATAAATCTAAAAGGAATCCAGCTCAAGTCTAGAACGATTTGGCAAGCCTAGATTGCCTTAATTCTATCCATGAAAGTAAGCATTAATAAAAAAATATTGTTCTTGTCTGCTTCAGATTATATTTTGTAGATACTTATTTTAACTAGGAAAATTGTACTGACACCGGCGCTGTCCCTATTGAAGCTATTTATAAGAATTTCGAATTGCCGTCCATTGTTCGATGTCAATACATCGATGACAAGTGAGGATATCATAAAGTAATCGTTGATGCCGCGCTACACTTTGATAAAAATTATAATCAAGTTGACTGGTGTGTACATTACTACAGTGAACATGTACATGATCATGCCCTAATAATCAAATGCCGTAATGTCAAATACTAATTTATTATTGTGTGATGAATTTAACTGGATCAGTTGTAACATGTGATAGTAATATTCCATCAATTTCTTTCCTGGTTGGTCCATCCATGTCTACAAAATGAAAACAATACAATTAAAATGGAGCATAGAACAATTCTTAATTTCAGGCTAGAGCTGTGGAAATCTAGACTTTCCCAATCATTATAGACTTGAGTTGGTCTCGTGTTTTACTTTATTCTCTTGGGTCAACGTCACAGCTCATACCATACACTAACAAGACCAGCTTGACCCCCGCCGGAGCTCCCGGATTTTGGTTATATCATCTAACATGGCCAACTCTGCTCTTAAGTAAACAAGAACCTAATCAGCGAGGGGTCCTTTATCATCCCTATGTGGCTGCTTATAAAAATCTGATATCTTTTCCCAAAGACCTGGTTTATAATATATTTTCTGCTGAATATTCGAAACAAATAGAGTGAGTTGGTACTACATGTACATATGTATACGGTTCTATTTTAAATGACTGCAGCGCTCCATTGTGAAAACAATTTGTTTTAACCCCGCTCTCAGCAGTATTCCAGTGATATATGACGGCGGTCTGTTGTATATGAAATATATGCAAATTGAATCTTGAATCTTGAAATTTCCGCAAATAAGTATCACATGCAGTATACAGTATATCAACTGCAATATACTGTATACAACATTCAGTATGTCGTGTGTCGCGAGCTCTGCGCTGGGCTGGAGCACACACTTCCTACACCTCTCCCTTCGGCAAACACATCACGAGGGTTGCAACGAGGTCACAGGTCAGGCGTGCACTCGTCAGTTGTCTAATACGGTCAAGAGTAAGATCTTCCGGAAGACCACTGCACTGGATGTATGTGGATTATTGAGGAGGTACTACGTGTTTGGAACTGGGAGTTGAACACTAAACACTTTTAGAGAAGAGCTCACAATAAAACGTTATGGACTCGCGGACGGACTTGTGTTTTCATTTCAAGACGTTCATTTATCAGGTTGAACTTCCTAACTGTAACAATAACTGAACTTTACGCCTTTTATACACATTTGGGATGGGGCGACAATGCGACAACGAGACATATTTTGACCTTGAAAATGTCGCGTTACGGCATCGTCGACCTTTTGTAAAATAAAGAAAAGGATTATCAAAGAGCAACAATGCGAACACGCGACAATGCGACAAATGGCCAATTGTCGCGCTTTTGTTAATTTTGACACGTTTTGCTTGTTTTTGTAAAGGCGTCAATGCGACAATGCGACAACGAGACAATGTCCCTTCCATAGTAATCCGTGCAAATAAAACTGAGTTATGAAATAGAAGTCTGACATGCCAGTTAAAAGATAGAGTGTTGCATAGATCTTCAAGAAGGGTTATCAATAATGGGGCGGGTGATGAGTTCAACTGCATACGCTGTGATTAACAATAAAGCTCCGAGTCAATACACATTTTGTCAAATGTATGACATGTATTACGTGAATGAAGATATTGTTTATACTCGTCCATGTTTTTGACGGACAAAATAATTTACATGCTCGGTAAAAGTGAGGACGGGCATCACTGTGTGTTTCCGTGTTTTGTTCAGGTGAACATTTGACTTGTCCTTGCATGTGTTTGTGACGGGTGCCACTTGTGTGGCAGGATACGCTCACCTTTTCCCGAACACCCATTGGATGACCTGAACCACTTCGGATTTTTATCCCACATCAGTCTGATACACCATGATATAACTGAAATACTGAAATACTGTACAGTTAAAAAAGATGTTTAATGCGATTACCGTAGTGTGTTACTGCAACTGTTCATATTTTGTGCAGTGATGTTATGTAATATGTAAAAGAAAGCATATTCAATTATCCAATTGATTTGAATAGAACATACTTGCGTCAGTGTATTTTATTAACGCCCCAAATCGTAATTTAAACACATAAAATAACAGATCACGCATGGTGCCTTGACTTACTACTAGATTTAATGGGCCACCCCGGAATAAAATAGTTCCCCCAAAGCGAGGAACATATGTTTTAGTATGTTTACAAGAAATATATTCCAAACAATATCCTCATTAGATGAGAAGATCTTTTACAGAATTACCTCAGTAAGTCAATTACAATGACAGAGCGTTGTAATACATTTACATCAAGTACAATACGTCAAAATGGCCGACACGATAAACGTGACGGGAGATATTTCCGAAGTTGTTAATTAACCTGTGGCTATTTCAAGCCTTTGGCATCACTGATCAATTGGCCGATCATTGAAAGGTGATTGTGAAGATGTGTCAAATAGATACTAAGGTAAATTCATAGATTTCTGTAAATTGTCACTGCGACAGTTTGGATTTTTTTTTCGTGTTTTTTCTCTCTGGGATGGGTTGTAGCGAGGGTATCCTTAAATTGGGTTGCAACCACGCTTCTGTATGAATTCGTACCAGGAAATTCCAAGGGTTTTCCCCAGGAATGTGGAAGTAGTCAGTGTTTGCGCCTTTTCAAGAATACAGTCACGTGAAGAACGTCATGTGACCGACCTCGCGTCCAAGTCGTATATCTTGTAAACTTCACATTAAAAAATTAGTTATTGTTATAACCAAATGAAACACAACCCATTATCCGATAGGGTAACTGTACATAGCCGTTACCACAATAAACTTAGTAACATTGTTTGGTTTGACTTCTTGGCGCGTGTCTGAATTCCATTAACATGTTACATATCCTAAAACTAGCTTATCAGCAAATCTCGCTGCACTGCGCGCGACAGATACTAGAGCAAGGCATGCCAGAAATACGAAACCTAAAGCTTCCGAAAGGAAGCCTTGGATATCACGTGCGTCGGGGGACCAGCGCCATCTGATTGGCCGTTAACAGTTGTACAAGGCGGAGCAAAAAGCATCGTTTTTCCGTCCATTTTACGCTTGAAAAACTCGACCCTTTTCTGGACACTTTCTAGACGCTGACCAATTAATCAATTTTAATGAATTTTTAGTCGTTTTTCCGTCCAATGACCATATACGGAAAAAAACGACGTTTTCGTGTTTGCAGTGATAGGTAAGAGACATACGCTACATTTAAGAAATAAACGTGGCGGTTGTTTATTTTCTATATGACATATCATAATTATGTACAGCCTCTTTAAGGATCTAAATAAAATGTTTGAAATAAGCTTTAAAGCTTTAAAAATATTTACCCGTATTAAATTAATGATGACTCCCAGAATGCTATCCAACATCGGCAATGTTGAACAAGTTCTTTTTTTAACAGAGGGGTTAAGTTTGATATTTCCCGGATATTCTTACAATTTCCTATTTCGATTATCTATACCTTTTCTCCCAATACCGACTGGCATATCTCGCCCACTTATGGATTCGATCGTACGGCCATTGCGTTTATCTGCGTTAGCGAGATACATCTGTGAGGAACAACTGACGAGACACTTCCTTCTCAAAGAAAACGTCATCCAATTTACGATGTCATTACGTTGCAAGCGCATGTTCGAATCTCCACAAATGACGTGATACTAGAACAATGTTTTGTGGTGAAATAAACCACGCTTTCTTCATTGTTCTTTGCGATTTATCGCGTAGCTATCTTAGTATCCATATAATAAAGTAATTAAATTCATCGATATAAACCCTACAAGTTTGTTTTATTGAGGCATGCTGGCGTGTCTAGATAATTTCCCATAACTAGAACAACTCTTAATGAAGTAAACATTCAAGACGCTTCGTGCATATGCAACCCTAAAACAAAGAAATGAAACTCACCGACGGGAGCTAGGCTCTGCCACGTCTGCTGGTGTAATCAGTATAAAGTCGATGTACCCTGTCTATACATACTGATCGTGTCC
Organism: Haliotis rufescens; assembly: GCF_023055435.1. NCBI lineage: Eukaryota > Metazoa > Mollusca > Gastropoda > Lepetellida > Haliotidae > Haliotis > Haliotis rufescens. The sequence goes on along the minus strand of NW_025964383.1, from coordinate 23,265,286 downwards.
CACCTTTACCCTGTTGATCACAACGTTTGAAATGTCAAAGTGACATGTACAGTTGCCTAGAGAGAGAGACGACACGGGAGTAGCTGTGTTTACTCCCAAGTACCGTAATACTTCAGACATGTTTAAGGTTGAGATAAACACATACACCTAGAATACGAACTCGTATGAGAAGCCGTTATGCGATAAGCACCTTATACAACTGCACAGATTTATCTACGTTATACAATATAATATTTAAATGATTTTTGCTGTTGACACTGGTGTTTACGGTTTTGGACATAACAGCGTTTATTGTCAACCACAGATCATAACTAGCATGCACTAACTCACGAATATTTATAGACTTCGTTTTATAGGTTAAACATGGTCATTAAGAATGTTTAAAGTAAAAATATACAACTATATTTCTACATAAACTAATGAAATCAAAAGAGTTTCACCTAACAGAAAGTAAAACTTCGAAAAAACTTAGATTTCAAAACAAAACAAATCCCTCCATATGGAGAAAATTTATTATAAAGAGACAGCATACAGTCTGTCTAATTCTTGTCAATCAGAGGTAATATGGGACAAACAAAAGCAACAAAATGCACCCTTGTAATCTGACGCTATGCCTCGTTAAGCCTTTGCATAAATGACTCATTGTTGAATATATTAACTTGGTCTTGTCGCTATAGGGCTGAAATAATACCGATGCGACGTTAAATTTTAACTCACTCACTCATGACTTAAAATGGCTAAAAAGGCTTTATGTTGGTGCTCATTTCAAAGAGCTTTCTATATATCTATTACACATGGTATGGTTGCCAAAAAGTGTCCCTAACCTAATGCATTATGATCGGAACATATACGCAGGGCAATTTGTGTGTACATAGTGTTATCATCATGACAAGCTTCTTTTAATTTATCGGTAATTGATGATATAAGTCAATCAGGTTAGACATGACTCTCAGTGCGAGTGTTCAGTTCATTTTCTTTGTACTCAGTGTCTACGTGTATACGAATAGTTGTCAACGCAGTAGCGTTTTCAGGCATCTTTCAAACCGCTCGTAAAATATGACACAGAGGCCCAGAGCCAGAAGGTTCATGTGCGAGTCATGCTTAATTAGTTTCATGCTGTTCACCTTCGACCGTATCAAAAGTTCTGAGGCTAGATAATCGAGGATCGTCAAAAGGTCAATGATTTATCAAATAATGAGTAGCCTAAAAATACAGTGACTTAAGACATTTTTTTAATATATTGTAAGGTGGAGTTAATCACAGTAGCCGACTTACGAAAATAATGAAAATGTCACTGACGGGTACGCATTATGTCTCGATAACTGAAAGTGTGTGGTTGAAACTAACGAGAGTCATCCAAAATGTCACTGAAATTTAAGTACCCGGTAAATAAAGTGCTTTTCAATTGGGTAATGGAAATACGCTGAATCGGACTGTAGGATACACAACAATTCTTTGTAATGGTTCTCCTGAACCTCTCTTAAGAAAACAATAAATTAACAAGGCCACTTTAAGAAATATGTAGTTGAAAGGGTCTGAAGACATTACGTTTCAATTAGCAGATGCCTAATCTCGCACTCACCTCATAGAGACTGCCAGTGGTCCACAGTATATCATGAGTACCCTGGGCCCCGTTCCACAAAGCGATCTTAGCGCTACGATTGTCGTAAGTCAGTGTTAAAGAATGGGAGTTCGTACGATCAACTTAGCGCTAAGATCACTTTGTGGAACGGGGCCCTGGACAACATTCTCAAACTTGGACGGATCCCAGTTTCCAACATCATCCATAGATATTGTTGAAACGTACACTGACCTGACACCATCGAATACCAACAGTAATCGCAATTAAATCATGACATCATGTTAAAAGTTGATTTCTCGAGCCTTTCTATCCGACTACATGTTTTTGAATACAAGATATTCATATTTGCCTGAGTCGGTCACTTTCCTCCCGTGACCTACACACCAGGGTGCCGTTGTCCAAAAGAACCATCACGCTACGACTGTCGTAAGTCTATGTTAAGGTATGGGAGTTACGATCACCTCAGCGCTAAGATGGCTTCGTACAACGACACCCAGGAGAGTTTCTCCCAGCCTTCTCTGTCTCCTGGCCAACTCCAGCATCAGCGTCATGGCTCCACTGGTATACATCTCACATGCCGGGACTGACGATTTCACTGCCGCCACATAATAATATCAAATATCAATATTGCCGTCCATTCGGATACTAATTGGTATTATTTGCGTGTATGATTAAATCTGCTGTACCTCTAACTTCTATATAGTTCCTTCAAAAGATATAAAGATACCATAACACTTCAGTTTCATCGTGCCAATGTATACTTCATACAGCTATATATAAAACATATGAGGTTGTTTGTCACATTCATGGAAAGAACGACTATGATTGATATCAAGAAATTGATATATAGCGATATAAATTATTCTTAAACGATGAAAGAGTGAACTTTAAGTGCTATGGATCAATGTAGTTCCAGTCGATTATGGGTGTCTTACTATACATTAGGACCTGTCTCAGTTCCCCTCAGCGAGGACATGTGCTGTGGAAAGGTAAATACTGGCATATAAACATCACTTCCTCGTATGACGAGGGCTTGTGTATTAAGAACACTTCCTTGGAGGTTGTATGTTGCATATCAGGGGCGATGGGTGGTCTTGTGGCTAACGCGTTCGTTCGTCTCAACGAGTTCTATTCATCACATCGGTACTATGTGTAAAGACCATACTTGGAGTCTCTGGCGTGATATTTCTCGAATATTGCTTAAAATGACATAGAACAATGCTTACGTACTCACTCATTGTTGAACATCCCATGACAAATTATGTGTCCTGCGTATATGTGTTATTGCACTGATAGAGACATGGTGGGCCACTGTAACAATGGCCAAACGTCGGTAGGCATGCGCCTATACTAAAAACAATTCATTTCGTCTGAAACATGGTGAACTATTTAACACGCATATAAACATTTTATATGCATGGATGTATATATTTCAAGAACCGACATATTGTATTACTTTAGTTTTGCACATTTTAAAAGAAAAAACACGGTATTTATATGTCAAATATACTGAGATGTAACCGCAAATGCTGTTATGAAAATAGTTCAGCCCTCGTATTACCTTTGATGAAATAAAAGGCATTATTGATATAGCCTCCGATATGCCACGGTATAATATAGACAAGAGTTATGCAGTTCACAGCATGAGGTCGATTGAGTTCGATCATATTGATTATCGAGGGAGTATTGATGAGGTCATACCCAGAGCAGTGGTATCTCTTATGCAGAATATTTATTAATGTATTAATGTATTTTTCCGTTAGTAAACCTCGAATGTGTTATGCAACACTAGCCCAGCATTATCACGACAGCCTGTTAACTAAATAAATCTAAGCCAGGCAAATCACTGCGTCGGCTCAAGAGGACACATGTCAATCAGTTCATACCCTGTACTCCCGGCCCCCAATTCCATGAGCCACCCTTTATACAAGCACGTGGTACCTGGGGTCTATTCTGACTCGGAATCACCACGAGTTTGACAATTATAACATTGAATGGATATGAGCTGTCAACCAGGAACGGAATAATTTGACACTGGCCCGTAAGAGCAAGGAAGTTCAACAGATTCACGTGTAGCAACAGTGACAAAGCTGTGAAGTGACTTCCCTAGCTCTGCCAAATAATATAGATAAGGCAACATCTATCTACACTGGAATATTTGGCATATTTACAGATCGAGAGGCCGGCGATTATATCTTTCGTTTGGAACTATTAGCTGGGTGTGGTAGTTCGAACAAACAGATATGGGTTTTTGACATGTTCGTGATTCACGATCTCGGGTTGTATTGAGTAGTGGTTCATGTCAAAGTTACTGTGAACACTAAATAATATTGAAACTATTTATCACTGTATACGTACTCAAGGCTTTACTTTCCATCCGCTAACAATAATTGTACAGTTCTTCCTCCCTGGTAACTAAAGTAACATGCAATCAGTTATTTATCAGGATGTAGGGCCTCTGGATTCATATGAACAGGGAACAGGCTGGCCCTGCCGTGAAAGGCGAAGTACTTCCTATGGTTGTGAGTTTCAAGATCAGATTATGTTTAGGTTTGTTGTCAGCACCATACACTTGCTCGTGGGTTTCACCAAAGTCTTAAACGTGTAAACCTCAGGGTCCAGCATAGAGGACTGTAGCTCGTCTGTACAGGATACAGCAAATTTGGTTAGCTCGTCTGCACAGGGTACAGCAGAGAGTGGTTAGCTCGTCTGCACAGGGTCCAGCATAGAGTGGTTAGCTCGTCTGCACAGGGTCCAGCATAGAGTGGTTAGCTCGTCTGTTCAGGGTAAGGCAGAGTGTGGTTACCTCGTCTGCACAGGGTCCAACAAAGTGTGGTTAGCTTGTCTGCTCAGGGTACAGCAGAGTCTGGTTAGCTCGTCTGCTTAGGTTACAGCAGAGTGTGGTTAGCTCGTCTTCTCAGGGTACAACAGAGCGTGGTTAGCTCGTCTGCTCAGGGTGCAGCAGAGTGTGGTTAGCTCGGCTGCTTAGGGTCCTGCAGAGTGTGGTTAGCTCGTCTGCTTACGGTACAGCAGAGTGTGGTTAGCCCGTCTGCTCAGGGTCCAACAGCGTGTGGTTAGGGTCCAACAGCGTGTGGTTAGCTCGTCTGCTCAGGTTACAGCAGAGTGTGGTTAGCTTGTCTGCTTAGGGTCCAGCAGAGTGTGGTTAGCTCGTCTGCTTACGGTCCAGTAGGGTGTGGTTAGCTCGTCTTCTCAGGGTACAACAGAGCGTGGTTAGCTCGTCTGCACAGGGTACAGCAGAGTGTGGTTAGCTCGTCTTCTCAGGGTACAACAGAGCGTGGTTAGCTCGTCTGCACAGGGTACATCAGAGTTTGGTTAGCTTGTCTGCTCAGGATACAGCAGAGAGTGGTTAGCTTGTCTGCTCAGGGTACAGCAGAGAGTGGTTAGCTCGTCTGCTCAGGGTACATCAGAGTGTGGTTAGCTCGTCTGCTCAGGGTACATCAGAGTGTGGTTAGCTTGTCTGCTCAGGGTACAGCAGAGAGTGGTTAGCTTGTCTGCTCAGGATACAGCAGAGAGTGGTTAGCTTGTCTGCTCAGGGTACAGCAGAGAGTGGTTAGCTCGTCTGCTCAGGGTACATCAGAGTGTGGTTAGCTCGTCTGCTCAGGGTACATCAGAGTGTGGTTAGCTCGTCTGCTCAGGGTACAGCAGAGTGTGTTTAGCTCGTCTGCACAGGGTCCAACAAAGTGTGGTAAGCTTGTCTGCTCAGGGTACAGCAGAGTGAGGTTAGCTCGTCTGCTTACGGTCCAGTAGGGTGTAGTTAGCTCGTCTGCTCAGGTTACAGCAGAGTGTGGTTAGCTCGTCTTCTCAGGGTACAACAGAACGTGGTTAGCTCGTCTGCTGAGGGTACATCAGAGTGTGGTTAGCTCGTCTGCTCAGGATACAGCAGAGTGTGGTTAGCTTGTCTGCTCAGGGTACAGCAGAGAGTGGTTAGCTTGTCTGCTTACGGTCCAGTAGGTTGTGGTTAACTCGTCTGCTACGGTTACAGCAGAGTGTGGTTAGCTCGTCTTCTCAGGGTACAAAAGAGCGTGGTTAGCTCGTCTTCTCAGGGTACAACAGAACGTGGTTAGCTCGTCTGCTCAGGGTACATCAGAGTGTGGTTAGCTCGTCTGCTCAGGATACAGCAGAGTGTGGTTAGCTTGTCTGCTCAGGGTACAGCAGAGAGTGGTTAGCTTGTCTGCTTACGGTCCAGTAGGTTGTGGTTAACTCGTCTGCTAGGGTTACAGCAGAGTGTAGTTAGCTCGTCTTCTCAGGGTACAAAAGAGCGTGGTTAGCTCGTCTGCTCAGGGTACAGCAGAGTGTGGTTAGCTCGTCTGCTCTGGGTCCAGCAGAGAGTGGTTAGCTCGTCTGCTCAGGATACAGCAGAGTGTGGTTAGCTCGTCTGCTCAGGGTACAGCAGAGAGTGGTTAGCTTGTCTGCTTACGGTCCAGTAGGTTGTGGTTAACTCGTCTGCTAGGGTTACAGCAGAGTGTAGTTAGCTCGTCTTCTCAGGGTACAAAAGAGCGTGGTTAGCTCGTCTGCTCAGGGTACAGCAGAGTGTGGTTAGCTCGTCTGCTCAGGGTCCAGCAGAGAGTGGTTAGCTCGTCTGCTCACGGTACAGCAGAGAGTGGTTAGTTCGTCTGCTCAGGGTACAGCAGAGTGTGGTTAGCTCGTCTTCTCAGGGTACAAAAGAGCGTGGTTAGCTCGTCTGCTCAGGGTGCAGCAGAGTGTGGTTAGCTCGTCTTCTCAGGGTACAACAGAGCGTGGTTAGCTCATCTGCTCAGATGCAGCAGAGCGTGGTTAGCTCGTCTGCTCAGGTTAAAGCTGAGTGTGGTTAGCTCGTCTGCTCACGGTACAGCAGAGTGTGGTTATCCCGTCTGCTCAGGGTCCAACAGCGTGCGGTTAGCTCGTCTGCTCAGGGTACAGCAGAGTGTGGGTAGCTCGTCTGCTCAGGGTACATCAGAGTGTGGTTAGCTCGTCTGCTCAGGGTACATCAGAGTGTGGTTAGCTCGTCTGCTCAGGGTACATCAGAGTGTGATTAGCGCGTCTGATCAGGGTACATCAGAGTGTCGGTAGCTCGTCTGCTCAGGGTACAGCAGAGTGTGGTTAGCTCGTCTGCTCAGGGTACATCAGAGTGTGGTTAGCTCGTCTTCTCAGGGTACAAAAGAGCGTGGTTAGCTCGTATGCTCAGGGTACAGCAGAGTGTGGTTAGCTCGTCTGCTCAGGGTCCAGCAGAGAGTGGTTAGCTCGTCTGCTCAGGGTACAGCAGAGAGTGGTTAGTTCGTCTGCTCAGGGTACAGCAGAGTGTGGTTAGCTCGTCTTCTCAGGGTACAAAAGAGCGTGGTTAGCTCGTCTGCTCAGGGTGCAGCAGAGTGTGGTTAGCTCGTCTTCTCAGGGTACAACAGAGCGTGGTTAGCTCGTCTGCTCAGAGGCAGCAGAGCGTGGTTAGCTCGTCTGCTCAAGTTAAAGCTGAGTGTGGTTAGCTCGTCTGCTCACGGTACAGCAGAGTGTGGTTATCCCGTCTGCTCAGGGCCCAACAGCGTGTGGTTAGCTCGTCTGCTCAGGGTACAGCAGAGTGTGGGTAGCCCGTCTGCTCAGGGTACATCAGAGTGTCGGTAGCTCGTCTGCTCAGGGTACAGCAGACTGTGGTTAGCTCGTCTGCTCAGGGTACAGCAGAGTGTGGTAAGCTCGTCTTCTCAGGGTACAGCAGGGTGTGGTTAGCTCGTCTGCTTAGGGTCCAGCAGAGTGTGGGTAGCCCGTCTGCTCAGGGTACATCAGAGTGTCGGTAGCTCGTCTGCTCAGGGTACATGAGAGTGTGGTTAGCTCGTCTGCTCAGGGTACATCAGAGTGTGGTTAGCTCGTCTTCTCAGGGTACAAAAGAGCGTGGTTAGCTCGTCTGCTCAGGGTACAGCAGAGTGTGGTTAGCTCGTCTGCTCGGGGTCCAGCAGAGAGTGGTTAGCTCGTCTGCTCAGGGTACAGCAGAGAGTGGTTAGTTCGTCTGCTCAGGGTACAGCAGAGTGTGGTTAGCTCGTCTTCTCAGGGTACAAAAGAGCGTGGTTAGCTCGTCTGCTCAGGGTGCAGCAGAGTGTGGTTAGCTCGTCTTCTCAGGGCACAACAGAGCGTGGTTAGCTCGTCTGCTCAGATGCAGCAGAGCGTGGTTAGCTCGTCTGCTCAAGTTAAAGCTGAGTGTGGTTAGCTCGTCTGCTCACGGTACAGCAGAGTGTGGTTATCCCGTCTGCTCAGGGTCCAAAAGCGTGCGGTTAGCTCGTCTGCTCAGGGTACAGCAGAGTGTGGGTAGCTCGTCTGCTCAGGGTACATCAGAGTGTGGGTAGCTCGTCTGCTCAGGGTACATCAGAGTGTGGTTCGCGCGTCTGCTCAGGGTACATCAGAGTGTGGGTAGCTCGTCTGCTCAGGGTACAGCAGAGTGTGGTTAGTTCGTCTGCTTAGGGTACAGCAGAGTGTGGTTAGCTCGTCTGCTCAGGGTCCCACAAAGTGTGGTTAGCTTGTCTGCTCAGAGTACAGCAGAGTGTGGTTAGCTCGTCTGCTTACGATCCAGTAGGGTGTGGTTAGCTCGTCTACTCAGGGTACAGCAGGGTGTGGTTAGCTCGTCTGCTTAGGGTCCAGCAGAGTGTGGGTAGCCCGTCTGCTCAGGGTCCAACAGAGCTTGGTTAGCTCGTCTGCACAGGGTACAGCAGAGTGTGGTTAGCTCGTCTGCTCAGGGTACAGCAGAGTGTGGTTAGCTCGTCTTCTCAGGGTACAACAGAGTGTGGTTAGCTCGTCTGCTCAGGGTACAGCAGAGTGTGGTTAGCTTGTCTGCTTACGGTCCAGTAGGTTGTGGTTAACTCGTCTGCTAGGGTAACAGCAGAGTGTGGTTAGCTCGTCTGCTCAGGGTACAGCAGAGAGTGGTTAGTTCGTCTGCTCAGGGTACAGCAGAGTGTGGTTAGCTCGTCTTCTCAGGGTACAAAAGAGCGTGGTTAGCTCGTCTGCTCAGGATGCAGCAGAGCGTGGTTAGCTCGTCTGCTCAGGTTAAAGCTGAGTGTGGTTAGCTCGTCTGCTCACGGTACATCAGAGTGTGGGTAGCTCGTCTTCTCAGGGTACATAAGAGTGTGGTTAGCTCGTCTGCTCAGGGTACATCAGAGTGTGATTAGCGCGTCTGATGAGGGTACATCAGAGGGTCGGTAGCTCGTCTGCTCAGGGTACAGCAGAGTGTGGTTAGTTCGTCTGCTCAGGGTACATCAGAGTGTGGTTAGCTCGTCTGCTGAGGGTGCAGCAGAGTGTGGTTAGCTCGTCTGCTCAGGGTGCAACAGAGTGTGGTTAGCTCGTCTGCTCAGGATGCAGCAGATTGTGGTTAGCTCGTCTGCTCAGGTTAAAGCAGATTGTGGTTAGCTCGTCTGCTCAGGGTACATCAGAGTGTGGTTAGCTCATCTGCTCAGGGTACAACAGAGTGTGGTTAGCTCGTCTGCTCAGGGTACAGCAGAGTGTTGGTAGCTCGTCTGCTCAGGGTACATCAGAGTGTGGTTAGCGCGTCTGATCAGGGTACATCAGAGGGTCGGTAGCTCGTCTGCTCAGGGTACAGCAGAGTGTGGTTAGTTCGTCTGCTCAGGGTACATCAGAGTGTGGTTAGCTCGTCTGCTGAGGGTGCAGCAGAGTGTGGTTAGCTCGTCTGCTCAGGGTGCAACAGAGCGTGGTTAGCTCGTCTGCTCAGGATGCAGCAGAGTGTGGTTAGCTCGTCTGCTCAGGTTAAAGCAGATTGTGGTTAGCTCGTCTGCTCAGGGTACATCAGAGTGTGGTTAGCTCATCTGCTCAGGGTACAACAGAGTGTGGTTAGCTTGTCTGCTCAGGGTACAGCAGAGTGTGGTTAGCTCGTATGCTTACGATCCAGTAGGGTGTGGTTAGCTCGTCTACTCAGGGTACAGCAGGGTGTGGTTAGCTCGTCTGCTTAGGGTCCAGCAGAGTGTGGGTAGCCCGTCTGCTCAGGGTCCAACAGAGCTTGGTTAGCTCGTCTGCACAGGGCACAGCAGAGTGTGGTTAGCTCGTCTGCTCAGGGTACAGCAGTTAGACATGTTTTTGTCTTGAAATAATGAGGAGACCTTTGATCGTGTGAATACAATAGGAATCAACTACACCCATACATTAGATGCAGCATGTGCCAATAAAGGACATGTACAGACAAGTTTGCTATATTCTTAACCTTGCTGGCCTAGAAATAAACAGCATTATTGTCAATTTCAGCTGGTAAATGTACTGCAGCTAAGTATCAGGTTATGCAACAAGCACCAAAAGATGTGTATTTCACTAGCAGTTGTCTCTCCAACTCAAACTGTGCCTTTATCATTTCATTTCTACATTTTACCCACAATTTTCCACTTTATAGTATGTGATGTTCATTTCATACTGAATGTCATTGACATGTATTGGATGTTCTGTTACATCACAGGAACCACAAGAGTCTGTGCCTGCCCACTCTTTAATTGTAATTGAGTATTTAAAGTAATGAGGATCTAAGTATCTTTTATTGACTTAGGGTGGGAGGGAGGAGTTCTGTTACAGCTGAAGTTGGGCTTACTGCATGATATTTATTTTGGGCTAGCTTTGTATGATTTTATAGAGATTCACACAGATTGTCACCCGTGTGTAGATCAAAATAAAGCAAAACCAGATGTATATACACTGTGTTTCAATTTTTATTCACCAGCAGCAACACTAGATAATGTACCCGTACACCTGGAAAGAAGGTATATATCCCGAACCTTTTGGAAATATTTATCTACAGTCATATTGTAATCAAATCAATGTGATATAAGATGCCATTGACACCCAGCTCAATATGGTGAATGAACTCTGCATTTTGATATGGATGGGCACGATTATTGTTTGACAGCATTGATATAGAGCAAAGGAAAGGGAACTCAAATAACTACTGCCATGAAACGAGAGGCAACTAACGGGATCGGGTGATCGGGCTCGCTAACTTGGTTGATGCATGTTATCGGTCCCAATTGCTCGGATCAATGCTCAGGATATCAATCACTGGATTATCTGGTCCAGACTCAATTATTTACTGACTGCCATCATATAGCGGGAATATTGCTGAGTTTGATGTGAAACAACAATCAAACAGACAATACATTGTGTAGGACACTTTCTCAGTACAAAGTAGGCACAATTTATGGACAACAACTTTTATTACTGTAAAGGCGACGTTTCGGTATAGATCCTTTAACCGTTGTCAAGCAAGACTGATCTTTTCCGAAATGTCGCCTTCAGAGTTATTAAAGAACTTCTCCATGAATTGTGTCTACTTTGTCATCCATTAACTTCTAAGTAATGCCTATCAATTCACTTCCTTAGTATGCTTGCACGTGATCATAAAAATACTCAATACACAGAGTATGTAATAATTAATATTTGTCTTCAGTATCGTGGCATGTGTTGGTTAAGAAACCCATTGAATAAACAGTGGCACATTTGATCATTAATACACTTCTTCAGTAAAATGCCGGTACATTTGATCGCCAGAGCACTTATTGAAAATACTGAGTAGTACTTGTTATCATTCAACATGTCTTCAGTCAGGTGGTATAAGTGATCATTCTAGCAATATTCCAGCAATATCATGACGGGGACACCAGAAATGGGCTTTACACATTGTACCCATGTGGGGAATCAAACCCGGGTCTTTAGTGAGAAGAGCAATCGCTTTGACCACAAGGCTACGCCACCACCCCCGACCCCACATGTGATAATTAAAGTATTTCTTCAGTACATGTCATTAAGACACTTCTTCAATACACAGACTAATGTATGTAATCATTCAATATTGTTTCGGCATGCTGGCTCATGGCAGTATTAAATCACATCTTCAATATAGAGAATGGTGTATGTCATCACAAAGACGCACCTACAGAGTGGTTCATATGACCATGTCATCATACCGACCTCATCAATATTCAGAGTGGATCATATGATCATATAGATCTCTTCATTATACAGAGTGGATCATATGACCATGTCATGTCATCAATATTCACATAATTACACCGATCTCATCAATATTCAGTGTGGATGATATGATCATAAAGATCTCATTAATATTCAGAGTGGATCATATGATCATACAGATCTCATGAATACACAGAGTGGATCATGTGATTATTAAGACACCTCATTATCCTGCTGCTGCATCTATGAGGACCGCCTCCGTGGTCTAGTGATTGAGTGCCCGCCTGGATATGGGAAGGTCCAGGGTTCGATCCCCGGCTGAGTCATACCAAAAGACGTTAAAAGATGCAGCTTGTTGTTTCCCTGCTTGGTGTTAGGCATTAAGAGGTTAAAACAAGGACTGGTTGTCTGAGTTGGGTATTTATGTTAAACTGTGGCATGGGATCTTAATGGGCTAGCACTATAAAATCGGCATTAGTCCAGACTAGTACAAGCAACCACACACACGTGCGAGTGCGTCGCTTTAAAAATGCAATAACTTTGAACGCGCCCATTTCACCTAACCTCACATAACATCATCTTTGCCATACTGCTATGGAACATGTCAGACACGTTTTCAGTATGAGTGATGGCCTTCCCGACTTGACCCTTTTGCATGCTTTACGTACCTATCGATGGAATATTGAGTGCAGTGTGATATAGCAAACATGTAACTATGAAGATACTTTGTTGGGGCCAGGTAATCCAGAAACAAAGGATAAACAATAGAGATAGAGTGCCCGAAGTCGATTCAAAGCAGGGTTCCAATATCTTCAGCAGGAAAGATGTGATCATGTGAAACCTTCCCAGTATGCTACATACAATAATCAAGACATTTCTACAGTATGCTACATATGATCATTAAGAAACCTCTCCAGTATGCTACATATGATCATTAAGAAACCTCTCCAGTATGCTCCTTATAATCATCACGAAATTTCCTACAGTATGCTACATATGATCATTAAGAAACCTCTCCAGTATGCTACATGTGATCATCAAGAAAACTCTCCAGTATGCTACTTATAATCATCACGAAATTTCCTTCAGTATGCTACATATGATCATCAAGAAACCTCTCCAGTATGCTTCTTATAATCATCACGACATTTCCTACAGTATGCTACTTATAATCATCACGAAATTTCCTACAGTATGCTACATATGATCATCAAGAAACCTCGCCAGTATGCTACATATAATCATCTAAAAACAATACAATATGACACATTTTATTATCAAGAAACCTCTTCAGTATGCTACATATGATCATCAAGAAACCCCTTAGTGTACTACATATGATCACCAAGATATTTCTACAATATGTTCCATATAATCATCAGAAAACCTCTACAATATGCTACATACGATCATCAATCAATTTCGTCAGTCGGCTACATATGATCATCAAGATACTTCTTCAGTATGCTACATATAATCATCAAGAAACCTCTTCATTCTGCTACATATTATTATCACGAAACCTCTTCAGTGTGCTAGATACGATCATCAAGAAACCTCTTCAGTGTTCTATATACGATCATCAAGAAACCTCTTGAGTGTACTACATATTATCATCAAGAAACCTCTTCAGTGCTCTATATCCGATCATCAAGAAACCTCTCCAGTGCACAGCATACTATGATCAAGAAACCTCTCCAGCATGTTACATAGCATCATCAAGAAACCTCTTCAGTGTACTACATACGATCATCAAGAAACCTCTTCAGTCTACTACATACGATCATCAAGAAACCTCTCCAGTCTACTACATACGATCATCAAGAAACCTTTCCAGCATGTTACATAGCATCATCAAGAAAGCTCTCCAGTCTACTACATACGATCATAAAGAAACCTCTGCAGTCTACTACATACGATCATCAAGAAAGCTCTCCAGTCTGCTATATACGATCATCAAGAAACCTCTCCAGTATGCTATATATGATAATCTGTAAAGGACTTCAGTGTACTACATACGATCATCAAGAAAGCTCTCCAGTGTGCTACATACGATCATCAAGAAAGCCCTCCAGTGTGCTACATACGATCATCAAGAAACCTCTCCATTGTACTACATCCGATCATCAAGAAACCTCTTCAGTGTGCTACATACGATCATCAAGAAAGCTCTTCAGTGTACTACATACGATCATCAAGAAACTTCTTTTTGGTGCTACATAAGGTCATCAAAAAACCTCTTCAGTGTACTACATACGATCATCAAGAAACCTCTCTATTGTACTACATAAGGTCATCAAAAAACCTCTTCAGTGTGCTACATACGATCATCAAGAAACCTTCCATTGTACTACATAAGGTCATCAAGAAACCTCTTCAGTGTACTACATACGATCATCAAGAAACCTCTTCAGTCTACTACATACGATCATCAAGAAACCTCTCTAGTCTACTACATACGATAATCAAGAAACCTTTCCAGCATGTTACATAGCATCATCAAGAAAGCTCTCCAGTCTACTACATACGATCATAAAGAAACCTCTGCAGTCTACTACATACGATCATCAAGAAAGCTCTCCAGTCTGCTATATACGATCATCAAGAAACCTCTCCAGTATGCTATATATGATAATCTGTAAAGGACTTCAGTGTACTACATACGATCATCAAGAAAGCCCTCCAGTGTGCTACATACGATCATCAAGAAAGCCCTCCAGTGTGCTAAATACGATCATCAAGAAACCTCTCTATTGTACTACATAAGGTCATCAAGAAACCTCTTCAGTCTACTACATACGATCATCAAGAAAACTCTCCAGTGTACAGCATACTATCATCAAGAAACCTTTCCAGCATGTTACATAGCATCATCAAGAAAGCTCTCCTGTCTACTACATACGATCATAAAGAAACCTCTGCAGACTACTACATACGATCATCAAGAAAGCTCTCCAGTCTGCTATATACGATCATCAAGAAACCTCTCCAGTGTGCTACATACGATCATCAAGAAACCTCTCTATTGTACTACATAAGGTCATCAAGAAACCTCTTCAGTGTACTACATACGATCATCAAGAAACCTCTTCAGTCTACTACATACGATCATCAAGAAACCTCTCTAGTCTACTACATACGATAATCAAGAAACCTTTCCAGCATGTTACATAGCATCATCAAGAAAGCTCTCCAGTCTACTACATACGATCATAAAGAAACCTCTGCAGTCTACTACATACGATCATCAAGAAAGCTCTCCAGTCTGCTATATACGATCATCAAGAAACCTCTCCAGTATGCTATATATGATAATCTGTAAAGGACTTCAGTATACTACATACGATCATCAAGAAAGCCCTCCAGTGTGCTACATACGATCATCAAGAAAGCCCTCCAGTGTGCTAAATACGATCATCAAGAAACCTCTCTATTGTACTACATAAGGTCATCAAGAAACCTCTTCAGTCTACTACATACGATCATCAAGAAAACTCTCCAGTGTACAGCATACTATCATCAAGAAACCTTTCCAGCATGTTACATAGCATCATCAAGAAAGCTCTCCTGTCTACTACATACGATCATAAAGAAACCTCTGCAGTCTACTACATACGATCATCAAGAAAGCTCTCCAGTCTGCTATATACGATCATCAATAAACCTCTCCAGTATGCTATATATGATAATCTGTAAAGGACTTCAGTGTACTACATACGATCATCAAGAAAGCTCCCCAGTGTGCTACATACGATCATCAAGAAAGCCCTCCAGTGTGCTACATACGATCATCAAGAAACCTCTCTATTGTACTACATAAGGTCATCAAAAAACCTCTTCAGTGTACTACATACGATCATCAAGTAACCTCTTCAGTGTTCTATATACGATCATCAAGAAACCTCTTGAGTGTACTACATACGATCATCAAGAAACCTCTCCAGTGTTTTATATACGATCATCAAGAAACCTCTCCAGTCTACTACATATGATCATCAAGAAAGCTCTCCAGTCTACTACATACGATCATGAAGAAACCTCTCCAGCATGTTACATAGCTTCATCAAAAAACCTCTTCAGTGTACTACATACTATTATCAGGAAACCTCTCCAGTGTACTACATACGATCATCAGAATCCTCTCCAGTCTACTACATACGATCATCAAAAAACCTCTCCAGTCTACTACATACGATCATCAAGAAACCTCTCCAGTCTACTACATACGATCATCAAGAAACCTCTCCAGTCTACTACATTCGATCATCAAGAAACCTCTCCAGTCGACTACATACGATCATCAATAAACCTCTCCAGTCTACTACATACGATCATCAAGAAACCTCTTCAGTGTACTACATACGATCATCAAGAAAGCACTCTAGTGTACTACATACGATCATCAAGAAACCTCTTCAGTGTACTACATACGATCATCAAGAAAACTCTCCAGTATGCTACTTATAATCATCACGAAATTTCCTACATTATGCTACATATGATTATCAAGAAACCTCTCCAGTATGCTACTGATAATCATCACGAAATTTCCTACAGTATGCTACTTATAATCATCACGAAATTGCCTACAGTATGCTACTCTTAATCATCAAGAAATTTCCTACAGTATGCTACTTATAATCATCACGAAATTTCCTACAGTATGCCACATATGATCATCAAGAAACCTCTCCAGTATGCTACAAATAATCATCTAAAAATAATACAATATGACACATTTTATTATCAAGAAACCTCTTCAGTATGCTACATATGATCATCAAGAAACCTCTCCAGTGTACTACATATGATCACCAAGATATTCCTACAATATGTTCCATATAATCATCAGAAAACCTCTACAATATGCTACATACGATCATCAATCAATTTCGTCAGTCGGCTATATATGATCATCAAGATGCTTCTTCAGTATGCTACATATAATCATCAAGAAACCTCTTCAGTCGGCTACATATAATTATCACCAAACCTCTTCAGTGTGCTACATATGATAATCAAGAAACCTCTTCAGTGTGCTACATATGATCATCAAGAAACCTCTTCAGTATGCTACATATTATCATCAAGAAACCTCTTCAGTGTTGTACATATGATCATATAGAAACCTCTCCAGTATGGTACATATGATCAACAAGAAATCTTTTCAGCGTGCTACAGATAATCATCTAAAAACAATACAATGTGACACATTTTATTATCAAGAAACCTCTCCAGTATGCTAAATATCATCATCAAGAAACCTCTTCAGTGTGCTACATATGTTCACCATGAAAGCTCTCCAGTGTGCTACATATGATAATCAAGAAAGCTCTCCAGTGTACTACATATGATCGTGAAGAAAGCTCTCCAGTGTACTACATACGATCATCAAGAAAGCTCTCCAGTATGCTATTTATGATGATCAAGAAACCTCTCCAGTGTACTGCATACGATCGTCAAGAAACCTCTTCAGTATGCTACATATGATCATCAAGAAACCTCTTCAGTGTACTACATATGATCACCAAGATATTCCTACAATATGTTCCATATAATCATCAGAAAACCTCTACAATATGCTACATACGATCATCAATCAATCTCGTCAGTCGGCCACATATGAACATCAAGATGCTTCTTCAGTATGCTACATATAATTATCAAGAAACCTCTTCTGTCGGCTACATATAATTATCACCAAACCTCTTCAGTGTGCTACATATGATCATCAAGAAACCTCTTCAGTGTGCTACATATTATCATCAAGAAACCTCTTCAGTGTTGTATATATGATCATATAGAAACCTCTTCAGTGTTGTACATATGATCATCTAGAAACCTCTCCAGTATGCTACATATGATCAACAAGAAATCTTTTCAGCGTGCTACAGATAATCATCTAAAAACAATACAATATGACACATTTTATTATCAAGAAACCTCTCCAGTATGCTAAATATCATCATCAAGAAACCTCTTCAGTGTGCTACATATGTTCACCATGAAAGCTCTCCAGTGTGCTACATACGATCATCAAGAAAGCTCTCCAGTATGCTATATATGATGATCAAGAAACCTCCCCAGTGTACTGCATACGATCATCAAGAAACCTCTCCATTGTACTACATACGATCATCAAGAAACCTCTTCAGTGTACTACATACGATCATCAAGAAAGCTCTTCAGTGTACTACATACGATCATCAAGAAACTTCTTCTTGGTGCTACATACGATCATTAAGAAAGCACTCTAGTGTAATACATACGATCATGAAGAAACTTCTTCAGTGTACTACATACGATCATCAAGAAAACTCTTCAGTGTGCTACATATTATCATCAAGAAACCTCTTCAGTGTTGTACATATGATCATATAGAAACCTCTTTAGTGTTGTACATATGATCATCTAGAAACCTCTCCAGTATGCTACATATGATCAACAAGAAATCTTTTCAGCGTGCTACAGATAATCATCTAAAAACAATACAATATGACACATTTTATTATCAAGAAACCTCTCCAGTATGCTAAATATCATCATCAAGAAACCTCTTCAGTGTGCTACATATGTTCACCATGAAAGCTCTCCAGTGTGCTACATATGATAATCAAAAAAGCTCTCCAGTGTACTACATATGAACGTGAAGAAAGCTCTCCAGTGTACTACATACGATCATCAAGAAAGCTCTCCAGTATGCTATATATGATGATCAAGAAACCTCTCCAGTGTACTGCATACGATCATCAAGAAACCTCTCCAGTTTACTACATACGATCATCAAGAAACCTCTCCATTGTACTACATACGATCATCAAGAAACCTCTTCAGTGTGCTACATACGATCATCAAGAAAGCTCTTCAGTGTACTACACACGATCATCAAGAAACTTCTTCCTTGTGCTACATACGATCATTAAGAAAGCACTCTAGTGTACTACATACGATCATCAAGAAACTTCTTTAGTGTACTACATACGATCATCAAGAAAACTCTCCAGTATGCTACTTATAATCATCACGAATTTTCCTACAGTATGCTACATATGATCATCAAGAAACCTCTCCAGTGTACAACATACGATCATCAAGAAACTTCTTCTTTGTGCTACATACGATCATTAAGAAAGCACTTTAGTGTACTACATACGATCATCAAGAAAGCACTCTAGTGTACTACATACGATCATAAAGAAACCTCTTCAGTGTACTACATACGATCATCAAGAAAACTCTCCAGTATGCTACTTATAATCATCACGAAATGCTTACTGTATGCTACTGATAATCATCACGAAATTTCCTACAGTATGCTACATATGATCATCAAGAAACCTCTCCAGTATGCTACTTATAATCATCACGAAATGCCTACTGTATGCTACTTATAATCATCACGAAATGCCTACTGTATGCTACTTATAATCATCACGAAATTTCCTACAGTATGCTGCTGATAATCATCACGAAATTTCCTACAGTATGCTACATATGATCATCAAGAAACCTCTCCAGTATGGTACTCATAATCATCACGAAATGCCTACTGTATGCTACTTATAATCATCACGAAATTTCCTACAGTATGCTACTGATAATCATCACGAAATTTCCTACAGTATGCTACTTATAATCATCACAAAATTTCCTCCAGTATGCTACATATGATCATCAAGAAACCTCTCCAGTATGCTACATATAATCATCTAAAAATAATACAATATGACACATTTTATTATCAAGAAACCTCTCCAGTATGCTACATATGATCATCAAGAAACCTCTTCAGTGTACTACATATGATCACCAAGATATTTCTACAATATATTCCATATAATCATCAGAAAACCTCTACAATATGCTACATACGATCATCAATCAATCTCGTCAGTCGGCTATATATGATCATCAAGATGCTTTTTCAGTATGCTACATATAATCATCAAGAAACCTCTTCATTCTGCTACATAATATTATCACGAAACCTCTTCAGTGTGCTACATACGATAATCAAGAAACCTCTTCAGTGTGCTACATATGATCATCAAGACACCTCTTCAGTGTGCTACATATTATCATCAAGAAACCTCTTCAGTGTTGTACATATGATCATATAGAAACCTCTTTAGTGTTGTACATATGATCATCTAGAAACCTCTCCAGTATGCTACATATGATCAACAAGAAATCTTTTCAGCGTGCTACAGATAATCATCTAAAAACAATACAATATGACACATTTTATTATCAAGAAACCTCTCCAGTATGCTAAATATCATCATCAAGAAACCTCTTCAGTGTGCTACATATGTTCATCATGAAAGCTCTCCAGTGTGCTACATATGATAATCAAGAAAGCTCTCCAGTGTACTACATATGATCGTGAAGAAAGCTCTCCAGTGTACTACATACGATCATCAAGAAAGCTCTCCAGTATGCTATATATGATCATCAAGAAACCTTTCCTGTGTACTACATACTATCATCAAGAAACCTCTCCAGTGTGCTACATACGATCATCAAGAAACCTCTTGAGTGTACTACATACGATCATCAAGAAAGCTCTCCAGTGTGCTACATACGACATTCAATAAACCTCTCCATTGTACTACATACGATCATCGAGAAAGCTCTCCAATATTCTACATATGATCATCAAGAAACCTCTCCAGTGTACAACATACGATCATCAAGAAACGTCTTCTTTGTGCTACATACGATCATTACGAAAGCACTCTAGTGTACTACATACGATCATCAAGAAAGCACTCCAGTGTATTACATACGATCATCAAGAAACCTCTTCAGTGTGCTACATACGATCATCAAGAAACCTCTTCAGTGTTCTACATACGATCATCAAGAAACCTCTTGAGTGTACTACATACGATCATCAAGAAAGCTCTCCAGTGTGCTACATACGACATTCAATAAACCTCTCCATTGTACTACATACGATCATCGAGAAAGCTCTCCAATATTCTACATATGATCATCAAGAAACCTCTCCAGTGTACAACATACGATCATCAAGAAACGTCTTCTTTGTGCTACATACGATCATTACGAAAGCACTCTAGTGTACTACATACGATCATCAAGAAAGCACTCCAGTGTATTACATACGATCATCAAGAAACCTCTTCAGTGTGCTACATACGATCATCAAGAAACCTCTTCAGTCTACTACATACGATCATCAATAAACCTCTTCATTGTACTGCATACGATCACCAAGAAGCCTCTTAAGTGTACTACATACGATCATTGAGAAGCTCTCCAATATTCTACATATGATCATCAAGAAACCTCTCCAGTGTACAACATACGATCATTACGAAAGCACTCTAGTGTACTATACTAGCCACATAAATAAACTGTGCACGGAGAAAATATATTCCGGATTGAAATACAACACAGCAAGAACACAATGATGCAGACGCTGTAGCAGCTGAATGAACGGACCATAAGAAAATGTCAACGGGACCTGAACAACATCTGTTACAATGACGTCAGAAGATCAAAATGGAGAAGGGGGGTCAAACGACAAAGTCACAAAGTCAATAACGGGTATGACCACCCTGTGCGTGAATCACAGCAGTGCATCGGCGACGCATGGAGTCCACCAAATGGGCATGGAAGGCCTGGGGAATGGCCTGCCATATCCTCCTCAAATCCTGTGACAAGTCACGGACGTTATCTGGAGGATGTGGAAGACGACACAGACGGCGCTCCATTTCATCCCACACATGCTCTATGGGGGAGAGATCTGGAGAAATTGCAGGCCATGGCAGTAACATGACATTGTTATGGTAAAGGAAATCCATTGCGACCCTAGCCGTGTGAGGACGAGCGTTGTCCTGTTCAAATGTCAATCCCGGGCCATGACGTTGCAGGAAAGGAATGACCACAGGCCTCAGAATCTGATCTCTGTAGCCAACACCGGTGAGATTGCCCTGAACAACAACCAAAGGGGTTCGGTGCCGTGCTGTTATCCCACCCCAAATCATCACAGAGCCACCTCCAAAACGATTCCTCTCCACAATACAGTTGCGTGCATAACGTTCTCCCAAACGCCGGTAGACACGTTGGCGCCCGTCACTGTGGGAAATGTTGAACCTCGATTCATCTGTAAAGACAACATTTCTCCACCATATTCGAGGTTGGCGAACATGATTTCGACACCATCTTAGACGGTTGACTCGATGACGGTGTGTCAGGATGGGACGTATGGCAGGGCGTCGTGGTCGAATCCCAAACTGACGTAAACGATTCTTGACAGTGTTGGGATGGATACGGCGCAGTCCAGGAATTGTCTCGGACGTCGTTACTGCCGTTTGGAACCTGTGTCGGAGATGTGTCGCTCGAATCCATCTGTCCTGTCTTGGCGTCGTTACTCGGGGACGTCTTGAACGTGGGTGGTCGGCAACGTCATTTGTGTTCTGATAACGCCTCACCAATGCCGATATCGTGTTACGATGGCATTGGAAATCTGTTGCCACCTGTTGCTGCCTCATTCCCGCTCGGATCATTCCAATGGCTTCATGACGCTGTGCAGCTGTCAATCTTGGCATGATTTGCTTGTGATATGCTTGTGTCTGCGCCTGAGAAGTTTTGAATTTTTGAATGACCACAGATCATGCTTTCCAAAGTGACAGCGAATTTTGAGTTGCACATGCTGTGTACAGCTGCACAGGATGCACGTGCAGTAACACATTACATGTCCATAGGCCCCCATCAATGAGGTCATATCGCATGGCACGTGCATGAGCGTTTGAATGTCTCCAATAATTGCTGTGTTCAAATCTATATTTCACATATGGAAGGTGTGCCGTTATATCTATATTTTCTCCGTGCACAGTTTCCTTATGTGGCTAGTATCAGACGATAATCAAGAAAGCACTCCAGTGTACTACATACGATCATCAAGAAAGCTATCCAATATTCTACATATGATCATCAAGAAAGCTCTCCAATATTCTACATATGATCATCAAAAACCTCTCCAGTTTACTACATATGAACATCAGGGAACCTCTCCAGTGTGCTACATATGGTCATCAAGAAACCTCTCCAGTGTGCTACATATGGTCATCAAGAAACCTCTTCAGTGCACAGCATACGATCATCAATAAACCTCTTCAGTGTGCTACATATGGTCATCAAGAAACCTCTCCAGTGTACTGCATACGATCATCAATAAACCTCTTCAGTGTACCACATACGATCATCAAGAAACCTTCTCAGTGTACTACATACGATCATCAAGAAACCTCTTCAGTGTACTACATACGATCATCAAGAAAGCTCTCCAGTGTGCTGCATACGATCATCAAGAAAGCTCTTCAGTGTACTACATACGATCATCAAGAAAGCTCTCCAGTGTGCTGCATAATATCATCAAGAAAGCCCTTCAGTGTGCAGTATATGATCATCATGATACCTCTTCAGTATGCTACACATGTTTTTATGTGAATGCATTTTCAGTATAGGTAATACATTTATCACGAAAATGTCCTAACAAACCGATGTCTTAAAATGTATTGTCGCTTCAATGTTTTCTCCGTGTGTATTTTGAGCTGGTGACCTTATCTATCCTGGTCTATACTGTCTGTATTTGTAATAAGTCACAATAATATATTAAAATAAATGTGTTTTTCGCATGCAGCTCTATAATGACTGTTTTGTATATGAAGGTAGGTGAACACGTCAGAAACGAGAGTAACCACATAAAATCACACCCATAAATATATAAGGGTATATAAGGGTACATTGTTCAATGTCGTTTTGAGTGAATGAGTATTACTTTTACGTCCACTCTAACTTTGCGTTGACGCGCAGACGGGCGACTTAAATCTGCTTCACACAAACATGTGCCGACCACAGGAATCGAACCATCTCTCGTGCACATGGCCGACACCTTTTCCATTGAGCTCTCCCGCCGCGTGCGCCACTATTGCTTTAAAGTTCGTACACGACAAGCAATAATTTACTGGATTCCTGTCTAATATAAACGAGTAGACAAGTGAGGGACAATTTCTCGCCGATGCAGTGATTAGACAATAATTACAAGCTTCAAATATTAATATAATTACTGAAAGGTGATCATAATGTGCGATCTGCAACTGCTTATCTTGTCACTATCATAACGTACAACATATATATCTTTTAAATTCATACATCAGTATCCGTT
Source organism: Haliotis rufescens (assembly GCF_023055435.1). NCBI lineage: Eukaryota > Metazoa > Mollusca > Gastropoda > Lepetellida > Haliotidae > Haliotis > Haliotis rufescens. Next base: position 23,241,572 of record NW_025964383.1, on the reverse strand, counting down.
CACATGTATAGCCTACTGGTCATGGACTGTGCCCAAATGGGCCAATAACAGTTTGCTCAAATACATTGGCGACAATTTTACTTGCTAACTTGCTGATGGGACCTATCTTGATTATGTTGAATGAATTTGCTCATAATATCTTCATTTTCTAAAGTACTGTATACACTTGCAACAACAACCACTTGATCTCAGTTGTAAATGAATAAGTTCTAAACTAAAATCGGCGCAGAATATTAATGGACCTCACCGTCAATGATACCGGCATTTCCGTTATATACTGAACCAAATTAATAACTTCACAATCCTAAAATTTTAACATTTGGACCAGTTATCATTGTGGACCCTTATTGTGTATTTAAACATTAATGGCCACGTATTGTCTTCAGATAACACCCGTTTTTGTGCAGGTGAATCGATCAAAATCATGTGCACAGCACTATAGTGGCAAAAGTGTTTTTTCACGTGCAACTGGTCACGTGACCATTATACCGCACGTGTTTTAAGCTATACTTGTTGGCAGTCATTAACAAAAAAAGAAAAACAAAAGAAAACAAAAGTCTTTACGGCCATTTGTCATGCCACGCCTTTCAAATGTGCAACGTGAACGTGCCATCGGCATGTTGCAGACGGGAACGTCCGTAGCTGAAGTCGCAAGGACGATGGGTTGTAGTCGACGGAATGTTTATGATTTACAGACGCGTCTACAGCAAACGGGTACCACCGCTGATCGCCCTCGGCAAGGTCGACCACGTGTGACGTCACATGCAGAGGATCGTCAGATTGTCTTACGTCACCTCCGTGACCGATTTTTGACGGCTACGTCAACCAGAAATGAACTGTTTAGGGGTAGACTGAGTGCGCAAACTGTTCGAAACCGTCTGAGAACTGCTCACCTTCAAGCACGAAGGCCATACTGCGGGCCGATTCTGACTCAATTACACAGACGTCAACGTCAATTGTGGGCACAGCGACACTTACGATGGACTTGGAATTGGAATCAAGTCGTCTTCAGTGATGAATCCCGATTTAACCTTCGATTTGCTGATGGTAGGGCGAGGGTGTGGAGGCGCCGTCATGAACGTTACGCCCAGTGTTGTGTACAGGAAGTTGACAGAATTCGAGGCGGATGTGTCATGGTGTGGGGTGCTTTCTGTGGCAATGCACGTTCCAGGCTTCTTGTCATCCGTGGCAACCTCAACGCTGCTGCTTACCGCGACCAGGTACTGGCACCAGAACTTCTGCCTTTTATGGCAGCACATGGACCCGGTTTGATCTTCCAACACAACAATGTCAGACCCCACACAGCAATTTTGACAAGAAATTTCCTTCAGAATGCGGGAGTCAACGTCATGGACTGGCCGTCAAGGTCTCCCGACCTTAATCCCATCGAACACGTCTGGGATGCTCTTGGCAGAAGTCTGTGCACTCTCCAGAACCAACCACAGAATTTGCAAGATCTTGGCACCATTTTGAAGCAACAATGGCGTCGTCTTCCCATTCATGTGTTCACAAGCATCACAAGGTCCATGCGGAGGCGTTGCGTGGCAGTTGTCAACGCACATGGTGGCCATACACGCTACTGAACTTGTGTGCCATCAGATTCTCGTGCTTGGGACTTATGATTTAAACTGTTGATGTTATTACCGAATACCGTAGGTGCTTGGAACAAATTATGGTTAGCACCGTTAATTAAAATCCTTCTTTGGACATTTATGATTAAAAACTACCTTCTCTGATACATTTGTCCGTTGTATATCATATATGGGATTACTTTAAAAAATGTGAAGTTTTTAATTTGACTCAATATATAAAACTCAGACTCCTAATATACAGAAAATAAAACCTTCAGGGAAAATTTGAATTATCCTTCATTAACTAAACAACAAACTGCATGAAATATTAGTTTAATGCTTTCAAGCTTCCATATTTCGAAAAAGATTTCGCACGTGAGAAGTAGGTAGCGGTGTAGAGCTTTCAACGTTTCTATCTTTCCCCAAAACGTTTGAAAAATGAATTGTCATGTGTTATATATGTTGAACCGCTCTACTAACTACAGCAAATGTCATTACAGTTTTAGTTTAGTTGATGAGTAATTGCCATAATATGGCTGCTGCGGGAATGAACGAATTCGAGAACCTCAAGTCTCAAGTCTTTATTTCAGTAGTTTAGGCCTCCGGCCCAGAGAACGTATTACAAGCATAGAAGGCATGAATAGCAATTATATGAAACATCACTCTTTACTCTTGGATACATAAAGCATCATTCAATACAACTATAGGGCACTACAAAGTTGTTCAAGTATCAAGTTCAAGTAACTTTCAGAAAAGCTTTCTTAACTGGTGTTCTACATAATTAGACAAAGCCACAGTTTCAAACATACTATTTTCAGTCAATATTTCAACACATATGTCCACATGTCTGGATGCTTAAGATGGCCAAAGCTTGTATCGCTGTTACAATGAACGTGTAGTAATAACATGCACTTCATCTTCCGTAACAAATGGAGATTTTCATTACAAAATTTAAAAATCCAGGCTTTGGGGTCTATTCCATCCCGCGATTTCTGCATCTGTATCTACACAGCTCAACTCTTAATCTTTTACTTGCAAAGATGAGTAGATTTCCTTTTCTCTGGTACAATAAAGGATTTAACCACTATAATTTCTTTATCAATCAGCAGGCAGGTTGTACCTCACTAGTCAGGTTTGTCACCTGCAATCATTCTTTAAGAGAAACAAGAATTAGAGCATATATTTTAAGTTTTGGTACTTTTGATAAAATGACACGACATGTACTTTGACTTTTCTGCTTGTTGTGCTTAGTGTATTTCTGGCCTTATACCATAAAAGGTTTCGTGCAAAACTTACACCCAAATACTTGTGAAACAATTTAAACCATCATATCTCATTATATTTTTGTCTGATTACACCACCTTTAAAAACCCATTAGTTTGGCCATGCCTAAATTAATTCTTAAACCATACAAATCTGATTATTCTAACTTTATCACCTACATTGGCAATGACATCAGCAATGAGGTAATGGTTTCAGCAAATTCATTCACAAATATGGATTACCGTCCTCATTAAGAAACAAAGTAAGCAGTAGAGGACTGATCCTGCACCCTTGCCTTGCGACCACTGTACATTCGAAGTAATCTGATATTGTAAAGCGATCTACCAACACACAAGATTGAATATCCGTATTAGTAAGATATACAGTTATAACATTTAACATTTATTTCAATTTATAGACCCTATATCTATTAAACAATGATTTCTTGTAAAAAAATCATTTGTTGTGAAAAAATGAAGAAACCACAACGGAATAATGATACTCATTCACACAATCTTAATATCAAGTCATAATCACAGGTGACAACAAACGCAGTATTTACATATTCATGTGTCTAAATATAGAATACAATCAACAGTAGGGGCGTGTTGATTGGAGCGACCGTGATGACTTCATCTGGATCGCAATCTCACGTAAGGGTAGTTCTCTACTTTAAATTTCCATAAATGCATAGAGGGACTTATTAAAAAAATGATATTGTAACATATATGGTCACATTATTGACTGTGTCTGCTCCAGAGAAATTGGTTGTTTTGATAAACGAACAAATGCATGTATATCATCGCAATGTAAACCATAACAATTGTTCGTCAATATCGATAGCATATGGCCATTACAGGAATTGCACATGTGGACTGCCTTTAATTGTAACAAAGTGAAATTAAAGTTCATAAATGTACATATTTTCTGTCTTTATGTGATGACTATAATAGGAACATGAATGTTAAAGCTGACATTTGTTATGGTCAAATACATATTTATGGTAAATCTACATAGATAACCATATAAACCAGATACAATAACAGATTGTATATACTCAATAGAGAAAGGTAAACAAATAAAGGCCACAATTTGGACTAATATGCCATAACACATTGCATATCAGAATATTAAAAATACATAACCATACATTTATTACACACATAAGTTGAGTAAGAGAAGGAAACGTGATATGTAACACATTTTTGTAATGGTTGAGACTTCACTGCATGTTGTCATGCCTTCAGTGGTCTATACAGGATGCATGATTGTTTGAAGCATTATAGACCCCTGAAGATCCGGGGTAGAATAGGTCTTCAACAACCCACGCTGGCCGCAAGAGGCGACTAACGGGATCGGGTTGTAAAGCTCAATGACTTAGTTGATGCATGTCATCGTATCCCAATTGCGTGGGTCGATGCTCATGACGTCAGTCACTGTATTGTCTGGTCCAGATTCGATTATTTACAGACCGCTGTCATACAGCTGCAAATTGCTGAGTGTGACAAACAAACAAACAAAACAACAAACACACAAATTAAAGCCTTATAGGTAAATCGTAAGAGATTCCATGGAATTATTTTTGCGTTTTCATGTTGCCATAAACCTGACGGACAACTGTTTCCTAACTGGCTGATAAAAGAATGTGCGGGGCTTGTGCTGCTTTATAGTCCTGAACAATGTGACGTATTTCGTTTCGTTGTCCACAGTTTCTTTTGTAAATTACTAAATGACCGGCCTGTGACGTTAATGTGTGTGTGTGTGTGTGTGTGTGTGTGCGTGCGTGCGTGCGTGCGTGCGTGCGTGCGTGTGTGTGTGTGTGTGTGTGTGTGTACGCATATTTTATCTCTAAATATTCATAGACACATGTTGACTCTGAACAATGAACAACAAGACCAAACTAATTCCGATGTTTTTCAATGTTTTCTCGAATGGATAACAAATAAAGTGAAAATTGAAAATTTGAAAAAAACTTTTTATCAATCTTTTAAAAGCATAACTTCCATCAGAGGTTTTTATGGTGTAACACAAGAGATTGTTATTTGAAACAACTTGTGTCAGTATTGTGTTCTCATTATTACATAGCCCGTCATTCATCGGAGAACAACAGAATGTGTCATATTTCAGCTGCTACAAAAATAATATGATCATGAAACTATGAATGTGTGGATTCAATACAGTTATTATACACAGACAAGTGAAGTGAAATAAAGAAAATTGCTAATTGAAACAACTTTTGTAAAACTGCACTTCACTCATTTTCACATCACATTAAATCTCAAAACATCACACAGTGTCTCATATTGGAAGTCACTACAGCAATACTGTCAACATACAGATACTCATGTGATAATTCTAAATCTCTTTATACACTGTACCACCCTCTCGTGCAGCAAAACATCACGTTTAGCAAACTTCGTTAGTTTTTGTAAACATGAAATATCAGACAAACCGGACACTTTTATGTCCGCTTCACTCAGTTCAGTTCTCGTCCTTGACACAGCAGATTCTACAACCTTGAATTACACTGCTAACTTCACACAGCGTGATGTCCTAAGTCAGCGCATCGTGAATCAGTGACTTCTTGGTGTCGGTGATGACGATGTCTTCCCCGCTGATCAGTTTCATGTTGATAGTGTAGTACTCTGGCCACGGATTAACACCAAACATGGGGTACAGGTCTTCCCTAAACCTCGCATCAAACTTGGCTAAAACAACGCCCCTGTTCAGGTCAATGAAGGCGAGTCTGCCCCTCCCCACATCCAGCACAACACCGTAGTGGAAGGTGGCCTGTGTGCCGGGAGTGCGGGACATGGTGTTCTGCTGACACTCGCTCCACTCCTCCTCGCGACACACCCTGGTACAGACACTCCCCTCGTGTCTGCCACAGCTCCCTACACTGACACACCAGAAGCCACACTGTAGTGAAGCCAACAACCCCCTGTCCAACTGTCCTGCCTCACTCACCCCCATCTCCATGAGAGGCCCCCACCACCACCACCGCTCTCCACATACCACCCTCACCCTGGTTAGTGTCTCCCAGTATCTGGGAGTACTGTATACCGGGGTGAGAGTGGGGTGGGATGGAGGAAGGGGGATGGGGGTGGAGGCACAGGTCCCCCAATAGTTCCGTAGCCTGCGACTGTTACCATGAGTCCGTGTGTCGGGCCAAGAGTTGACCAGCTCACCGTTTGTAGTTACGTGGCACCTGTCTGTGGTGGCTCGAGCGGCGTCCAGATGTAGTTTAGGACCTGGAAATATAGATGGTGTTTGTTGTGTGGCAAGTTTATTTACTGTAGAGACAAAGTCGGACATTTATTGTGAATCTCGTGAGATTATCTGTGAACAGCGCCCTAAATGTTCGACTGTGAGTTTCACTCACAGCGGAATAGATATACTGTAAAACTATTTGTATGTGAATTCTAAATGTATTTTATACAAAGTTACATGGTTTTATGATCAAATCAACACCATATAAAACAATTTTTGACAAACATTTGTTCCGCCCTGTTCCTGTTATATAGAAGTCAAACATCGAGGCTCTTTGTCAAAATATGCAGTAATATTTCCATAACTTCATGTTTAAATACCACTGTGTGAATTGTAAACTTCTCTTGTACAATAGAGAATACAATGAAACAGAAAACTACATCAAGTGGAGACATTTTGACATTTGTACAGACAACAGACATCACAGGAACAGGTAACTTCTACGTCCGCTTCAGTGACTTTCACAGTCACACCGTCAGTAGTATAAAAGTAATACCTTCGGCGCCTTCCGCGGAAGGCGCCCTATGAATCTTCATGAGCCTATTGTTATGCTAATAGACATGAGAACGGAGTCATTATGCATGCATGTTAAGAATGTCAAGAATGCGGCCTTTGTTAAGAATGTCAAGAAGGCGGCCTCTGTTAAAATGTCATGGTTGAAGAATTCTTTAGGAATCCCAGCTATGTGGAATGTAGTCGGGGTTGATATCTTCACATGAATAAACCAGAATGATTGAATGAATATTGTTTTACGCCGCATCAGCAATTTTCCAGCTATTCACGGCAAGAACCAGTTAAAAAATTCAAACATGTAATAATAAAGAACAATAATAAAAGTATGATATCAAAGATAATAAACCAGAACCAATCATTTTAAATGTTAATTATAGACATGATGCCAAAAGGTTATCTAACCAATCAGCTCACTTTTCCCTTTCAACAGCCAATGAGTTTAAAACTTATTTATAGATATAATGCATGCGTACATTCGTTTGTCCTTCCATTTTCAACTGTCGAGTTGAGTTGGGAAAACGTCTATGTGTGTGAACGTCTCATCATGGCAACACTGATAGCAGATAGGTTCGTATTGTTTTATTCCAAGTTCTCTCCATTTAGTCAACACTATGCTACTGCCATTCATATCGATGATAAGGAATGTAACTCTACTGAACAATATTACATGTATTGCAAAACAGTAACGTTTGAAGATTGGGACACAGCCGAGGAGATATTAAAATGTTCATCACCTGCAGAGCAGAAACGATTGGGTAAACGTGTGAGACAGTTTAACCAATTGAAGTGGGACAGAGTTAGCTGTGACGTAGTGCGAAAAGCATCTCTTGCAAAATATCACCAGTCTGTTTACTTAAAAGACATTCTGATCAACTCTTACCCTTGAATTCTAGTAGAGGCTAGTCCTTATGATAGGCGATGGGGTGTTGGACTATCTCTATATGACTCGAACATTGTATTTCCATCGAAATGGAAAGGAGAGAATTTATTAGGGAAAATATTAATGGAAGTCAGAGACATTATCATGTAAGAAAATATCTGTTGCATTGTACAGAAAGACCATTGAAAAGGCCACCTTTTACACGTGGAAATACATGTTGCGTGAAGCTGACCAGCTCAACGAAACAGTCATTGTGCAGTCATCCTAATGGTTTCAAGACAGAGACCAATCCGTGCAAGATGCGAAGATCAAGTTCCATGACAACGTGAAAGCAAGCAAACGGGTCATCGTCGAGAAAATCCGCCCACAGAAAGTTCTATTAGATGAAGTGGAAGCTGGCGATGTCATGCAGTGCCTTGAATCCTTGCTGACATTGTGTTATACACTTGAACACAGTAAAATCATCAAGCGTTTGTGTTCACACTTGTCGTGACTTGTCCGAACAAGATAAAGCCAATCAATATTTTAACTTGGCTTTATCTGAAGTCAATGATGATCATGTGATTTAAAACTGGTTAAAATCGATTCACGATGATTCGAATTTAAGTCCTAAGCCATCTTTTACTTTGTGTCAATACCAGTGCAAAGACTATCGAGATGTTTACTTCAAAACTCCCCTTTGGGTAACAGAGTTAAGAAAACGCGTTGTAAAAATGTTGCAATTAGAACGAGTGTTTATATGAATAAAATACGCTGTTTATCACGCTCTGATTGTTTTGTCCTCATTTCTTATCGTTCTTAATTATCGTTAGTTTATCTTTACAGGTATTTATGTAGAAACGAATACCGCTCTCTCACAGTTGAATCATGGCTACAGACACAGCACATTCCTCTATGGATAAGGTTTCAGAAATTATTTTTTTAACCGTCGTAATCCATTATTCAACCAATACCATTAATCATGTTCACTAAAAATATGAATAAAAAATAGTGCATTTTTATAAAAAATGTCTCTACTTTATTCACGCCGTGATATATTTCGTCATAAAAAGTCAGTCTTATTCTTATTTTCAATTTTAATTTTCAACTCTGCGATATATTTCGTCGTAAAAAGTCAGTCATATTCTTATTTTCAATCTTAATTTCCATCGCTTATATCGTGCCCTAAGTTTCCCATCTAAATCCTAAATCCGACCATACACGTTCTTCTTAAATTATATCCCGTTCACATCACATATTATTCACCGAACATATGATAAATGAAAGTAAGTATGTTGTAAAAGCTAGGTTGAAATGAAACATCCCAAGTTCTTATTAAGGATACATGAACAGTTTCAGAATTGTGTTATCTTCCGTGCAGCATGTATCGGCTTTAAGACTTTTTACCCACCTCAACCCTATACTGTGATATACCACTGGTCTTATAGAAATAACCGTCCCCCTTTATGGTTACCCATGTTTAAGTTACAGTGTCCCGTTTAGAGATAATACGTCAGTATGTACTCTGAAAATAATGCTTACCTCATCCGATATCCGGCTGTATGAATGGGCGGGACACGCGTTGTACTGATTGACCTAGATGGATACATTACCTCAGGCATTGCTAAACCGTGTGTGAATACAGGCTGCCGCTTTGGGAGACGATGTTGGTCACCCGTGTCGAACAAATGTTTTATCATTTTGAAAATGGTATTCATTAAATGAATTGGAATGTCGCTCTGAATAGTTTATCCAAAATTCCAACTTTCTCTTCATGTTGAATGGCTGAGCGAATTGCTGATGCGGCGTAAAACAATATTCATTCATTCATTCTGGTTTATTCATGTGAAGATATCAACCCCGACTACATTCCACATAGCTGGGATTCCTAAAGAATTCTTCAACCATGACATTTTAACAAAGGCCGCCTTCTTGACATTCTTAACAAAGGCAGCATTCTTGACATTCTTAACATGCATGCACAATGACTCCGTTCTCATTGTGACGTCATGCATGTCTATTGTGCATAACAATAGGCTCATGAATATTCATAGGGCGCCTTTTACACTCGCTGGGCGGGGAGGCTGTCTTGTCTACTGGAGGGATGTATGTTATAACTATACGTGTGGGAATTCTAAATGTTTATTACACATAATTACAATGATTGATAAATGAATAAACACCAAAATAATATATCTTTTACATTTGATATCAACTTTGTTTTGTCTATCTATTTACACTGATGTGTGAAAAAACTTACACCGACACAGTTCGATTGTAAAATAATACATCATATTCATATTGCCTCACTTAATCTATCTCTGAGTTGATATTTCATTCAAAATCCTTCTTCAATCGTGCTGTTTGTAATCATATTTTTTTAAAGAAAGTAGCGTCTGAGCGAGCATTGCACAGCATCCAACTCATTCGTACCATCACCGATGTAATGTTTTGTCACTCTCCTCTGATGTGCTTCACATATCAACTTTTTCATATACATTTACTGACTGAGAGACATAACAATAATAATATGAAAGTTGTATATGGTGTGTTTTAAATAAAATTTATTTCCGCACAATTATTTTATTACCTTCTCTATCATAGTGTAGCTCATTACTGCTGCATCAACGCAGACATATAGTTTGCTATACATGCAATTAAAAAGCAGGTGAGAGATCTATTTTTGTGTTATTCAGGATTCAAGAAACCTAAAGTTCAGATTACGCACAAATAGCACTTCGTTAGTGATTTGCACATACTGATGTAATTTATTAAATCTTGTTATAATGTAACTCATTGTTTTCAAATTATGTTGAATGAAGACAAATCTTAGACGATTATGCAGTGTATTATGTCTACATACTTATATCATAAATACCCTGGACTCATACGTCAATATAGCTTCTTACAGAGGACGAATTGAAATACGCGACTTCAAGACTGACGACGTGCAATCAAATTACAGTCGAGCGAGAAGAGGAGTTATGATAACACAGATAACGGAACTTTGGCAGCTAATAGTTGCAATGTATTCATCGTAATTGAATGACGATATAATACACTGGATGGTCGAAGATGAGTTCATGGTAGAATAATACTTTTTTTTTATAATAGTGGGTGAGTGAGTGAGTGAGTATGGTTTTACGCCGCCTTTAGCAATATTCCGGCAATATCACGGCGGGGGACACCAGAAATGGGCTTCACACATTGCACCCAAGTTGGGAATCGAACCTGGGTCTTCGGCGTGACAAGCTAACGCCTTAACCACTAGGCTACCCGATCCGACCGCCCCTTATTTGATAATAACTCATATTGTCTGGTAGCATGACATAAACACGCATACACGAGCCAAGAACTTTAACTCTTAATTCCGATACTAAACTGTATGAAAATGTATCTAGCGTCTTTTTGATATATAGTTTAACATACTTTTAATGTGTTCCTCATCATAGTATGGTTCATAAATGTGTTGTAAAACCAGATGAGGTGTAATGAACGATTCAAGAAAATTAGATCTAACGTAGATTTCATCTTAGAGTTCGGATTACGCGCAAATGGCATTTCGTGTATGATTACGTGTACCAATCAGTTCTTATAAAACGTAAATATAGACATAATAGATCTAAATCCTTTGCAAAGTATGTTCATTTCTGACCTTTTGTCACTAAATATACATATAAATGCATTTTCAAGTTTCCTCTGTGCGGGACAATGAAACCAGAGTTTTCATGAGAATAACTAAATGCCAATGATTGTCATTGACCCTATGATGAACACGAAATAAAGACTCAAGGTGTATAACAGCCAACGTCTCGCACAGCTGTCATTTTGTGCCACAAATAAATTTTATCACGTTCTCTACTCTCTACTTGAATCAATCGCCGCAAACGCAGCCCTTTTCTTGCTTTGCAATAAATGAGAAAGTGCGCACACATGTTTCATGATATCACTACCTTTTGTGCTTTGATTAACTCATTAATGTCTATCAATGTGATTTGAGATTATAAATACACGTAGATGTCAAGGGGAATTGTTGTAATCATACTTGAACATATACAGCGGTCACTAGATTCCACTGTCTGGTAAAACCAGCTGGACAAAGCTTTCCGCGTATGTACCTCGGGCAAATATTTTCACTCCGTTTGTATTCACAAACCCGGAAGTGTGACGTTATTCACATTTGCAGAACAGAGGTGCTCGTGTTAGTCCGCCTGTGTTATTTTAGGAGAGAGGGAGAGGGAACTCACATGCAACCACGTACAATATTACCGAGTATATGCAGTGAAACCACGTGAAACATTACCCAGTGTATTCAGTAAACCAAGGTGTAATTAAAACGGCACCTAGTGTATGCAATGAACACATGTGAAACCACCTGAAACATAATCGGGTGCACGCAATAAATTGAAACATTACGGAGTATATTCAGTGAACCCCAGTGCAACAAAACTTAAACGTTACCCAGTGTATTCAGTGAACCCCAGTGCAACCAAATTTAAACATTACCCAGTATATTCAGTGAACCTGTGTGCGACCACCTGACACACTATTGAGTGTATTTAGTGAACCCGTGTGCAACCACCTGAAACATTGCCACAACCACCTGAACCCGTGTGCGACCACCTGAAACATTACTGAGTGTATTCAGTGAACCCGTGTGTAATCACCTCAAATACCACCCAGTGTATTTCACCTGAAACATTACTGAGTGTAATCAGTGAACCCGTGTACAACCATCCGAAACGTTACTGACTGTATTCAGACAACCCGTGTGCCACCACCTGAAACATTAGTGAGTGTATTCAGTGAACGTGCGTGCAACCACCTGAAAAATAACCGAGTGTATTCAGAAAACCAGTGTGCAACCACCTTAATTATTACCAAGTGTATGCAGTAAGCCAGTGTGCGACCACCTGAAACGTTACCGATTGTATTCAGTTAAACCGTTTGCAACAACCTGAAACATAACCGCATATATTCAGTGGACCCGTGTGCAACCACCTGAAACATTAACGAGTGTATTTAGTGAACCCGTGTGGACCACCTGATTCATTACCGAGTGTATTCAGTGAACCTGTGTGCGACCACCTTAAACATTAACGAGTGTATTAAGTGAACCCGTGTGCAAATACCCGAAACATTACCGAGTGTATTCAGTGAACGCGTTTGAAAACAAATGAAACATTATCAAGTGTATCGAGTGAACCCGTGTGTAGACAATGACACCTTGCCGATTATATTCAGTGAACCCGTGAGCAACCATCTGAAACATTACCGGGTGTATTCAGTGAATCCGTGAGCAACCACCTGAAACATTACCGCGTGTATTCAGTGATCCTATGCGAAACCACATCAAACATTACTGAGTGTATTCAGTGAACCCGTGTACAACCACCTAAAACATTACCGAGTGTATTCATTTAACCTATGTGCAACCACCTGAAACATTACCGAGTGTTTTCAGTGAACCTATGTGTAACCACCTATAGCATTGCCGAGTTTATCCAGTGAACCCGTGTGCAACCACCTGAAACATTGCCAAATGTATTTCAGTGAACCCGTGCGCAGTCACTTGAAAAATTACCGAGTGTTTTCAGTGAACGCGTGTGCTACCACCTGAAACATTACCGAGTGTATTCAGTGAACCCATGTGCAAGTACCTGAAACATTACCAAGTGTTTTAAGTGAACCTGTGTGCAGCCTAATGAAACATTACTGAGTGTCTTCAGTGAACCTGTGTGCTACCACCTGAAACGTTACCGCGTGCAATCATTGAACCTGTAAGCATCCAAATCAAACACTACCGAGTGTATTCAGTGAACCCGTATGCAACCACATAAAACATTACCGAGTGTATTCATTTAACCTATGTGCAACCACCTGAAACATTGCCGAGTGTATTTCAGCGAACCTGTGTGCAGTCATTTGAAAAATTGCCGAGTGTTTTCAGTTAACGTGTGTGCTACCACCTGAAATATTACCGAGTGTATTCAGTGAACCTATGTGTAACCACCTATAACATTGCCGAGTTTATCCAGTGAACCCGTATGCAACCACCTGAAACATTGCCAAATGTATTTCAGTGAACCCGTGCGCAGTCACTTGAAACATTACCGAGTGTTTTCGGTGAACGTGTGTGCTACCACCTGAAACATTACCGAGTGTATTCAGTGAACCCGTGTGCAAGTACCTGAAACATTTTCGAGTGTTTTCAGTGAACCCGTGTACAACCACCTAAAACATTACCGAGTGTATTCATTGAACCTAAGTGCAACCACCTGAAACATTGCGAGTGTATTTCAGTGAACCCGTGTGCAGTCACTTGAAAAATTACCGAGTGCTTTCAGTGAACGTGTGTACTACCACCTGAAACATTATCGGGTCTATTCATTGAACACGTGTGCAGTCACTTGAAACATTACCGTGAACCCGTGTGCAACCACCTTAAAAATGGCCAAGAATATTAAGTCAAGCCGTGCGCAATCAATTGAGACATTACCAAGTGTATTCGGTGAACCCTTGTCGAACCACCTTAAACATTACTGAGTGTATTCAGTGAACCCATGTGGTACCAAATGAAACATTTTTAGTGTACCACGTGAACCCATGTGCAACCATCTGAAACATTACCAAGTGTTTTAAGTGAACCTGTGTGCAGCCTAATGAAACATTACTGAGTGTCTTCAGTGAACCTGTGTGCTACCACCTGAAACGTTACCGCGTGTAGTCATTGAACCTGTAAGCAGCCAAATGAAACATTATCAAGTGTCTTCATGGAACCCGTGAACAGTCACTTGAAGCATTACCGAGTGTATTCAGTGAATTTGTGTGCTACCAACTAAAACATTATTGAGTGTCTTTAGTGAACCCTTGTGCAGTCACTTGAAGCATTACCGTTTGTATTCAGTGAACCCGTGTGCAACAACATGAAACACTCCCAAGAATATTCAGTCAAGCTGTGCGCAATCAACTGAGACATTACCGAGTGTATTCGGTGAACCCTTGTGTAACCATTTAAAAAACAACCGCGTGTATTCAGTGAACATGTGTGGAACCACCTGAAACTTTGCCTAGTGTATTCAGTGAACATGTGTTCAACCACCTGAAACATTACCGTGTGTATTCAGTGAACCAGTGTGCTACCACGTTAAACATTGCCGAGTCTATTCAGTGAATTCGTGTGCTACCAACTGAAACATTACCGCGTGTACTCAGTGAACCCGTGTGCTACCACATGAAACACTACCAAGAATATTCAGTCAAGCCGTGCGCAATCAATTGAGACATATCCGAGTGTATTTTGTGAAACCTTGTGCAATCACTTAAAACATTACCGAGTGTATTCAGTGAACCAGTATGCTAACATCTGAAACATTGCCGAGTGTATTCAGTGCACCCGTGTGTAACCATCTGAAACATTACTGAATGTATTCAGTGTACCCGTGTGCTACCACCTGAAACATTACTGTGTGTATTCAGTGAATCTGTATGAAAACAACCTGAAACATTATCGAGTGTATTCAGTGAACCCGTGTTCTACCACCTGAAACATTACTGTGTGTATTCAGTGAATCTGTGTGAAACCAGCTGAAACATTATCGAGTGTATTCAGTGAACCTGTGGGCGGTCACTTGAAACATTGCCGAGTGTATTCAGTGAACACGTCTGCTACTACCTGAAACATTGCCGAGTGTATTCAGTGAACCCGTGTGTAGCCACCTGAAACATTACTGAGTGTATTCAGTGAACCCGTGTGCTACCACATGAAACATTACTGTGTGTATTCAGTGAATCTGTGTGAAACCAGCTGAAACATTACAAAGAGTATCAGGGAACCCATGTGCAACCAGCTGAAACATTACCGAGTGTATTCACTGAACCCGTGTGTAGGCAAATGAAACATTCTCTAGTGTATCCAGTGAACCCGTGTTCAACCATCTGAAACATGGCCGAAAATTTCCAGTGAACCCGAGTGAAGTCGGGAATTTTGGGAGCTTCTACCCGGCTGGTCTGTATGGCTGTGGCTGTGGTCTGGACAGATGGCTGTCCCCCAATGCGGCCTCTTGGCCTTGACTTCTTAGCCAATACTGTCTGCTTCTTTTTAAGCATCTCTTGAGATATAGCGGAGAGGCGGGACTCAAACATCGACTCCATCATCCCTTTCTCCTGGTTGAAGTGCTGTTCCAACATGTTCATAGAGAACGCAGAAGTAGATTCATTTGCCGGAGTAGGTAGAGACACTGTGATAGGGTCAGTGGCTAGGTCTATAGCCGCAATGAGTTGACTGACTAACGGTCACGCAATACCATAAGCTTACTGGGACCCTCGGCCGTGGTTCACTGAATCAATGGTACTTGTATAGGATCAGGCAAATGTTCTTAGGATCTGATTGATAAACCGACTAGCTTCGTCGCGTTTGCGCTTGTACTAGTCCGGATTGTAGTGCTAGCTCACTGAGATACCATGCCGCAGTTTGACATGAATACCCCATTCAGACACAGTATACTGCCCCCCGAGCCGACCAGTCCTTATTTTAGCCTCTTAATGTCGGACGCCAGACAGGATAACAACAAGTACGCGGCCAGGGATCGAACCCCGGACCTTCGCAGGGATACGCGGAAATAACTTAAGTTTTTCAAAATTGTAAGGGATAGTAGCTTCAAGTAATATTTGTATGAGGAGATTGAACGAATTACATTACAACCGGTAGTGAAGTGTGACTGTAAATGCTATGGCTACCGACGATCTTGTTAAGAGGTATGACAGGAAATTTCAAAATTGACGTTTTTGGATCAGTGGTGCATACTACCCCTACGATTTGTCAAACATTCATTCACTCGACAAGGCATATCGCGTATGAGTATCCAAATGCCGACTTGAGGGAGTCCGGCCCACTGCTCTAGCCCCTAGACGCTCCGCGCCTTGCAGACACCGCACCGCTAGTTCATACACAAACATTACTTGGTATTAACATTTATAGTTCTGAATCATGATCTCCTACTTTTCTAAAGAGTATATATACCGACTTGCCCAGTATCAAGAATTCCCTCACTAAATACACCACTACATACCTCACTCGTAATAAGTCCAATGATTTTGTTCTCTCATTTCATTTCAATGAACAAATTTCTCATTCAAGAAAGAATGTCCAAAGTGATATGTTTCTATGAAATGATGGATGCATTACATACAAAAGTATTGAAACTCTGTTATCACATAGTTGTAGTTGTAGCCCTATTAAATAAAAATAATTCCTGCTAATGTTTGTGAATGAATACATTTGAGGTTTGTATCGTATGGGACTTAAGTTAACTTACACAAAACAGGAAGCCATGAACTGATATCTCCCACATAGTGGAGGGCAGAACCATCTGAAATGACCATGGGAACGTCATACGTTATATTCACACATCCTTGCAAACACATGCAGTTTAGACATTTAAGTATGATAAAGGTGCAGCATATCCCATTCCGTACCTCAGACAAAAGATGTCAAGACAACATTGCCCTCGTACACACTGTGTACAATACAGAGGACCATTCTTTATCAATATTAGAAACCGACGATTTGATGTTCTGAAAAAACATTATTGCAAGGTTCATATCCGGAAATAATAAAATATATCTGGTTTTGTAGATGCACCTGAACCCCTTCCCTCCCGAATCTCAAATGGTCGGTCCCTTATGTAATTATATAGCATTTTTAGCATTTATAGAGGTATGGTACCAAAGCACCGGCAATTAATTACTATGGCTGTGCTAACATCATAAGAAATTGTTTCTGTATTTTAGTATTCAAATGCATTGTCAACTTTTACAAAATATTCTCCAATGATCTCCTAAGAATATACCAACCTTGCTTCACAGAGAGAATACTGTCTTGATAATAGGTCATGGCTGCCTTGTCGTCTGCAATCATCTGTATGATCAAGGAAAGTTACATGTAGTTTATCATAAGCATTATAACATCCTTAGAAACTATGGTAACAGGCCTTACAGGGTGTAACAGGCCTTACAGGGTGTAACAGGCCTTGCAGGATGTAATAGGCCTTGTAGGATGTAACAGGCCTTACAGGGTGTAACAGGCCTTACAGCTAGGGTGTAACAGGCCTTACAGGGTGTAACAGGCCTTACAGGATGTAACAGGCCTTACAGGGTGTAACAGGCCTTACAGGATGTAACAGGCCTTGCAGGATGTAATATGCCTTACAGGGTGTAACAGGCCTTACAGCTAGGGTGTAACAGGCCTTACAGGGTGTAACAGGCCTTACAGGATGTAACAGGCCTTACAGGGTGTAACAGGCCTTACAGGATGTAACGGGCCTTGCAGGATGTAATATGCCTTACATGATGTAACAGAATTTGCAAGATGTAACCGGCCTTACAGGATGTAACAGGCCTTACAGGGTGTAACAGGCCTTACAGGGTGTAACAGGCCTTACAGGGTGTAACAGGCCTTACAGGGTGTAACAGGCCTTACAGGATGTAACAGGCCTTACAGGGTGTAACAGGCCTTACAGGATGTAACAGGCCTTGCAGGATGTAATATGCCTTACATGATGTAACAGGCTTTGCAAGATGTAACAGGCCTTACAGGGTGTAACAGGCCTTAAAGGAAGTAACAGGCCTTACAGGATGTAACAGGCCTTACAGGATGTAACAGGCCTTAAAGTACAAGGTTGCCCATAAAGGATAGGGAAGTCATGAGTAATAACTTTCTGATATTTGCACATGTGCATTTAACCGATGCCGATTTTCGGTTGAAGCTAGATGACATCACAGTAGTTCAACCATTTGAGCTAACAAAACCTGAAAATGACACTTTAATTCTTAGTGGTGCTTTGCTCAAATTCACTGTAGAAAGGTAGCCATAATCAGAATGCCCCACAAGTCATCACAGAGGAAATTATATAGAATGAAATAATAACGTGATGAAATACGTTAAATAAACGTGAGATACTGTCCATAAACGTATTGATAATATCAATGACATATTTGCCAACTTTGCATTCAGCGCTGCTCGCCATCGACACTAGCCCTCACCATGCTGGCGAGAAATGAGGCAGAGCCTCCAGCTTTACCTGTATGATGAAACGTAAAGGGTACGATGTGACTATTGGCCACTGAGATAAAGTTTTGGATTCTGAGCAGCATCTTAATGAAGACAGGTTTTACATAAGTCTATGATAAATTTGTAGCACCAACCCCCAAAATGACATTTTGACATAAATATAGAAAGTGTTGTTGGAACTTTAATTCTCCCCGAAGATAAACATGCAGATCTGAAAGAATGTTTGGGTCAATTTGAAAAGTTGAAGAAAGTTAAAAAGTTACAACTACATCAGTTGCTAGGAA
The DNA here is from genome assembly GCF_023055435.1 of Haliotis rufescens. Lineage (NCBI taxonomy): Eukaryota > Metazoa > Mollusca > Gastropoda > Lepetellida > Haliotidae > Haliotis > Haliotis rufescens. The sequence goes on along the minus strand of NW_025964383.1, from coordinate 23,222,741 downwards.
AACGTCACGTGCGGTTCATGGACGTTTATGAGGCGTCTTATTGTCTTAAATTAAGCGGAAAGTTGTTTACTCTTAATGCGTTGTCGAGGTGTAAACAGTTTAATGGAACTACTTTTGCTCTTAAAGGTAAAGTACTTCCCTATCAGGGATGTGCAGCTGATGCATGCGAGGAACGGGGCGGCAGCGCTTGGTGACGATCGGTGTTATGTAAAGTGGAAGAGTCCACCCCCTGCGATTAGCGATCAGAAAATCAATATTAAAGAATTGATAACTTTGTTTCCGGCAGTCCAAAGATTCATTGGGACCGAAACTTAGCGGTCCTGAAATTTATACAGGAAGTGACTGTTTAAACTTACAGCAAGACAAATACCAGGTGTTGTGTGTGACAGGTTATCTGGATAACATGATCGACACAACATGGTGTGGCTTGATTACTGTAACATTGACTCAATGTTATGCCACATGATAGTTAAATCATGTTTTACAGGATCAGTGGCAGCTGACCTCAAACATTTAGATTCTGTCAACAATCCGCTTGTCAAACGAGAACCAAGAAGATGTATACGTCAAAGTTAAAGTGCTACCGGTGATTTTTCTTTTATTATGAATTATCTCCCCTGCCTGCATCTACACTTACTGTGTTGAGATATGCTACGTTTCTTGCAAGATCTTTGAATTTCAAATAAAATCTGTGTCTCAGCTCCAACATTAAACCAGCTTTGGAAATATAGGAACCACAAAAGAGTGAATTATGAGTACAAAGTGAGGGCACAGTTAAAACAATTTTAGTCTGGTAACCAGAGGAACAAACGATTTTGCACACAAACAACATTTTTTCTAAAGATAAAAGGACACAAGTGATCATGTGATGATCTCCTTCAGGGTTAAGTAAGAAATGGTTATATCAATTGAGCATAACTTATACAGTTCTTTAACCAGAATTAAAGTATAGCAAATAGTCATTTTTAACATTGTAATTATCACTCTTACCTAATTATTTGATCATTTAATTGCTTGAATTGCACAAACTAATTACTCGCCAAGCAGCTCAACATTCCATAATCGGATGTTTAACAAATACTTACATTTTCAAGCATCGCGTACAAAGGTGTTCTGCTGAGTCTTCCCTGTTGAAACTGTCTTATTTGAAGGACGTGGTTTTTCTGTGTTTGTCTTCGTTGACTGTCAGTATCTAGATGCAATGTGTAAAAGTCAGTTTATGAGTTAGAGGACATCATGATGATCCACGTGGTAATCAAACCTAGAACTGACAAACAGCTGGTTGATAGTGTGACAACGAATCTTTGCATCGGAATATGATGTCCTCAATATGTACAACTGAAAATGGGGATTGCAAGCGACAAAACCCTTTCCATTACCATAATAGTTATTTTTATCCATTGTAAGATTTTGAAAGATGTTATTAGCATGTAATCATGAATGACTATCAAGTTCTGGTGATGCCAGGTGTTCGCAAAAAGGTGAACTATCTTCCTTTCTTTTGTACATAAGGGGACACAATTGTGTGCGCATCATAGAACTAGACTAGCTTATTATCCCTACCAGTACTGTCTAATATTGATATCGGGAAAATTATTACATACACACATTTACACATTTGCCCCTGATATGACATCGTCGTTCTTAACTCGTACAGTTAACTAACAGTTAAACCTAATATTTTACAACAACGAATAATTAATAGGTACACTAATTAGCTTTTGCATAAAGTGAACTTAAAACATATGAAAATGTGATATCTGAACACGGAAAGGTGCCAACCCATTACACCCAACACTGAAGTTGTTACATTCACCTGGGGAGTCACGTGGTGTCTGAGAAGAATCTCCGAACATTAGATGGTCCTGGCATTGATAGTCAGTCTGTAAAGGCAACACAGTTAGATGAATCAGATCAACCTTAATCCCTATGGTATCAGGTTATAAGAGTGTATAACAGTTCAATACTCCTAGGATCCTTAATTAATTGACAGTGACTCTAAGACAACTTTCTACCGATGAACGTTATTGATCTGATATTCGTTTGTTGACACTAACATAACACTTACAGTATCAAATCGTGGCATGCTCCGGTCCACGTAGCTTAATGTGTTCTGCCACTCAGCTGAGGAAGGAAAAGAAAGTTTACATATCATCATCTTAATCGTACCTGTATGTAGATGACTTCCGACCTGTACATAGAGGACTTCCTACCTGTATATAGAGAACTCCCTACCTGTATACAGAGGACTTCCTACCTGTATATGGAGGACTTCCTACCTGTATATAGAGGACCCCCTACCTGTATACAGAGAACTCCCTACCTGTATACAGAGGAAGTCCTACCTGTATATGGAGGACTTCCTACCTGTATACAGAGGACTTCCTACCTGTATATAAAGCACTTCCTACCTGTATATAGAGAACTCCCTACCTGTATACAGAGGACTTCCTACCTGTATATAGAGCACGTCCTACCTGTACATAGAGGACTTCCTACCTGTATACAGAGAACTCCCTACCTGTATACAGAGGAAGTCCTACCTGTATATGGAGGACTTCCTACCTGTATACAGAGGACTTCCTACCTGTATATAAAGCACTTCCTACCTGTATATAGAGGACTCCCCACCTGTATGTAGAATACTCCCTACCTGTATATAGAGGACTTCCTACCTGTATATAGAGGACTTCCTACCTGTATATAGATGACTCCCTACCTGTATATAGAGGACTCCCTACCTGTATATAGAGGACTTCCTACCTGTATATAGAGGAATCCCTACCTGTATATAGAGGACTCCCTACCTGTATATAGAGGACTTCCTACCTGTATGCAGAGTACTCCCTTACTGTATATAGAGGACTCCCTACCTGTATATAGAGGACTCCCTACCTCTATATAGAGGACTCACTACCTGTATATAGAGGACTCGATATCTGTATATAGCGGACTTCCTACCTGTATATAGAGAACTTCCTACCTGTATATAGAGGACTTCCTACCTGTATATAGAGGACTCCCTACTTGTATGTAGAAGACTCCCTACCTGTATACAGAGGACTTCCTACCTGTATATAGAGGACTTCCTACCTGTATATAGAGGACTCCCTACCTGTATGTAGAAGACTCCCTATCTGTATATAGACGACTCCCTAAATGTATATAGAGGACGCCCTACCTGTATATAGAGGACTCCCTACCTGTATATAGAGGACTCCCTACGTGTATATAGACGACTCCCTACCTGTATATAGAGGACTCCTTACCTCTATATAGAGGACTCACTACCTGTATATAGAGGATTCGATATCTGTATATAGCGGACTTCCTACCTGTATATAGAGGACTCCCTACCTCTATATAGAGGACTCACTACCTGTATATAGAGGACTCGATATCTGTATATAGCGGACTTCCTACCTGTATGTAGAAGACTGCCTACCTGTATATAGAGGACTCAGCTGCAGCATTACTTTGTCCTTCTCCTGAAACAAACCAAATATCTCAGCTTTTCCTGATTCACGTGCGTGCATGCGTGCGTCTGTGTATACATTAGTATTCATGTGAGCATGTGTGTGCGTGCGTTGAAGGACACGAGGAGCAGGGAGATGGGCACGAGGTTGCACCATTAGCTTAAGGTGCAATACAACAAATTTAATGTTGACTTGGCCATTCCTCTATCATTAACCCCGCCGTGATGTTGCTGGACTTTTGCTAAAAGCGGCTGAAAACCATACTCACTCACTCACTCACTCACTCACTCATTTAACTGACATTGTGTGATATAATTGATTCAATGCTCTAAACAGCGTTGATCCAAAAGCCTCTACCCATTCACTTTATTTTATATAGCATAGTATACTTAATTCTAATCTTTTTTTATAAAAGAAATAATGTCCAAGCTAACATGTTTTAAATACATTTTCATTATTATTCGTCCTTACCCACAGTGCTTATCTCGAGTCATAGAGGGGCGGTCGGGTAGCCTAGTGGTTAAAGCGTTCGCTTGTCATGCCGAAGACGTGGGTTCGATTCCCGACATGGGTACATTGTGTGAAGCCAATTTCTGGTGTCCCCCGCCGTGATATTGCTTGAATATTGATAAAAGCGGCGTAAAACCATACGCATTCACTCACTCGAGTCATAGTGGGTATCTTGTAGTGATTTTGTTATAAATAGCGATGAATATATGTGAGTTGTTCTGCGACCACAGATTGTCATTTTGTTTTTGAGTAACCATGATTAACATACTTTATCATCATAAAAAAGGGTTTAACCGTCTCACGTTTGTGCAAAAAAATCCCTTTGTGTTTCATCTGCTCAAATGTACATTAATCATAACTATAGTCCTCGCCTCGCCACAAGATAGCTGCATGTGTCCTGATAGTTATGGAGTGAGAACAAGCCAAGGAAACCACCACCACCCCGGATCCGGCGCCCATGACACAACAAGTATGTAAATGTTTTGCAACACGTTCCTTGATTTGACTGTCATTTTGTAAGCACGTTAAGGATGCTGATGATTTCTGTACCATAATCAGGAGATAAACATACTGTGTTTTCAATGTAGAGCTAGGTTACCTGTAGATTTAACAGCGCTATATTGAATTTGGAACCGAACGCACAGCTTGAGGTTTCAAATGTTCAACAAAATATGGCGTTGTATGTGCACAAATAGTTTGTTTACACCGTAATAGTTCACTCGAACATATGACAGGCATTGAAAGCATAAAAGCACGGCAACTTGCGAAGCTAATATGAGGTGAGCATCCCTAAAGAAAACTTAGCAAGCTGCGTGTCACCATTATGACGTCATATCGGAATTAGTGACGCAAAAGATATGACGTCACAGTCGTATATAAAAAAGCGCCAAATTCCAGGCTCTCTGTGTCTCCAAAACGTAGATACATTCTTTTTATAGATTTATATCGTGTTTTCTGCACAAAATGTATTGCCACAAATACTTTGAATATTGGAGTAACCGCAACTTTGCATTTTGTCACCTATAATTGCAGATATTATTAATTAAAAATGTCTACCGATAATGACTGAAAAAAGTACTATTCTATTCACATCAATCCCCATAAAACCAGCTGTTTCAATCAGAGGGGGTTTACTGTGATTTAATAGCCTCTGATTGGCCAATTATAATCGAGCAATTTTACAAATTCATGGTAGAATGTTAAATATGTGTTACCTTTTCCACGATATCCAAGTCTTCTGTAAGCTTTTCTATATCATCAAAACCTGCAAGAAAAACATTGTTTTGAAATGGACAAGAACGAAACCCTCACTACCACTGATGAAGATAAAATATATAATAGTCACTATTATACTCAAACAACATCCATTATATAATAATAACACATTCTAACAGCGGCGGCGTCTGGCGTCATTATCCATGATCGGAGGCCTCGTGGCGAGTTGGTGGTTGTCGAAATGGGAGTCAACAACTGCTTCCAGGACATCTGGCATGGTCGGTGCTGATTACTTGTGAAGTTGCGTTGTGTGGTGATCAAGTCCAGCTTTCAGTCGTGTGAGATACACCCCTAAATGATCCCCGAGGCTCTCTTTTCCGACAGGTTCTCTGTTTCTAAGCTCGTCGTGTAAAACACCATGTCAAACGAAACCTCTGATGGTCACATAATGGCGTTTGATGAATCTCCTGAACGCCATTCCTGCCGCTCTGAAGCGGTTCCTCGAGCTTCTGGTGGAGGTTCTGGGTAGCCAATGTCGCTTCAGGACGGGACTAGTAGGCAATGAATGTCGTCGTACTAATCAAAGCAGTGGCCTGTGTCCACAGCAGATCGCCATGATCGTTAAAGGTCTTTCACAGCATTGATTGACCTTATATTCTCACCAATCGGCTGATTATTGTGTAACGGTAGCTCAATATTTTTAAAAGACTACCCTGTAGAACGCATTCGTATTGATTTTAAATCTATTACCGATATTGACTATTCTTTTAGATTTGTCTCGTTATAACCTCCGTGGAGGTTTTACCTTTTCCCTTGTAACATCGGGTTTGAGATTTTACTTTTTCCCAGCAAGACCTGGTAAGTTTAGTTGCAGATATAGCTTGGACTCAGGGTCTCAAACGTTCAATGTTCTATAATCAGACACCAGAATAAAAACGGTTTGGTTATGGATGATGGAATCTATCCCACAACCTCCTGATCATTAATCAGGCACTCTATCCATTAGACCACAGAACCAGATAAAGAGATGTGGTACATTGGAAGGTACCACGTGTAGCGTGTATTTCCTGAACATGTGTATTTTACGAGCGTGTTTTTTCAGCCTATGCTAACCCACTTTTATAAATGACTTTAAACAAATATTAATAAATGTTGTTTAAACGGTCTTTGTGCTATTCCCTCCTCTCGAGTTTTACATTTTCAACTTAAACCTCGGAGACGTGTTTTCTCCTGTACCTAAACATTGCAAGATAGCAGATTTAAATACCTAAATTTGATTTCTGAAACAAACTGCATTTTGGAGAATGCACATATAACACGCTGAAGTTCTTATGTCACCGTCAAACATGAACTGTCACATTCTTACGACTAAACATCATTCTTTCAATAATCATTATAATATTGTCATTACTTACTCTCCTGACTTTCCTCCAAATCCTTCAGCGAATGAACAGAAGCCGGATCCTTCAATGATGTAACAGAAGCCGGATCCTTCAGTGATGTCTCAGATGTCCATTCCGTCAGTGATGTTTCGGATGGCGAGTCCTTCAGTGATGTCTCAGATGTCCATTCCGTCGGTGATGTTTCGGATGGCGAGTCCTTCAGTGATGTCTCAGATGTCGATTCCGTCAGTGATGTTTCGGATGGCGAGTCCTTCATTGTTTTATCTTTTGCCGAGTCCAACAGAGATGCATGTGCAATGTTGTCCATCTTGGACTGAAAAAGGACAACAGTTACATATGTAAATACGTCCTGCGCAATTAACTCTACTACGGTAAGATACTGTCAACCCTTAAAAAATGTACATGAAGGTAAATTATCTTGTTTACACTTGTATGGTGTACATCCTCCAGTGCTATAATTGTTTGCTGTTTATATCTTTTATATTGTGCCACAAGTATCAACTGCAGACGGTTAAACTTAACCTATACCATATGAATTACTGCGAGGTACAAACTGTGAAGTGTAACACCAACATTCCCAGTGGAATTGGATCGCGGTGATCCCCCACTTGTGATCCATACTCTTATTTCAAATTCGACTTGCTAGGGAATACTTTACGCTGATGGTAAACACACGAGATACCGAGCAATTGTCAGCTGCAGAAAATAAATTTCGTCTTATATTTTAACTTAAAATATTGTGGTCTCAAAGAATAAGTTGATTATGTTACTTATAAAAACAATGTTTGATGTAAAATATGTGCCAGAAGCATTTCTGGACAAACTTCTATCCATACCCCAGCTATATGTATTGCTAAATTGGCTATGGCAGATTATCAGGCTTTGTATTCATGATGGTTAAAAGATCTATAATTGTACATTGCCAACACATCGCACTTGATGTAAACGATGATGTTGGTTTGAGAATAAATAAATTTCTTTTTCACCTTCGAAAGATATGCGCCTATTACGAATGTACCCACTGGCTCCTCGTGTTACAGCAGCTGAGACATACTTAACCACTGATACACTTGCTCCATAGAGGTTAACTGAATATAAAGTATCATTTTAAAGTTAAAGAGATTTCTGGTGATGTGATTGCTTTAATTACTGCCCACATGACCCGTTCATGGTTAAAATTTAAGTATGAATTTCACCTTTCGACGTTTACACGATACGATTATGGACCGGAACTAGTTTCCAGGAGGAATCCCCGATTGGAACAATTGTGTTGTCCCCCCTGCCTTCCAAGATGAGGATCGGCAATATCGGACAATAAACTAACATTTCTTTTCACACAATGTTTCACATGAACGTTTATTTACATATTTGCATTACAGTAAATAAATATCCCCTAGCATAACGTCAATGTACTCCCTACCTGAGACCGTTTCAAGCCTCCCCCTCCCCCTCATCAGTCCTGGTGGCATGTTTGTCACACAATTTTGTCACTATCGTTTGTCCCGACCACGGGCATCAATACAGGCTCTTGCTTTAAATCGAAATCGAGTGGAGTACGTTAAACGTCGAATGACTTGAGGCGGAATGCGGCGCCATCGCCATACTTGTGCATGCAATTAACCTTGACTAGTTATCACAGGAACCTGTCTTGATCTACGTTTAGGTCCCAAATGATCCCACACATGTTCAATTGGAGACATGTCATGGGATCCGGCTGGTCATGGTAAAACGTTCACATTGTTGGCACTGAGAAAGTTCATGGTGATTCGTGCTGTGTGGTCGGGTGTTGTCTCGCTGGAATATGGTCCGAGGGTTTAATTGCAGATAAGGGTGAACAACTGACCAAATTACCTCATCCACGCAGCCCTGTGCGGTGAGATTGGCGTTGAAAACTACGAGATCTGTCTGCTGTTGCCCACAGTTACCGCCCTAAAGCTCCTCCGAATGACTCGGCCTCGTGAATGCAACAACGTGCCGTTCGCTCTCCCCGTCCACGGTGAATACGAACTCTACCATCAGGACTGAAGAGCTGGAACTGAGAACCAATACGTTCCGAGTTTCTGCTTTACCATTGGATGACGGTCCGTTCCCATCTCAGTCTTTGACCTCGATGTTGATATTCCACGGTAAAGTCTGAAGGCACGAATACCATGTTGTAGTAGTCTCCTGGATACAGTTCTTCGACTGACAGGAAGTCCAAGGTTAGTTGCTGATGATGGCATCACTGTGACGTGTTCCTTGTATGTAAGACACGTAGATACCGGTCTTCGTTGTGGGTCTACCACTCCTGGGCCTGCCCACGGTATGGTCAGTTTGCCACTAACGTGTCATCAACCTGCTGATTCTTAGTGCGGGAAGAACTGAAAAACCTTGACACGTGGTTATGTGTAACTCCCATTTATATCATAACTATTGCCCTTTCGCTCTCTTCTTTCGATAGCTTTGGCATGGTAGCTGTGTTTGTTAGAGCAGCTACACTGTTTCTATAACCTAAATGTCTAAATAACTTCGTGTTGCACGTGCATCAAACTTTCACAGTTAACGTTATTTTGCAGTTTAATACAGTTCAAGGTGCTGCTGCATATTCGTTGCGTGCAGCTCCATGGCCCTTTTGTTAATGCACCGAGTCCGTTTTTTCTGAATCGTACGTGTTTCCCGACTAAAGGTTTTCATGTCCTTGTGATCATTTAGAGTATATTTGGGTAGCTTATATGTGTAGTTTTGGTCACTTGCATGCAACAGTTATGCCACACAATAATAAGATTATATTTTTAAAACTTAAATTACCACACAGATTTGTCAACTAGTTTTTAGGAAGAGGACTAATTTGAAACACCAGAAGTCGAGCCAATATTTGTTTGTTTAACTACGATATATGAATGAATATGTCGCGTGTTATCAAAAGCGTGTTATCATAATAAGTAACGTTATAAAACTGGATGTTATGACCTACATTAGGCCTATCTGGATAATATTGTACCTGCGATAAACGAAAAGTCCAATACACATATTCTAACACAATTTAAATTATTGATTTCCTTTTGGTTCACATAATTTCACACACAAACAGTTACTGAGTTTTATCATTAGATCCACATGTGTTCCGTGTATTTTTTGTTCGGTGGGATTGGATACACTTAGCGCACAGTCTGGCATCACTTCCCGTTTTCTACACACCAATCTTTTTTCTGCTTCTACAAGTCTTCAAGTCAAAGTAACTAGGACATCTCCAAACACTGCGGAATCGACGAATTTCTGCAACTTGGTGGGGCACTATTCTCTAACCACGATTGCCTGTGCTGTGCCACGCGTGGTTGACAGAAGCAATGGGAACACAAATTTCGCCTTCATCTGGTTCCACAATGAAATCTGGCTGTGACACTGATCCACTAATCCCAAGAATCGGCACTGAATTTGTCAAAGTTTCTGTTGCACTTGCAAGGGCGGGATGAGAGGCGCCATCTTGTTGACAGCCGGAATGATGTTATCTTGAATTTGAAGTCATCAATGCCATAATGGAAATGACCAAAGGCTCCCCTGATCATATCGAAAAGCTCTTCCGTCAAATTAAGCGTCACACGAAAATGTATTTTTGTTACTCATATTGAAGACAAGCGAACTTGCAGAGTATTTGACAGTAAGCAGTAAACCAACGTGGTTCATGGGAGATCGCATTGTCGGAAAAGGGGCAAAGAAAAACGTTTTAGAAAGTAACGAGAAGAAATCCGCAGTGCAATTCACAAATACCATGGACACCACATCATGTTTTTACAAGAGAGGAGTGAGTTGGGTTTAACGCCGCTTTTAACAATATTCCAGTTATATCTCGGAGTGTCAGCTTAATGTGGGAGGTGCCCTAAGTGACGCAGGTCTCAGACGTTTACAACTTCGATGAAACCCACGAGCACGGGTATGGTGCTGACAAACCTAGAAACATAATCAGGGCGAACCGGGATTCGAACCCACAATCATAGGTTTCTGGCGTGCCCAAGGGACGCAACTCTGCACAGCGAATCGCGGCGTCTTCGACGACTGGGCCACCCATGAGGAGGATGCGTGTAGCTAGTGACCTGAAAAATCTTGTTGAAAATTTATCTTTCTTCAGCTGTTTATTAAAAGTTCGTTTCCGAAGCAAAGCGACTGGTCTTAAATTAATTTATAGACGAGTACCAAGTGTTTTAAATTTTGTAAACAAATGTGAAATTATTATGTAAGATTTAGATTTTATTTCGTCTCTCTTGTTAGTTGAGGTTGGAGATGAGAAACACATACAAAAATTATGGATGGCTTCTGCAAATGATAGTTGGCATGCCACAAAGGAATCAACAGGGAATAAGAATCTGGGTCACGGAGTGACTTCGGCACAAGGAGCTTTCGGACAAGTGTGACTCTGCCAAAACACATAGCTACTGGGCAATGAAAACATGTGACGGAAACAACAACCTACTTTCATCGCTTGGAAATATGTTTGACCATTACAAGGGCTGCAAAATATGCTCATGTCGAAGTAGTTACCAGAGAGGATGATCCGTGTAGGCAGCGACCTGAATAATCTTGATGAAATAATGTTCACACACATGACATAATTAGTGTGAACAAATATTTAACAAGTGTGTTCAGTGGCCCGCTCCCGTCTTCGAGTATAACTTTACACCTGTTACGTCTCTCACAAATTAAAACACCAGCTACGCACCACGACCGCTTGGCGCTCACGGGGCCGAGAGATGTGTATGTAATAGATTTAGTCCAACTGTAGTAGAGGCATAAACACATATAACATATAATACACATAACAATCATCTGGATGTAGAATACGATAACCACGAGGGCTTCCAACAGTTAAAACAACTTAAGTGTTCGGTGAACTTCAACTGTTTCTGTTTATAGTCTCATCGGAATAACACGTTCGGAGAATAAGTCATTGTAGCCCTTATGACACAATCTTTTCTTATAAAACAGAAATACAGACATGATCTTGACAAGGTATACCCAGTGTGGTCATTAAAACGTAATTGCCGTGACCTTATGGTTCTATGCATGGCCTTTGACTACGACGACTGATGCGCGAGTATGCAAAGAACCCTTTGAAGAGAAGTACAATGTAGGGAAAATACGGGATTCGAGACATTATGGTTACTTGTCGCGTTTTCTGACTTTTTCCATTTTTGACTGCTTACCAACGATCGAGATCGCGCGACCGGGACCATATTTTTTACATTATTCAATAATGTGCAAACACATTTACTGGATTTGATGACGTAAAACACAAATGCGAACAATGTGACATTGTAAAGTTCCACAGAACTGACCTTGAATCAAAGTGAAGAAGAATTCCTAACATACCTGTTTTGTCTTTTGTTCTTGATGCTTCACCTTCTTCCGGAATCCATCCACTGCAAGGACAAACAGTCAAATATTACTGATATGAGAAGCTCTAGCCTGAAATGATATGCAACTGTAAGAATAGAATAGACTCCGCTCATATACTTCAACATTTCATACCTTTTTTTCTAACCTTTGCCACAGCCTTGACAAAGAACCTCTTTGGCTTTTCTTCAATGAACTGCTTTGCAGGTTCAGATGCTGAAAAGTATGAAAACATGGGCGTTGTAACTAGAAACAATATATATATATATATATATATATATATATATATATATATATATATATATATATATATAAAGACAGGGTCATTGTATGTGTTACACTGACAATAGTTACAGAAACATTTCGATCGTCTCCTGTGGTCTATGTTGACGAATGTCATACATACTATAAATGAATATGTGACATAAGTTATACTTAATCCGGATGAAATACTGTCAATACAATACCAATAGGTAGTCACTGACTGATACATACACATTTTAGTTCACACGCTTTGATTCTATATTTTGATTGTGGAGGGGTAATTAGCAACGCGTGTTGATACCAGCGCCTTGAAGGAGCTTTTCGGCAGGTTCAGTAGCTTAAAAGTAGGAAAGTAGTGACACTTTTTGAACAATATGGCTAAAAAGACACAAATAAAATAAGACACGCTAATTGCATTTATGTCGTTGTTGTTTTATGCCACAATCACCAGTATGTCAGTTATACCACAGCCGATTGTAGATAATCGAGTCTGGGCGAGATATACCAGTGGTTGATATTATGAACAATATCCAATGCCAATGAAGTACATGTATGATGACATAAAATAAACCGAGTCACCGAACCTGACACAACGATTGACTCAGTTGCCACATATGACAAGTACCAGAGGCTTAGGTCTTCCTCTAACCTGTGTCCTGGTGCCATTCAAAGAATGATAATACATTTTGGATCTTTTGAGGTAATCGATGATTGTAAAAAGGTGTTCTCATTACATCCAAATGAACAGACCCATCCCTACCTTTGCCTAGATGCATCAAATGTGTTTCAGAAAACAGAAAATCCCCTGGCTACATTAACAAGAACGTTTTCACGCACTTCAAGCTGAATAACTTCACTCCCGGGTTTGGAGAAGCACATTACATGCAAGACATATTTGAAGTCCCATAACTTCAGCTACTTTAAGGATATATACACTTTCAGTTTAATGACCTTGAACCTCATTTTCAGCCAATCACATACTAGATTATTTCTTTTTGAAAATATGGGTCCATGCTCTGACAAGCAAGAATGACCTAAAATGTGACCTTGATGGTATATGTAGGTCCGACCCCAAGGATGACATTTATCATCTTTCATTGACATCATATACAGTGTTATCGTCAAAACAAACTTTACTTCAAGCTGTGACCTCGTCATTGACCCTGACATGACCCATGGTAATGAAAGAAACACATGATATAATACCCCCGGGATGTCCAAGCACTGCGTGGTCTCAATAATAAAGTGACCCTGCGCCATGGACATATTCAGAGAAGGATCCAACACAATGATTTACATACCCTTTGCAAATGATATTGCTAGGTCTTGGAGATAGAAAAGCTGGGTTTTATCCTCAATGACCGCCTGTGGAAACAGATAAGGTTGATATTAACAGATGTTCTTGTATCATGTCCACTGTATTATATATAAAGGGTGAGTATGCTTCTTTTAACAACATGATGGTATAATGATATCCTTATATTTAATGTAATCATCTAACCGATCTTAAAAGTTGGAAAAGGTCCTTCTGGTTTTCAATTCCGTCCTTGAGCTGCATCATCTGTGTTCGACGAACATCGGTCGACCGGTCACAATTGTCATCCTCTGTAACACCGTCATAATAGAACTGAACAGGATCCAGCAAACATTACATAACCTGCCTTACCATTATCACTCACTACGAAAAATAATGCATATCAATGAGACACCACGACGCTGGATACAATGATGTGAATATGGTATGCATACCTAATGATAATCCCTTTTTTAATGGCTCAGCAATCATGCTCGATCTGAGAATGTTGGACTGAAAATAAAAATGTCAATGTTCCAAGTAAAGTTGCCATTATTTGCTGAAATATACATTTATTCGTTAAACATTGACTAAACAGCAGATTGTTAACAAGATTTTCACTGCCCACGATGCACTTTGGAAAGGGGAAAAGTGAACTTTACCTTTTCAACTACTATATAATTGTATCTTTGTGCCAATAATATGAAGTTTTATTCTAAGACAGTTTATCATCGCCTTGAGTTTTGGTTAATATAAGCTCAACTATGTAGTTCAATATTGTATCAAGAATAATACCTACACATTACAATTTTCTCAATTGCGTTCGTATAGTAAGTTTGTGTTTAGAACAAATTGATTGTAGAAATTCATCAAAATAAATGTGAATACATCATCACAACTACACGTGTCCCAAATCCATTATGCTCATCCCAAATGGGTGTTGTTTGTTTCCGTTCAACAGATTACCAAAAAGATAGTCGTAATCAGATATATCGATAGCTTGTTCTCGTGCAGCAGGGGAGCTACAGTAAAACATGAGGAAGGGTTCGGAAGAACACGTGGTCTGAGAATAACCCAGAAATACAACTTACACTTGCAACATCACATCACCATACTGGCCTGACGACTGCCGCAGAAACCACTATTCGATAAGGCGCCATTCCGAGGAGACAAGTGCAAAAATAAAACTTACGACATCAAATTCCTGTATCAAACGAAGTAACTTGAGAACATCCACTTCCCACAACCAGTACTCGATCTGCCTTTTCCACTTATCTGAACAAAAATGAATAGAGCTAAGTTGTACGCCATTTCTTTGCGCACTCACCACTAAATATAATGAAAAGACAACTTTACCAAATCATATTTCCAATGTCAGAAGCATTTTAAAAGACATACCATCGTGCAGACCAGAGAGTTGTCTCTTCATCTCGTGTACTTCCTGAAAGATAGCGTAAGACAATATAAGTTGTCCGCCAGTTTCGAGGGGACATGACTTGATGTACTCAAGCTCAACTATGGTACTTTATGTTACCCGAGCACGACCGAACAAGTCTGCAGTCTGCACCGACTCCGAAGGGCGACGGGAACATTAACTTACATACAATGTACGCCAACCCATGTCACCCTCGAGACCAGTGAACAAGTTATAATGGAGTTAGGCATGCATGTTTTTGTCCGAATCGGTAAGAATACCACAGTTAGCGATTTAACCTCTTCTTTCTTCATTAACTGAGTTAATCAAACTTAAGAGTTGTTCCCCCTAGATCTGTTTCATTCGGAAATATTGTAAATATCTTAAATCATTAAATCGAGATAAAAAATTGCGGTTGGTACGTTGCAAATGTAATGCAAAAAGGTAGGCAATTCGAACGGGGAACAAACGAAATGTGCCTCGCATGTTTCCGGAGTACATTAAAAAAAATTGAATGGGTTTCAGCATATTAACATCCGACATTCACGTGTAATGTAAGATAAGGACAGATGCACATATTGCCTTTTACCTGCATAAACATTACATAAATAACATATCTTGATGCCAATACTTTGAACTGTCCCAGATTAATATATCGATATTTGGTATGTCAGGGCACCGGAGGTCCAGTCGTCTATGGCGCCATAATTTGTTGTGCAGAGTCGCGTCCCTTGGGTACGCCAGAAACCTTTGATTGTGGGTAAGAATACCAGTTCACCCTGATTATGTCTCTAGGTTTATCAGCATCATAACCGTGCTCGTGCGTTTCACAAAAGTGGTAAACGTCTGATGCTTGTATCACTTCGGGCTTTCCTCCCACATAAAGCTGTGATATAACTAATATAAATATTGTTAAAAGGGGTGTTAAACCCTACTCACTCACTCACACACTGTTCTGTGAAGATGAAATACTAAGCACTCGATTCACAGACCTACGTTTGCAAAAGGCAAACTCATCGACTCTGTCAGGGTCTTATAAACTTACAGTCAAAACATAGAAAATTAGAGCATATCTGAATGGTATTTTTACCTTCTCTGCTGTCTGTAACCGCATCTTCAATTCTCCAACACTGGTAGGATCTTCGTTGAAATCAATGTTTTAATGGTTGTTTATTCAACATGATGAATACATAAACTAATGAGAACAAATTTAACGAATGCAAACGCTTACTTATTATGTTTATACCTCAAAATGTCATATATGACAAGAATGTGAACCTATAATTAACGGTGTCACGTTTATTAATTATATTTCCAGATAGCAAAATCTACATTTAAACACTATAATTATGAGGTGAAAAGTGACATTAAATCGTTTATGGTATATGCATACCATTGTTTATATGTAACAAATTATTCACCTGCCAGTATATGCTTAGATATTAACGTCAATAATAAGTCAGCCTAAAAATGTATTTGTCAGATTTATGTCATATTGATTGAGCTCAATTATTGTCTCCTTAACGTACCTTACTGCTCATGCATGTAAAGAGAACAACACTCGGCTAATGCATATCAATGTTTACATACACTGTCAGGAACATTGCTTCATACCAACAAAGGTATGTTGTAAAATGCAATGATTCAGTTGATAGTTGGATTGTTGAAATGTAGCTATCAATGGTTGTAACTTGGAATTAATCTTACAAAGTGTGTGTGTACATATATTTGCATATCTTACCAATAGATCGTTTGGATGTTGGAGAGAATAATTGTAATCAATCCACTTATTTTATAAACTCTTGCGGTAAAACAACTACATCTCTCATACATTATACGAATACACATACCCGTTTGAAATCGCCACACTCGACCTCGAGGCCTGCAGGGCAAAATGCGAGCATCAAGAACAATGTTCTCATACGCTGATAGATCCCACTTCCAGACATCAATCAGTGATATTGTTGATGCGTGCACTGATCTGGAAATGATAAACCTCGTCTTGACATGGAATCGAACATGAGATACATGTCACTGGCTACTGGGAAAACAAACTGTAGAACCAGGTAGATCATAAAGGTCGAACCGTTCTATTGAACCTACCTCAATCTGTTCCTCTCTTCCCTTGACCGACAGACCAGCAGAGTGTCGCCCAGTCTGCTCAGTCTCCTTGCCACCTCCAGCATCAGGACGGTGGCTTCACGTTTAGAATGAAGCATCACCTCAACGTTGTTACTGTTTATATTTTCCAACAAAAGGATGCAGTGTTCTTTCGTAAGAAATCCTAACTGACTGCCGTTTGCATCTACTTTTGTCTCAGCTAATGCTGCCCAGAATGCCATAAGTATTTGGTCATACTTGAATAAATTCATCAACAAGGATGTTTTGGAAACGAATGCTGAAGATATTACGGCAATATTTTGTAACTTTGCAAAGAACACTCCAGGATCTTTCATATCATTCATGCAAACAACTCCATGTATAACGTTAATGCTTTCATTGGTAAACCGACGTAATTTTGCAGTCACTTCTTTGGCCACTGAGGTGTTGTAACTTCGTACCACATCAGTTTCCTTGTCACAGGTTATCACAGTCAGTACAACCAGGGGCTGGTGGGGAATGGCTAGAAACATGTCACATGTTATTGGGGTTGGCCTTTCCAACACTGGAAAGTCTAATGTTATTGCTAAGGATTCTGTCAAATGCACAAAACAGGTTGTGTCACCACAGGTGGCCAGTTCTGCACCAGTGACAAGGTTGCAGCGATACAGGGATTCGTCAGTTTCCAGTAGTGAAAGTAGCATGTCCTTGATGTCCACTATGTGACCCGGCAGGTTGGTTGGAGCGATGTTGACGCCGCCTGTGGATATCAAGATCGGTTAATTCACTTCTTGATGTCAGTGTAAACAGCGAAACAAAAGTATTCTGCTTGCCACGGAAATGTGTTTGTGTTTGCCAACTGTCGTTTCAAGTTATTGGTTTACTATCTGAATTCCCTTGTATATGGCAAACCATCAGGAATCACATGATCAGTGATTAGAAACAGTTTATATAGTAGTCACAGGCAATAAAAGCTATGAGGAAGTTACCAAAATGCGATGAATTCGCAGAAATATGCAGAAACTATGCTGGTGTCACATGCACGACCATGCAACCTCCGAAAATGATGGGAAAATGTTGCCTTGAATCATGATACCACGAAACCATACATGACACTAGCGCACACTGGAAATCTCTAATCATGATAACAACAGACTGTGACGTACGATTCATCACATTAGGGGATAGACTTAGATCATCATCAAGTATAAACACAATTTAGAGCCATAGCTCATAAGGGAATTAGCTGTTAACGAAAGTTTAAACGTAGCATGACCATGGCAGCTACGTCAGAAGCACGCAACTATTTTCAGTGATGAATCGATTTTCCTTCGTATGGACTGAGTTGTATTTGTCACAGCACGACCAAATTGCTCGATGTTTAGTGATGGTGTGGGATGGCATCACCCACAGCTATACGACAGAATTTCCACAGTCTTGATTGACAACTCATGGCTTTGTTGTCATGATGTGATTTTGAGGCTGGTCATGGTACATCTCCACAAACTTTCCAACGATTCATGTGAACACTTATTTTTTACACAAGTGTATATGAATTATACTTCTCAAAGTTTGCTAAGGATCAAGTTTTGAATATGTCAAAATTTCATCCAACAAATACAGATTGAAATATCACGATACACAATGATTGGGAACATCTAAAGGGCCTCTATTTCATGATGAACGGACATGATGTCATTGCCAATAATTGCACGAGGTGCTGAAAATCCTGCGTTTGGAAGTATCGTGACATAATCGCTGTACACCATTAATAGAGAACACAACAACATTTGCTACTGAGGATTGCAACAACTGATGCAATTATGCCTCCTCAACGTCAAAGACGTTGTTTGACGCATAGTCATGCTTGTAACTGGGTCACCACAACGTCTAGTTGCAGATGTGAGCCAAAGTGTGATCAGCAGGGCATGGAATCAATGCCAGACATTTGTATCAGCTTCCCAGCGTCATTCAGGAGATCGACAACATCCCATCACACAGCGGGATATAGGTTTCTCCTGATTGTAGCAGGACTTCGTGACCACACTCTTCATCAGATGCACACAATTTACCTTTTAAAGTGGTGAACCTCAACAAATGTTGAGTGGTATATTTCTGTTATTTTAATTAATCAAATCAACTGCATTTACCTTACTTGTTTGCCCAAAGAAAAGAAACAATGTACCTTTGCTCATGTAGTGACGCTTAATGTCAGTGATATGTTCTCTTGTCTGTTGTAATTGCGGGCGCAGAAAATCTTTGCTGTTGAAATAATGGAAACCATCCTCTTTCCCGTTTGATGTATTAACCTGAAAATACGGTTACATGTAACAATCAGCAGTTCTAAAACTTACGGAAAGTCAGTGATAACTGACATTACAAGTAAATATGCTTTATGAATGTTGTACCTGTATCTTTGTATACACCGATACAAACATTCTCATCAACATTTTCGTTTTCAGGTGTATAGTGAGTGATCCTGTGATACGTTTGTCCAAAGACGTATCTACAAATAGATAACTGATAGACATGTTTTTAGTTTGGACTTACTGTTTGTATATGTGTATCACGTGACCTACTTGGGGTACCTGAAAGTCAACATTCAGTTATCAGTCAAGTCTGGTGTATTTTGTACCAGATAAATGCCGTCTTTGAATATAAAAATTGAGGGATTACCGATAATAACCTTTAAGCATTGTATGTTTGTATATGATGCATGGTCAGCAACGTTCTCATATACATGTAAATAAAAGTTTTAGCCATCACCCTAAAACAACATATGATATACAAACAATAACTTCACGGTACACCAATACCTTTCAGGAACAGCCATTGTCGACCACAAGGTTCGGACAGATAACTCCCAGTTGCATGCACCACATTCTCAAACTTGGACATGTTCCAATCTTCCACATCAAATGTCGAGATTGTTGACGAGTGAACTGACCTGCAAAAGGAACATATCTCTCAATAATTTTTTTTTCTCATTTAAACCAGAAACTGTGAGAAAGTTATCATCCCACTGTTCCTTTTCTCCACCACATTCTTGGACACATGTCTCACCGGCAGCACCAGCCACCCGCATTTCTTGTCATCTGATTTAAAAGGCCAATTACAATCGCTGGCATCAAATTGAGTACCTGTATTGGGTCTAATTTTGAGTACATTGAGTATTCTGCCCTATCTAATGCTGAATACATGTATTGTGTAGTATCTAATGTTGAGAATCTCTATTGTGTCTTATCTAATTTTGAGTACATGTATGGTATCATATCTAATGTTGAGTACCTGTATTGTGTTTATCTAATGCTGAGTACTTTTATTTAGTCATATTTAATGTTGAGTACATGTATTGTGTCTTATCTAATGTTAAGTACCTGTATTCTGTCTTATCAAATGGCGAGTACCTGTATTGTGTCTTATCTAATGCTGAGTACATGTTTTTAGTCATATCTAATGTTGGGTACATGTATTGTGTCTTATCAAATGGCGAGTACCTGTATTGTGTCTTATCTAATGCTGAGTACATGTTTTTAGTCATATCTAATGTTGGGTACACGTATTGTGTCTTATCGAATGTTTTGTACCTGTATTGTGTCTTATCTAATGTTGAGTACATGTAATGTGTCATATCTAATGTTGAGTACCTGTATTGTGTCTTATCTAATGTTGAGTACCTGTATTGTGTCTTATCTAATGTTGAGTACATGTATTGTGTCATATCTAATGTTGAGTACCTGTATTGTGTCATATCTAATATTGAGTACCTGCATTGTGTCATATCTTTTGTTGAGTACCTGTATTGTGTCTTATATAATATTGAGTACATGTATTGTGTCATATCTAATGTTGAGTACATGTATTGTGTCTTATCTAATATTGAGTACATGTATTGGGTCTTATCTAATGTTGAGTACCTGTATTGTGTCATATCTAATGTTGAGTACATGTATTGTGTCTTATCTAATATTGAGTACATGTATTGGGTCTTATCTAATGTTGAGTACATGTATTGGGTCATATCTAATGTTGAGAACATGTATTGGGTCATATCTAATGTTGAGTACATGTATTGTGTCTTATCTAATGTTGAGTACATGTATTGTGTCATATCTAATGTTGAGTACCTGTATTGTGTCTTATCTAATGTTGAGTACATGTATTGTGTCTTATCTAATGTTGAGTACATGTATTGTGTCATATCTAATGTTGAGTACATGTATTGTGTCATATCTAATGTTGAGTACCTGTATTGTGTCATATCTAATATTGAGTACCTGCACTGTGTCATATCTATTGTTGAGAACTTGTATTGTGTCTTATATAATGTTGAGTACATGTATTGTGTCTTATCTAATATTGAGTACATGTATTGGGTCTTATCTAATGTTGAGTACATGTATTGGGTCATATCTAATGTTGAGTACATGTATGGTATCATATGTAATGTTGAGTACCTGTATTGTGTTTATCTAATCCTGAGTACTTTTGTTTAGTCATGTATTGTGTCTTATCTACTATTGAGTATATGCATTTGGTCTTATCTAATGTTGAGTACATGTATTGGGTCATATCTAATGTTGAGTACATGTATTGTGTCATATCTAATGTTGAGTACTTGTATTGTGTCTTATCTAATGTTGAGTACATGTATTGGGTCATATCTAATGTTGAATCCATGTATTGGGTCTTATCTAATGTTGAGTACATGTATTGTGTCTTATATAATGTTGAGTACATGTATTGAGTCATATCTAATGTTGAGTACATGTATTGTGTCTTATCTAATGTTGAGTACATGTATTGGGTCTTATCTAATGTTGAGTACATTTATTGGGTATTATCTAATGTTGAGTACATGTATTGGGCCTTATCTAATGTTGAGTACCTGTATTGTGTTTTATCTAATGTTGAGTACATGTATTGTGTATTATCTAATGTTGAGTACATGTATTGTGTCATATCTAATGTTGAGTACATGTATTGTGTCATATCTAATTTTGAGTACCTGTATTGTGTCTTATCTAATGTTGAGCACATGTATTGTGTCATATCTAATGTTGAGTACCTGTATTGTGTCATATCTAATGTTGAGTACATGTATTGGGTCATATCTAATTTTGAGTACATGTATTGTGTCATATCTAATGTTGAGTACATGTATTGGGTCATATCTAATGTTGAGTACATGTATTGTGTCATATCTAATGTTGAGTACTTGTATTGTGTCATATCTAATGTTGAGTACATGTATTGTGTCATATCTAATATTGAGTACCTGCACTGTGTCATATCTATTGTTGAGTACCTGTATTGTGTCTTATATAATGTTGAGTACATATATTGTGTCTTATCTAATATTGAGTACATGTATTGGGTCTTATCTAATGTTGAGTACATGTATTGGGTCATATCTAATGTTGAGTACATGTATTGTGTCTTATCTACTATTGAGTACATGTATTGGGTCATATCTAATGTTGAGTACATGTATTGGGTCATATCTAATGTTGAGTACCTGTATTGTGTCTTATCTAATGTTGAGTACATGTATTGTGTCATATCTAATGTTGAATACCTGTATTGTGTCTTATCTAATGTTGAGTACATGTACTGTGTCTTATCTAATGTTGAGTACATGTATTGTGTCATATCTAATGTTGAGTACATGTATTGTGTCATATCTAATGTTGAGTACCTGTATTGTGTCTTATTTAATGTTGAGTACATGTATTGTGTCATATCTAATGTTGAGTACCTGTATTGTGTCTTACCTAATGTTGAGTACATGTATTGTCTCTTATCTAATGTTGAGTACATGTATTGTGTCATATCTAATGTTGAGTACATGTATTGGGTCATATCTAATGTTGAGTACCTGTATTGTGTCATATCTAATATTGAGTACCTGCACTGTGTCATATCTATTGTTGAGTACCTGTATTGTGTCTCATATAATGTTGAGTACATGTATTGTGTCTTATCTAATATTGAGTACATGTATTGCGCCTTATCTAATGTTGAGTACATGTATTGGGTCATATCTAATGTTGAGTACATGTATTGTGTCTTATCTAATATTGAGTACATGTATTTGGTCTTATCTAATGTTGAGTACATGTATTGGGTCATATCTAATGTTGAGTATATGTATTGTGTCATATCTAATGTTGAGTACTTGTATTGTGTCTTATCTAATGTTGAGTACATGTATTGGGTCATATCTAATGTTGAATACATGTATTGGGTCTTATCTAATGTTGAGTACATGTATTGTGTCTTATCGAACGTTGAGTACATGTATTGGGTCATATCTAATGTTGAATACATGTATTGGGTCTTATCTAATGTTGAGTACATGTATTGGGCTTTATCTAATGTTGAGTACCTCTATTGTGTTTTATCTAATGTTGAGTACATGTATTGTGTCATATCTAATGTTGAGTACATGTATTCGGTCTTATCTAATGTTGAGTACATGCATTAGGTCTTATCTAATGTTGAGTACATGTATTATGTCTTATCTAATGTTGAGTACCTGCATTGTGTCATATCTAATGTTGAGTACCTGTATTGTGTCTTATCTAATGTTGAGTACATGTATTGTGTCATATCTAATGTTGAGTACATGTATTGTGTCATATCTAATGTTGAGTACATGTATTGTGTCATATCTAATGTTGAGTACATGTCTTGTGTCATATCTAATTTTGAGTACCTGTATTGTGTCTTATCTAATGTTGAGCACATGTATTGTGTCATATCTAATGTTGAGTACCTGTATTGTGCCTTATCTAATGTTGAGTACATGTATTGTGTCATATCTAATGTTGAGTACATGTATTGTGTCTTATCTAATGTTGAGTACATGTATTGAGTCTTATCTAATGTTGAGTACATGTATTGTGTCTTATCTAATGTTGAGTACCTGTATTATGTCTTATCTAATGTTGAGTAACTGTATTGTGTCATATCTAATGTTGAGTACATGCATTGGGTCTTATCTAATGTTGATTACCTGTAATGGGCCTTATCTAATGTTGAGTACCTGTATTGTGTTTTATCTAATGTTGAGTACATGTATTGTGTCATATCTAATGTTGAGTACATGTATTCGGTCTTATCTAATGTTGAGTACATGTATTAGGTCTTATCTAATGTTGAGTACCTGTATTATGTCTTATCTAATGTTGAGTACCTGCATTGTGTCATATCTAATGTTGAGTACCTGTATTGTGTCTTATCTAATGTTGAGTACATGTATTGTGTCATATCTAATGTTGAGTACATGTATTGTGTCTTATCTAATGTTGAGTACATGTATTGTGTCATATGTTATGTTGAGTACATGTATTGTGTCTTATCTAATGTTGAGTACATGTATTGTGTCTTATCTAATGTTGAGTACATGTATTTTGTCATATCTATTGTTAAGTACATGTATTGGGTCTTATCTAATATTGAGTACATGTATTGGGCCTTATCTAATGTTAAGTACATGTATTGTATCTTAACTAATGTTGAGTACATATATTGTGTCATATCTAATGTTGAGTACATGTATTGTGTCATATCGAATGTTGAGTACATGTATTGGGTCTTATCTAATGTTGAGTACCTGTATTATGTCTTATCTAATGTTGAGTAACTGTATTGTGTCATATCTAATGTTGAGTACATGCATTGGGTCTTATCTAATGTTGAGTACCTGTATTGAGTCTTATCTAATGTTGAGTACCTATATTGTGTCTTATCTAATGTTGAGTACATGTATTGGGTCTTATCTAATGTTAAGTACATGTATTGTATCTTAACTAATGTTGAGTACATGTATTGTGTCATATCTAATGTTGAGTACATGTATTGTGTCATATCTAATGTTGAGTACATGTATTGGGTCTTATCTAATGTTGAGTACCTGTATTATGTCTTATCTAATGTTGAGTAACTGTATTGTGTCATATCTAATGTTGAGTACATGCATTGGGTCTTATCTAATGTTGAGTACCTGTATTGTGTCTTATCTAATGTTGAGTACCTGTATTGTGTCTTATCTAATGTTGAGTACATGTATTGGGTCTTATCTAATGTTGAGTACATGTATTGGGTCTTATCTAATGTTGAGTACATGTATTGGGTATTATCTAATGTTGAGTACATGTATTGTGTCATATCTAATGTTTAGTGCCTGTATTGTGTCTTATCTAATGCTGAGTACTTGAATTGGGTCTTATGTTGAGTACATTGAGTATTGTGCTATATCGAATGCTGAGTGCCTGTATTGTGCCGTAAGTTATGCTGAGTACTTGTATGGTGTCGTGTCGAATGTTGAGTGGCTGTTTTGTGTCATATCTAATGTTGTGTACATGTATTGGGTCTAATGTTGAGTACAGAGAATTTTGTGTCATATCGAATGTTGAGTACGCGTATTGTTTCTCGTCGAACGCTGAGTGCCTGTATTGTGTCGTATCATATGTTGAGTACCTGTATTAAATGGAAGATTTGGCAGTTTTTTTGCTGAGATATTTAGCACTATTCCAGATTTATCCCGATGGGGGATCACACATTGGGAAATTGGCTTTAGACATTGTACTCATGTGTTTTTTCTTGAAGAAATCATGCATATAAACTTTTGTCAAATTCGAATCTCAAATACTCCCGCTGTCGCGTACATTTACACAAAGAGAAGTGATATCAATTTCAGACTGAGTGACTGTGACCTTCAGTGGCATTCATATAGGAGGTTTATAAGGTATGCAACATAAGCGTGTGATTAAAAACAACAATTGTGGCAGCTGTCAAAACACAATATGCACTTATTTTATACTGTCAGTGTAAATAACTAAGATCTTTATTGTAACCAGTACATGTATTGTCCTTAGTTTCATTCAATGATAATTCGATTAATTCAGGCTCGCTGACTTGGTTGATGCATGTCATCATATCCCAATTGCGTGGGACCCGTGAAGATTCCGGGGTAGAATAGGTCTTCAGCAACCCATGCTTGCCTTAAAAGTCGACTATGCTTGTCGTCAGAGCCGACTAACGTAATCGGGTGGTCAGGCTCGCTGAATTGGTTGATGCATGTCATCGTATCTCAATTGCGTGGATCGATGCTCATGATATTAATCACTGGATTGTCTGGTCAAAGCTCGATTATTTACAGACCGCCGTCATATAGCTGGAATATTGCTGAGTGCGGCGTTAAACAACAAACCAACAACCCACAACCAACCAAGTAAACTACGTTTATAACGAACACGCTTATAACGAACTGACGGATATAACGAAATGCGTTTTGAACCCGTACGCGTTCATTTGGTGAATATATGCCCATAACGAACTACGGTTATAACGAACTAAAATAAGTGGTCCCTTTGAGCTCGTTATAACCGTGGTATACTGTATTGTCCTTAGTTTCATTCAATGATAATTAGATGAAAAAAATCGACATATTCTTTGATAATTAATGGTAAGTACTACAGATGTGAATAATGGTCGCCTGATATTTAAGAATGTCATCTCACTATTGTCCAGTAGAGCAACACAAAGTGTGTTCTTGGTAGTCATATAATTAAGGCCACAATATCATACTACCTGAGTCTGTCCCTCTCTTCCAGTGAGTTGCATATCAGTAGAGTTTCCCCCAGTCTGCTCAGCCTCCTGGCCACCTCCAGCATTAGAGTTGTGGTTCCACTGCCGGGCTCCCATCTTGCCTGAACATATTTACTGTCAATGTTCTCCACAAGATATACACACTGATCTGTGGTGAGAAAGTTGATACAACTGTCATCTACTTCACCTGTCTCTGTCAGGATTGACTTTGTCTCAGCAACAGCTGCCCAGAAGGCCATCATCACGTGTTCATATTTTGATGGAGTCATCAATAGAGAAGTCTTCGGAACAAAGGATGCAGCTAATGCTGCAATTCTCTGTAACTTTATGAAGCACGTATCAGTGTCTGTCAGGTCACTCAAACTCAAGACTCCATGAATGACGTTGATGCTCTCATTGGTAAACCTGCGTAGTTTTGAAGTCACTTCCCTGGCCACACTGGTGTTATAATTTCTTATCTCCTCGGTTTCACTGCCAACGTCAATCAGAGTCAGCACCATGAGGGGTTGATGGGGCATTGCTATGAAGATGTCACATCTCGTATTTCCTTGCGTTCTTGACACAGGGAAATCTAATAATGTTGCTAATGATTCTGATAAACACAAAAGGCTTGTTGTGTCTTTGTCACTCGTATATTCACCATTAACAATGCTTTCATGGTACAGAACTCCGTCCGTCTTCAGCAGAGAAATGAAGGCATCTCTGATATCCAACAGGTGCTCGGGTATCCTTGATGGAACTACATTTAATGTACCTGTAATGTTAGAGTTATTTGTATTATTTGACCCGTGAAGTTCCGGGGTAGAATAGGTCTTCAGCAATCCATGCTTGTCGTAAAAGGCGACTAACGGGACAGAATGGTCAGGCTCACTGACTTGGTTGATGCATGCCATCGATCCCAATTGTGTGGATCGGTGTTCATGATGTCAATCACTGGATTGTCTGGTCCAGACTCGATTATTTAAAGACCGCCGTCATAGAGCTGGAATATTGCTGAGTGCAGCGTTAAACAACCAACACACACACACACACACACACACACACACACACACACACACACACACACACACACACACACAATATTTGTATTATATTATCAGTCCTTGGACGTTAGAAAACACAACAACTGACAATTGTTTATAATCATCATGTGGTCATGAGGCAATTTGTCATGGTATTTCAATATATTTCATGTTAAATAAGTAAACATTTTATATTTACCTTTCTTCACAAATTTACTTTTAATTGCAGAAATGATGTTTCTGATTGGTTTCAAACGAGGACGCCGAAAATCCTTGCTGTCTAAGCACAATTCTCGCCTTGGTATGTTTTGCATTATTTCCTGAAACATTGACATTGAAATCCGTGAGACATGAGACCCCAATATCACCACTGTAACGACATATCAAACACAAATGCCACTAACGAAAGAAAATAGTTTACCCAAATGTTTGTTTGTTTGTTTATTGTTTAACGCCGCATTCAGCAATATTCCAGATATATGACGGCGGTCTGTAAATAATCGAGTCTGGACCAGACAATCCAGTGATTGATATGATGAGCATCGATCCACGTAATTGGGATACGATGACATGCATCAACCAAGTCAGCGAACCTAACCACTCGATCCCATTAGTCGCCTCTTACGACAAGCATAGTCGCCTTTTACGGCAAGCATGGGTTGCTGAAGACCTATTCTAAACCGGATCTTCACGGGTCCCGAAATGTTTGAAAAACGGTTGTATTCATGATCATGTATTTTGGACCACTTGACTGTAACCATAATTTTCATTTAGATATTTTTCTAAAGTTCTTTTACCTTTTATGTATGTGTA
The DNA here is from genome assembly GCF_023055435.1 of Haliotis rufescens. Taxonomy (NCBI): domain Eukaryota; kingdom Metazoa; phylum Mollusca; class Gastropoda; order Lepetellida; family Haliotidae; genus Haliotis; species Haliotis rufescens. Next base: position 23,194,248 of record NW_025964383.1, on the reverse strand, counting down.
TCTCTATACGTAAATTTCCCATCTGAAATGTAATGCAAGGTTTTACGAGGATTTATTTGAACATTTAACACATTTAGCTTTTAATGATATTATATATACATTTCATACTTTTCTTTCCTGAAGCCGTCACTTTATGTGGTCGGCAATGGTGTGCAAAGGTACAAGATATGGAGACATTTACTGGTGTATATGTACATCTTAGCAAGAGCAAAAGAACTGTCTTCAATCATTTCAGTATATTTAATATGTTCATGTCTTGTAATGGAACTGACAAAAATAATGAAAAAAGAATGACACGTAAAGTTAGCAAATAGTTAGCGTCGCTATTTATTGTACCTAAAATTGATCTTTTAAGAAGACCATGTTAGTGAAAGAACAAAAAGATATGGAGACGGTTACTGGACTTATTTGTGATCTATTTGTTTACCTCACTACGCTGTTCTCAATGACGGCGTGGAACCATTCTTTGACAGAGAAAGTTGTGATAGTGTCCCCTTCCACTCTGTAAGCTTGCGGTCCTTGTTTGTCATAGAACACAATACCACTGACAGGCTTGACATGTATTTGGATTATAAAATGTTCAGGTGCCTTCTCGTCAGCATCATGTTTGCCACTGTCTCCAGATGGAATAAAAAATACATCCACTAGCTCATCGTTTGCTTCATTCCCATCATAGTCACAGATTAACACACCTTTTGAAACACCCTCCTTTATTTTAGCTGCTACATTTTGCTGACTACTGATAGGAACTCGCTGTATTTCCACGAACTTTGACTTATAATGACTTCCATTGAAGAAATGCTCTTTTTCTACTATGCCAAGAAAGTAAGTGCCACCCTCTGTGTTCTTTGTAAATGCACCAACGTATTCAAGAAGTTTGTGGTCATCGAACATGAAACCAACTATTTTCTCATCTGTTTCCTTCCCTTTGAAATAACCTTTGAATTGAACTGATCTACTCTCATGCAACTTGGTTAAATCCTCCAATGTATGTCCAGAAGGATGCACTGATTTAAACTGAGTTCTGTTTTTCAGGAATTTTATCAAAGTTGGATCAGATGGACTGATGATTCGTTCATCAAGAGCTATTTTGGTTTTAGAGTCAGATGTTGTGAGATAAAAACCCCCTTCAACATACAGTACAAGGAAATCTTTATACTGATGTGTATCCTTTAATGTATCCTTATCAACACACACAGACAGTTTCTTTTCTACTTTTGACTTGATGTTCTTCAACCTTTCAAGTTCCTGCGATGTCTCAACTAGTTTCTGTCTCAGTATTTTCCGTATTTCCTCAAACAACTCTTCCCCTAGTGTCTCTTTGGCCTTCAGGTCTAGCTTGGCCAGCTGTTCCTGCTGACTTTGATGTTCTTTGATTTTCTTCTCCAGCTTCCCTGATGTCTCTTCAAGTACTCCATGTTGCTTCTTCTGCAGTTTGTCTAGATCTATGGCATAATCACTCAAGAACCGTTTCGTGTAAACATCAGTGAACAGGCTTCCATCTTGAATTAAAGTCTGAAGTTTGTCATCAGCAAATTCATCAAAGGCCCCAGTAAAGGTGTCTTCTTTTTCTCGTCCAACAAAGTGAATCAGTAGATGACCAGAATTAGAATTGCGGAGTGCAGTTACATTTTTCAACAATTCCTTGGTTTTGATAGCCCGCTTTTCCTTCTTCCTTTTATTTTGTTCCCTGTTTTCCTTTGCTAGTCCGTGTATATAGTTGACATGTATTGCCATGCACAAAACATTGGACTGTGTAGAAATGTTTCTGAAGGTATCAAGTGCTTCCTGCCCTCTTGGAATATTTAGACTGAAACGTTAAATATATTTTCTATTTCCGTAACACTTGGTTGAAGAGCAAGATGTGAGAAGAATCTAACTGATGTAAAAAAGATTTGACTCTTTATCCATATCTCCTCATAATAGTATATTCTAACAAGAAGGATATGTAAGTTATGAATAGTTACAGGGAGAGATAACTAAACCATCGTGGTACCTGACGGTCGGTGTCGCGCACTAAGCAGGCGTCTCAGTTTGTGAAAACAGCCTTGCTTCAATGTTCTTATTTCTTCACACAGTGTAACCAAATTGTCATCAGTGAGTGTGTGAGTATGGTTTTACGCCGCTTTTAGCAATATTCCAGCAATATCAAGGCGAGGGACACCAGAAATGGGCTTCACACATTGTACTCATGTCGGGAATCGAACCTGGGTCTTCGGTATGACGAGCGAATGCTTTAACCACTAGGCTACCCGACCGCCCAAATTGTCATCAGACAGTATCGACATTCATCAAATCAAAAAGGGATATGCACTGGCTAGCCATCGGTTAAAGTGGTGGTATTCTAAGTTTGCGACTTCTCTACACTTACTTGGAGGCATCCGAATGTGTGACGTGAAGTCAAGGAAGCGGCCTTGTTTAAAATCTAGATGTCTAATACTGCATATCATTGGAAAGTATATATCCTGACGATGATGAAGATATTCATTGAGTAGTCTGTGAGCTTACTTTAGCGATACAAAATCCCAATAAACAAAGCAGTGTATGTTAATTCAAAACTATCTTGACGGAAGTGATCGTGCTTTGTTCATAGGCAGACAATTTTGCAATCAGAATCACAGAATCTGATGAAATTCCGGTCACGTCCATATAGGTTTAAGTGTCAAATAGTCCAAACAAAGTCATTTTGCTGAATATCAGATATCAATAATTAATAAGATTATACTAACTTAGTATCACCCCACGTAGTTTCAATCAAAATCGTTGAAAACGTCTTAATCGGCAGTAAACAAATTCCACAAATCTATTTTCACATATGAGCATGGCATCGTTGTACAAAGCAGACCTCTAATTTAAGCTTCGGATATTATGGTATGTCGTAATAAAGCTTAAAACGTGAAGCTTGCGCAGGTGAAAGAAGGAAGTATTGTTATTTTTATAGTACAACTATAATGTCAATAAGCAATATTAATAATTCTAATTCCACTTCCAAGCACACCAAGCATACCCTACACATTAAATATTCATTTTCACTCACACTGACCTGTACACAGTCACGCTAGACTAACTCATGACATAAGTGTACACTTTGAAATAATTCAACACTCTTCGCTTCATAACACTTATGATACACAATAAGTACAACAGTAAGCCTTCTTAACGCTAAACAAACCGACACATCCGCTTATATTTGACGTCATTATGATTTCAATCATAAACACTCACTCCGCCATCGTTCAACTTCATATGATACGTTCAAGTTAGAATCGGGTACAGCGGTTGCTGTCATGTGTCGATACTATCCGGGGATCCGCAATCAGGTACGGTGGTGACTGTGGGCATTGTATAAAATGTGTCATGACCCGACCCGGTCAGATGTTAGAGACGTGACCTCTGACTGCGTTCCGTGCTTCCAGGTCACGAAAAGACAACAACCAGGACAACTTCATATAGTTCTGGATTTCAACCGTTGTAGATGCATAGGCCCGGCTTGTGTATTCCCTCAGGCTACAGGACATGGCGCCGTATCTCCAGTTCCAGGTAAAAACGAAAGCACCTTCCAGTTAAATTTGAAAATGTATTACATTGGCTCCAGCATTAATCGTTTTCTTTACTCGAACCTTGCTTTGTTCTTATAAAATGTTTTTTTAACTAAAGGTTTCAGTTTATAGCATTCGGATCCGACTGGGCCGAGACCTGCAAATAATCTAAGGTCCGCCGTGCAGCTCCCACAGGTGGTAAGAACCCAATTAGATCAGGAAATATATGCTTGGCAGAGTTATTAAACCCTTTAACAAACCTCCATTTCTAGATGTTATTGCCGATACGCCTGATAGATAAAAAGGTGTCGGTCGCCACTGAGGGTACGAACAGGCTGACACATCATATTACAATACATTGTTCTTCTGTCTTCTGTCAGCTATTGCGTTGTGTCGGGAATTTGGTGTACATCACTACTGACAATCTGGATAATATAGAAAGCTGCAGTGTTGAGGAGTCTTCACATTCTTCGAAAATGTTCTGGGTGGATTTGATAAGGCAGCGCTTGCTGTGAGAAGTCCCATTCGCTGTCTGGGCTGCGTGTAGAGGGGGCAAGGGCCCTTAGCTGATGATGAGCCTAACCAGTCTGGCTGCCAGGATCACCAAAACCCTCTTTGCCGCATTTCTGTAATGTTATCTGTACATATTAATAAGGGCCTGATGATTTGCCCCTCTCCGTGGATGGCCTAGATATGAAGGTTTTATTCACTTTAACATTACCCAGGTAGGGCTAACCCCTGAAATTGGTTCAAAACTGGGTTACAGAATGTCAAGACGAAAGTCATCTTTTAACTCCGCAGCCCAGTCAGCCTCCATCCGGTATACAAACCAACCAAACTTGAGAGGAGCACAGAACCCATCCAAGAATATCTTGTACACAACAGTGAGTGAGTGAGTGAGTTGGGTTTACCGTCATTGTTAACAGTATTCCAGTTATATCGCGGCGTGTCAGCTTAATGTGGGAGAAAAGCCCGAAGTGATGCAGGTCTCAGACGTTTACCACTTCGGGTATGGTGCTGACAAACCTTGAAACATAATTTGGGCGAACCGGGATTCGAACCCACAGTCATAGGTATCTGGTGCCCAAGGGACGCAACACTGCACAGCAAATCGCGGCGCCTTAAACGAGTGGGCCACCCGTGCCCCCTTTGTACACAACAACTGAAGTCCACACTCCCTGAGCAACAGGGTGGCTAGAAATACCACGAGTAAATGGCATATTACTAAAGCAACATTGGGACAAAACCTTGCTAATGTATGCACACTTGACAGAACTTCCGTGACCAGCTCCGGCGACTAAAATAATATATTCGCCGTGAACCTGTTGAGCTAACTGGCAACATTCGTCAGGCGCCTTTGCATGAACCCTCAGTTTCAACAGTATAAGAAGACCCGAAATTGCAAATGAACGTTTGCATTATTCTCTCTAAATTCCTTGAATCAGTTGTCACTGATGACCCACACATAGGCTAAAAAAAGAAATGAAATTTTCAAAACGCCAAAAGACATGTTGGAAAAATTTTAAAACAAAATACAAGACTAAAAAAAAAGAGAAAATTCTAAAATCAAATACTTGATTCTCTGAAGGCAAAATTAAAGGTTTGGACAGAAAGAACGAGAAGGAAAAGAAAAATAGGTTATAAAGCAAAATAAACTGTTCAAATATAATCTAATGAAAAACAATTAAATGACACCAATGACAGTGATGAGAAAAGACACACCATAGGATTCGAGTGAAAGGTTTTGGAACAGTTGTGGGCTTTACCCGACAACTCCAAACTCGAGGAACCATGGGTTGAGGATAATGATAATGTAGTTGACAAAATAAAGTCACCATTGTTGTGTTTCATTACACCCATTTGTCTGAAAAGGGTAATTAAAAAGTTCAAATCTAATATGGCGCCAGGGCCTGATGGTATTCGAAACCGGTTTTGGAAACTGTTCCCTTGTGTCTGAACACCATTACTTCACTGTTTTAAATTCTCTGCCATCATCCCCAGATACAACAGGCCATGAACGATACCCTCACCCGACGTACCAAATACATTTGCCACCCTGTTGCTCTCAACAGGGAACTGGACCATCTCGAGGAAATATTCGCCTTCCTAAAAGTTACGCTGCCCACCTAATCTCCACAACCATCCACAAGACCCTCAAGAACTCTGATCCCATACCCAAACCTGCCCATCAGAATTACCATACCCTATCAAGGCTCTGTCACTCATCAGATTTCACGCCTCATCAAGAACAAAGCCAACATAGATGTCAACTTTTCTAGCGGCAAGTCCATCAAGACTCATCTATAAGCCAATAACAGAGGCACAATCAGTGTAAGTTCCAACTCCAGAGGATGTATATACCAGATCCCTTGCAACTGTGGCCACCAGTACATTGGAGAAACCCTCAGACCCCTCAACACCCGACTCAAAGAACATCAGACCTCTGTCAACAAACTAGACCAGAAATCCGCTATTTCAAAACAGATCCTCCAGAACCAAGACCATAACATCATGTGGGAATCCACCAAAGTCCTGTATACCAACAACAACTAGCGACAAAGAAAAGTACAAAAAGCCATTGACTTCAGGAGACACCAGCCAGCCATGAACCGTGACCAGAGAACCAGGGAACCTTTCTGCCGAGTGCTTTGGACTTATTGCTTTGATCTTTGTCTAATTATCAAGCTGGCTTCCATTTGCTCATTGCTATTTCTATTCTTTTACCTATCAGAGCTAATTACCCCCGGCCTCCCGTTTGCCCATTGTCCATTGCCAATTACCAATCAGTGATATTTTAAGTCCAGGCTTCCATAACTATCAGCGCTAATTTCTGTAAAGTGTTGGCTTCCATTACCTATTGCTAATCACCTATCAGCGCCGATTATCTGTTGGCTTCCCTTGTTTAGTTTCCACCTTTTGTTATCTTATTACTTTTGTTGTTTTTACATGACATTGTACATATATATGGTCTCTGCCTCATAGCATTCTTACAATTATACTCTCTAGAAGCTAACATAAACCAAGACCAAAACCCTCAACCCCTAATCACCAGCACGCGTAGAATAACCTCAACTAGAAACGGAAAAACGGTCCCAACCTCCATTGTCATAATCAACTTCAAAAAGACCGCTAAATTCCCTGAAGCCCCCAAACACATATCCTTCGGAGCCCACACCAACTTAGAAGTCAAACCCTATATAAAGCAGGTTAAGCAATGTACAAAGTGCCTCAAATACAACCACACTGCCTCCCAATGCACATACCGTAAAACTAAATGTAAAAAATGCGCACAAACAGACTACCCAGGCACATGCACACCCTTGTGCATCCACTGCAAATCCACCCAACACACTTCACTCTCAAACCAATGCCCATACAGACACACACTCACCCAGCAGGCCAACAAACACATAAACATAGACACGGCTAAAATCCAAACACGAAAATTTGCTACACCTGCATCTAAACCACTCCTCCCTACACCACACCCAAACACCATCCCACAAACAAACTACACACCCATAACCGACAGCTCTGTCTGGGGCCCCTACCGAGAAACCGCACCCACCTCACACATACAAGCAGCCACTCAACCAACCACGAACCCTCCCACATCTCACATAGCCAAAACATCAACCCCCGCATGCAAAACAAACCTCAAAATGACCACCACAACACGACCCTCATCCAAGCACCCTACAGCCCATATGGTAACAACGCTCTCCCACAAGCAAGCACAACAACAAAACACAAACACTATGAAATCATCAGCTACACCCATCCCACAAACACCTTCACAATCCTCCACATCACATGCCTCCCCCATGGAAACTCAATCAGCTAAACCTAATCTAACCGATGACGAAGATTTCTCCACTACTGAGGAAACAATAGACACTACTCCAACTAAAACAAACCAAACTCCCCAACCAGCCAACATCCAAAACCTAAACAACCTCACCTTACTCCTAGCATACATGCATAGTCAAAACTCACCAAAAGCTAGCATGAAATCCTTCTACAAAGTAGCTTTCAATCTAAAATTAACCAATCTTCCCTTCTTCCTCTTTAACCTCCATCTAAAAGAACTCACCGAATAAAATAAAAAATAAAAAATAAATCACCAATCACCCGAACCCAATATTCGAAGGACTAAATATTTTTCAGTGGAACGCCAACGGACTCACCTCCCACGGCCATGAACTAAAAACTAAATTTAAACTAAATAAAGGCCCTCACATTGCTTGTATACAGGAAACCAAATTCTCAAAAAAATCCAAATTCACACTACCTAACTACAACTCAGTTAGAACTGACAGAGCTAAACCGAAAACAAGAAGAGCCGCAGGAGGACTAATCATATTTATCAGGGAAGATATAAATTACGAAGAAATAAAAATAGACACGCCAAACCTAGAAGCCAACGGCATTAAAATCACATTAAATAACCGAAACATAAACATCATAAATATTTACCACTGGGCGGAACAAAAAGTCCAACCCGAGGATCTAAACAAACTACTCCAAATAAGCGATAAATCTACTATATTCCTAGGAGACTTTAACGCTCACCATCCTACATGGAGCATAGATGATACAATAGATAATCATGGCAAATTAATCTCCGAATGGATAGAAACAAACGACCTAGTACTCCTTAATAGCAACCAACCCACGAGGTACGATAAGATAAACCAAAAAATGTCGGCTATCGACCTAACCATATGCACCGCAGATCTAGCCCAAAGTACTCAATGGGAAGTGCACGACGTCCCGCTAGGTAGTGACCACTTCCCCATAAACATAACCATAGGAAATACAAACGTACCAATCCAAACAGAAAACCAAGAACCAAAATTCCATTACAATAAAGCTAACTGGGACCAATTCCAAGATATCTGCAACGAAGCTAACTTAAACGAAATAGAAAATAATCATCCAGAAACCTATTGTAAAAACCTAACAGACTATATAATAAACGCAGCCAAAACCTCCATCCCCTTCAAAACATCTAAGACAGGCAAACCGACGGTACCATGGTGGAATGAGGAAATAGAACAGACTAGACGAAAACGTAAATCAGCCTTCAATAAAGCAAAACGCGACTACAAATATTTAAACATAGCCCACGAACTAAACCACCAGGTTCAAAAACTAGTCCAAATAGCCAAAAGTAGAGACTGGAAAAAATTATGCGAAGGTATAAATAACCGTACAGATGCCAGAACGGTCTGGCGCAAAATCCACGCCATCAGAGGCTTAAAACGACATAAAAAAAACCCTAACATTGACAACTCAACCAACCCCGCCCAAAAAGCAAATAATCTCGCCAACCACTTTTCGGCCGTTAGCAGTAACACCAACTTCAGTAAAAAATTCCAAGATAAACTTAAAACAGAAAACAAACCCACAAAAGAACCAAACAATAACAATCTAGAAATAAATCAACCCTACACAATGGAGGAGCTCCTCTACGTAATCCAAAACAGGAAAAAGGGCACAGCCCCAGGATTAGACCTAACTTCTTACCAAATAATTAAAAAACTCCCCCTAAAACTACTCCAGGCACTACTCAAACTATACAATCTCATCTACCTAAACGGACAGGTTCCTACTCCCTGGAAACAGGCCCTAGTCATACCAATCCCTAAACCTAATAAACCAGCTAATCAAGCTAACTCATATAGACCAATATCCCTAACTTCAAACTTATGTAAAGTAATGGAATCAATGGCTAAAAATAGATTACAACATTACTTAACCCAAAATAACATCATAAACCCAGATCAAAGCGGTTTCACTCCTGGCCGCTCAACCCTAGATAACCTCACCCGACTAGAACAAGATATTAAGACAGGACAGCTAAATAAACAATATACCACAGGCATCTTCTTAGACTTCTCTAAAGCTTTCGACATGGTATGGCACGATGGGCTAATACAAAAACTTAAAAAAATAGGACTCAAAGGTCAGATACTAAACTACATCCAGGACTTCCTAAACAAACGTAAAATAACCGTGGGTATAGACCAAACTCTATCGGACCAATGTCCCCTAGAAAATGGTACTCCACAGGGCAGTATCCTCAGCCCCACCCTCTTCAATATAATGATAAACGATCTATTCGAGGGCCTATCCCCTAAAGTAAACACATCAAAATTCGCGGATGATGGAGCCATCTGGATCCGCACTAAAAGCATGAAAATGGTCCAAAATTTACTCCAAAAATCTCTTAATAAAATACAACAATGGGCTGACAAATGGGGCTTCTCCCTTAACTCAGAACAAACAACAGGAATAGTATTCAATCATAAAAACATGAAACCCGCCTCCCCAATCCTCCAGCCAAACAATCAAACAATCAAATTTAAAAAACAAACCAAATTCTTAGGACTTATTTTCGATGAACATCTCACCTGGGATGCTCACATCCAAAACCTAACAACTAAATGCAGTAAAGACCTAAACACCCTAAGATGCCTTACTGGCTCTAACTGGGGAGCATCCAAAGATACCCTCCTCTCTCTCTACATATCACTAATTAGATCAAAACTAGACTACGGCTGCGCCATATACAACACCCTAAACAACTCTCTATCTAAAAAAATTGACTCAATACAATATCAGGCTCTCAAACTAATTACACGCACCCAACATGGCACCTCCTACACCTCACTTCAGGCCTTAACAGGAGAAATGCCACTAAGTCTACGCAGGGAACAACTAAGCTTAAATTTCTGGGCCGCGTCCCAATCAAACCCTCTCATCCAAAACTTAATAAACCAAAACATCAGCCCCAAAAACCAAGCTCTAGCTCGTAAACACCCCTTACTTACCCCAATATCCCAAAGAATAACAAACTACCTAAATGAACACCAAATTAAAAATCTTAAACAAAACTGCAAACAATCAAATATCTTCACCCCTAAACTTAAAATACCCAAAATAGACACAACACTAGCTAGCCAAATAAATAAACAAACCGACCCAAACATAGCTAAAACTACCACACTAGCATACATACACGAAAATTGGCCAAATTGGTGTCACATTTACACGGACGGATCCTCAGATCCGACCTCCAAACACACAGGTTTCGGAGTCCATACCACACAACCAACTAAAACCACACAATCCTTCCGACTCCCAAACAACCAATCAATATTCACGGCAGAACTAATGGGCATGGCCTCAGCCCTCCATAATCAAGAATCCAAAAACCACAAAAAAATCCTAATACTTACCGACTCCCTAAGTGGACTGCAAGCCCTCCAAAACAAAAATACCAAAAACCGACCTAAATTAATAAATCAAATACTTAAAAGCTCCAACGACCTAACTAAGGCAGGCAAACAAATAACCTTCTTGTGGATACCCGCCCACGTAGGAATATACGGTAATGAAAACGCCGATAAAGCAGCTAAACTATCCCTCAAAATCCCAGAAATAAGCTTAAACTTACCCATCTCAAAATCAGAAATTAAAAGTGTAAACAAGCAAAAAATCACCCAAAAATGGCATAACCTATATCTAAACTCAAATAGCCAAATCAAAAAAGTGCTCAGCAAACCACTAACCAAACCAAAAATTCTCCATCCATCCAAAAAAATCGACAGAGTAATCACTAAACTCCAAACAGGACACACCAACCTAAATAACCACCTAAAAAAAATTAAAAAACACACTACAGGTAACTGCCCACACTGCAAACAACCAGAAACCCCAGAACACGCACTCATCCACTGCACACACTACCTAACACATCGAACCGCATTACAAACCACCCTCAATCTAAACAAGGCTCTAACTCTAGAAGCAATACTAAACCCACAAAATAAACTAGAAAACTTCAAGGCCTTAGGCGTATTCTTAATCAAAACGGAACTAATAAAACGCATCTAAAAACACAATAACTCACCAAATCAAAATCACATAAACAAACAAACATCCACAATACCCAGCTCCCTTAGTTCTCCTCCCCAATCCCATCGGCATCTATTCCAAATCTCAAAATTCCCAAATTCTATATAAGCAACCCCTAAAACCCCCCTCTTGGGTTGCACAGACCACCTTCGCCCCTTTCGGAAACACATTAAATGGCCTGGCCGGGCCCGTGTGCGAAATACGCATCAGTCGGAAAGCGCACGTTAAATCTCCAAAGTAAGTAAGTAAGTAAGTAGCATTCTTACTATAAATAAAAACTAAAAACTAAATCACCAATCACCCGAACCCAATAATGGAAGGACTAAATATTTTTCAGTGGAACGCCAACGGACTCACCTCCCACGGCCTTTAAACTAAATAAAGGCCCTCACAATGCTTGTATACAGGAAACCAAATTCTCAAAAAAATCCAAATTCACACTACCTAACTACAACTCAGTTAGAACTGACAGAGCTAAACCGAAAACAATAAGAGCCGCAGGAGGACTAATCATATTTATCAGGGAAGATATAAATTACGAAGAAATAAAAATAGACACGCCAAACCTAGAAGCCAACGGCATTAAAATCACATTAAATAACCGAAACATAACCATCATAAATATTTACCACTGGGCGGAACAAAAAGTCCAACCTGAGGATCTAAACAAACTACTCCAAATAAGCGATAAATCTACTATATTCTTAGGAGACTTTAACGCTCACCATCCTACATGGAGCATAGATGATACAATAGATAATCATGGCAAATTAATCTCCGAATGGATAGAAACAAACGACCTGGTACTCCTTAATAGCAACCAACCCACGAGGTACGATAAGATAAACCAAAAAATGTCGGCTATCGACCTAACCATATGCACCGCAGATCTAGCCCAAAGTACTCAATGGGAAGTGCACGACGTCCCGCTAGGTAGTGACCACTTCCCCATAAACATAACCATAGGAAATACAAACGTACCAATCCAAACAGAAAACCAAGAACCAAAATTCCATTACAATAAAGCTAACTGGGACCAATTCCAAGATATCTGCAACGAAGCTAACTTAAACGAAATAGAAAATAATCATCCAGAAACCTATTGTAAAAACCTAACAGACTATATAATAAACGCAGCCAAAACCTCCACCCCCTTCAAAACATCTAAGACAGGCAAACCGACGGTACCATGGTGGAATGAGGAAATAGAACAGACTAGACGAAAACGTAAATCAGCCTTCAATAAAGCAAAACGCGACTACAAATATTTAAACATAGCCCACGAACTAAACCACCAGGTTCAAAAACTAGTCCAAATAGCCAAAAGTAGAGACTGGAAAAAAATTCTGCGAAGGTATAAATAACCGTACAGATGCCAGAATAGTCTGGCGCAAAAGACACGCCATCAGAGGCTTAAAACGACATAAAAAAAACCTAACATTGACAACTCAACCAACCCCGCCCAAAAAGCAAATGATCTCGCCAACCACTTTTCGGCCGTTAGCAGTAACACCAACTTCAGTCAAAAATTCCAAGATAAACTTAAAACAGAAAACAAACCCACAAAAGAACCAAACAATAACAATCTAGAAATAAATCAACCCTACACAATGGAGGAGCTCCTCTACGTAATCCAAAACAGGAAAAAGGGCACAGCCCCAGGATTAGACCTAACTTCTTACCAAATAATTAAAAAACTCCCCCTAAAACCACTCCAGGCACTACTCATAACCTCGCCCGACTAGAGCAAGATATTAAGACAGGACAACTAAATAAACAATATACCGCAGGCATCTTCTTAGACGTCGCTAAAGCTTTCGACATGGTATGGCACGATGGGCTAATATAAAAACTTTAAAAAATAGGACTCAAAGGTCAGATAATAAACTACATCCAGGACTTCCTAAACAATCGTAAAATAACCGTGGGTATAGACCAAACTCTATCGGACCCATGTCCCCTAGAAAATGGCTCTCCACAGAGATAAACGATCTATTCGAGGGCCTATCCCCTAAAGTAAACACATCAAAATTCGCGGATGATGGAGCCATCTGGATCCGCACTAAAAGCATGAAAATGGTCCAAAATTTACTCCAAAAATCTCTTAATAAAATACAACAATGGGCTGACAAATGGGGCTTCTCCCTTAACTCAGAACAAACAACAGGAATAGTATTCAATCATAAAAACATGAAACCCGCCTCCCCAATCCTCCAGCCAAACAATCAAACAATCAATTTTTTAAAAAACAACAAATTCTTAGGACTTATTTTCGATGAACATCTCACCTGGGATGCTCACATCCAAAACCTAACAACTAAATGCAGTAAAGACCTAAACACCCTAAGATGCCTTACTGGCTCTAACTGGGGAGCCTCCAAAGATACCATCCTCTCTCTCTACATATCACTAATTAGATCAAAACTAGACTACGGCTGCGCCATATACAACACCCTAAACAACTCTCTATCTAAAAAACTTGACTCAATACAATATCAGGCTCTCAAACTAATTACACGCACCCAACATGGCACCTCCTACACCTCACTTCAGGCCTTAACAGGAGAAATGCCACTAAGTCTACGCAGGGAACAACTAAGCTTAAATTCCTGGGCCGCGTCCCAATCAAACCCTCTCATCCAAAACTTAATAAACCAAAACATCAGCCCCAAAAACCAAGCTCTAGCTCGTAAACACCCCTTACTTACCCCAATATCCCAAAGAATAACAAACTACCTAAATGAACACCAAATTAAAAATCTTAAACAAAACTGCAAACAATCAAATATCTTCACCCCTAAACTTAAAATACCCAAAATAGACACAACACTAGCTAGCCAAATAAATAAACAAACCGACCCAAACATAGCTAAAACTACCACACTAGCATACATACACGAAAATTGGCCAAATTGGTGTCACATTTACACGGACGGATCCTCAGATCCGACCTCCAAACACACAGGTTTCGGAGTCCATACCACACAACCAACTAAAACCACACAATCCTTCCGACTCCCAAACAACCAATCAATATTCACGGCAGAACTAATGGGCATGGCCTCAGCCCTCCATAATCAAGAATCCAAAAACCACAAAAAAAATCCTAATACTTACCGACTCCCTAAGTGGACTGCAAGCCCTCCAAAACAAAAATACCAAAAACCGACCTAGATTAATAAATCAAATACTTAAAAGCTCCAACGACCTAACTAAGGCAGGCAAACAAATAACCTTCTTGTGGATACCCGCCCACGTAGGAATATACGGTAATGAAAACGCCGATAAAGCAGCTAAACTATCCCTCAAAATACCAGAAATAAGCTTAAACTTACCCATCTCAATATCAGAAATTAAAAGTGTAAACAAGCAAAAAATCACACAAAAATGGCATAACCTATATCTAAACTCAAATAGCCAAATCAAAAAAGTGCTCAGCAAACCACTAACCAAACCAAAAATTCTCCATCCATCAAAAAAAATCGACAGAGTAATCACTAAACTCCAAACACACACCAACCTAAATAACCACATAATTATTTTTTTTAAAAACACACTACAGGTAACTGCCCACACTGCAAACAACCAGAAACCCCAGAACACGCACTCATCCACTGCACACACTACCTAACACATCGAACCGCATTACAAACCACCCTCAATCTAAACAAGGCTCTCACTCTAGAAGCAATACTAAACCCACAAAATAAACTAGAAAACTTCAAGGCCTTAGGCGTATTCTTAATAAAAACGGAACTAATAAAACGCATCTAAAAACACAATAACCTAAAAACACAATAACCTACCAAATCAAAATCACATAAACAAACAAACATCCACCATACCCAGCTCCCTTAGTTCTCCTCCCAAACCCCATCGGCATCTATTCCAAATCTCAAAATTCCCAAATTCTATATAAGCAACCCCTAAACCCCCCTCTTGGGTTGCACAGACCACTTTCGCCCCTTTCGGAAACACATTAAATGGCCTGGCCGGGCCCGTGTGCGAAATACGCATCAGTTGGAAAGCGCACGTTAAATCTCCAAAGTAAGTAAGTAAGCAAGCATTCTTACTTAATTAATCCATTTCCCAAACCCTCCTACTAAAACCAACAACAAATAACCACCGCCCCCGAAACCGCCGCCAAATCGTTGCAGCAAATACACCCCTTCCAGACTCTCAAACCAAACCTCAAACATCACACCCGTCCAAACTCAACCAACCTCTCCACCTGTACCAGAAACAAACCCCCCAAAACGCAAGCTAAACACCTCCACCCAATCCACTCAATCCCCCCTAAACTTCATAACTACATACGCCCTCTTCATCTTTTCAACAGTCCCAGCCAAAATCCTCTCTACAGCATACACAACAAACAAAATAAAAATTTGGTTCAAACGACAAAACATCCCCTACTCTAACATAAAACGCCAAAATAAGGGTTTCCAAATTATACTTCCAAACGAAAAATCCTTGAAGTACACGTCACAACTGAAATCCTGGCAAACATTTACCCGAGGTGTCATAAGAGTCAGCCCTAGAGACACGGATGAGGACCTCACACTATACACCCAAGAGGCTAACTCCAGTCACAACACACAACCCAAATTGTCAGTACCCGCAGAATATACACAACTAGGAATTGAAAAATCTCACTCCACAACCAACCATAATCATCAATTTCAAAAAATCAGAAAAAAATCCAAAAGCTCCAGAATTTTTTTCGCAACTATCACTTTTGGCGCCCAAAAAAAATTAGAAGACCTTATATTAAACCAGTCAAACAATGTACTAAATGCCTAAAGTTTAACCACACAACCTCCAAATGTACGTCTAAAATAACAAAATGCATAAAATGCGCCCAACCACATTGTCCACGATCATGCACCTCGCGGTGCATACACTGCAAAACTACAACTCACACCTCACTATCAAATCACTGCCCCCACAGATACACCCTCACACAACAGGCAAGCAAACACATAGACATCGATGCAGCAAAACTACAAACAAGAAAACCAGCACCACGCACGTCCAAACCACTTCTCCCCACAGCACAGACAAACATCATACCATTACCAAAACCAACACAACAGCACACACAACATCTAGAAAACATAAAATCTGTTTGGGACACATCCACCGAAAATACCTTCATCGCGCCTAACCCACCAACATCCAGGAGATCTCTTACGGCAATGTTCTCCAGACACAACAACGCCACAACATCTACACCCGCAGGCAAAACAAGCCGCAGAGCAAGCAGCATACCCGTACCGACCACTCAAAACACCACAGCCACTAGGGCAACAACTACCAGACCCAAACAAGCACAAGAATCAAACATCACAGCCTCCAAATCCACCATCACCAACAAACAAACAAACACAACAGCAACCCACAACACGACAAATAAACACACAACAAACCAACATGGACACCTCAACCCAAACCATAAGCGTAGAAGACTCACTCGACACATCCAATGTCTTCCTAAACTGGGTTCAGGAAACCCACTTCTCCCCAAAAATTAAATTCACCCTACCTAATTATAACTCGGTAAGACTCGACAGAGTTAAATCTCGCCCAGACAGAGCAGGCGGGGGCCTAATCATATATATCAGGGAGGACATGAAACATAAAGAAATACCAATGAAAACCCAAAATCTAGAAGCTAATGGTATACAAATAACTCATCACAACCGAAAAATAAACATTGTAAACATATACTAGTGGACAGTGAAACAAATTAAAACTGAAGACTTAGAAACCCTAAATCCGCTAAGCCATAAATCCACCACCCCTCCTGGGATGTTCAACATAAAACAGACCAAACCGGCAAATCCATAGCCGAATGGATAGAACAAAAAAAAAACTAATACTACTAGATAACAAGCAACCAACTAAATATGATAAAATTAATCCAAATATGTCAGCTATAGACCTAACAATCTGTACCCCTGATCTCGCCCAAAGCACTTTGTGGGAAGTGCATGAAGAGCCACTGGGCAGCAATCACTTTCCAATCCACATAACCATAGGAAACCCCAAATGGACCACAAGAACCAAAATTCAATTACAACAAGGCAGACTGGGACAAATTCAAAGCACCATGCAAACAGATCAACCTAGCGGATCTCGAAAATAAAGACCCCGAACAATACTGCCAAAACTTAACAGAATGCATAATCAACATAGCAAAAAAAACAATCCCCTTCACAACACCAATGATAGGCAAAACCACAGTACCCTGGTGGACCGAGGACATTAAAAAAAATAGGAAAAAAACGCAAAAGCGCATTTAATATAGCTAAACGAGACTACACATATCTAAAGATAGCACATCAATTAAACCATGAAGTACAAATCTTAGTCAAAACGGCAAAAGAAAAAAACTGGAAAAAATTCTGCGAAGAAATAAACCATCACCCAGACGCAAGAACAATATGGCGCAAAATGCACGCATTCCGGGGCATTAAACGAACCAAAAAAACACCAAACATAAATAACTCGACAAACCCTAAACAAAAAGCAAATAACCTCGCAGACCACTTCTCAGCCAGTAGTAGTAATAGTAACTTCCCTGACGAATTCCAAAAAAAATTTAAAAAAACAAAATAAATTCTTCAAATTACCCAAAGATGATAACCTAGAAATTAACCAACAATATACACTAGAGGAACTACTCCATGTTCTAAATAATAGAAAAAAAGGAACCGCCCCAGGACTTGACCTTACTTCATACCAAATAATTAAACAGCTACCTCAAAATCTTCTGGAACCACTACTTAAACTATACAATCTCATCTACCAAAACGGCCAGGTTCCTACTTCATTGAAAGAGGCATTGGTCATCCCAATACCAAAGCCGAACAAACCAGCAAACGAAGCAAACATCTACAGACCAATCGCCCTAACCTCAAACGTATGTAAAATCATGGAGGCAATGGTCAAAAATAGACTCCCAACACTATCTAGACCAAAACAATATAATAAACCAAGATCAAAGTGGATTCACCCCAGGCCGATCAACCTTAGACAACCTCGCCTGATTAGAAGAAGACATCAAAACGGGCCAACTAAACCGACAATACACAAAAGGCATACTTCTAGACTTCTCTAAAGCTTTCGATATGGTATGGCATAACGGGCTAATACAAAAACTAAAAAAGGCAGGACTTAAAGGCCAAATAATAAACTATATCCAAGACTTCCTAACTAATCGCAAAATAACCGTGGGTATCGACCAAACGCTATCGGACCAGGCTCCCTTAGAAAAAAGGCACACCCCAAGGTAGCATTCTAAGCCCAACACTTTTCAACATTATGATTAATGACCTATTCGAGGGAATACCCAATAAAATTCAAACTTCCAAATACGCGGATGATGGAGCCCTCTGGGTCCGAACCAGAAGCATAAATATGGCTCAAAAATTACCGCAGAATGCATTAAATAAAATTCAAATATGGGCAAATAAATGGGGTTTCTCACTTAATGCCGAAAAACCACAGGCATAGTATACAAACACATAAATATGCGTGCAAACACCCCCAAACTATAGTCTGGAAGTTAATTTAAGGTACCGACGTTTACTACAATATCTGAAAAACTGTTGGACCAACTCCAGTCAAAGTTAGTATGAGATTAGTAAACAGTCATACATAACTGGATATTACATTTAAGGACAATCGGTGCATGAATAAAAAATCTGTCTATTTAGCTATCACTATATTTCATCAACAACCAGACCTGTTCGTCACGGGTGGAACGAGCATTCATTGTAACAGCCATCTGCATAATGCTACCCCTGCGTCACAGGGCCATATGACACAGTTAAACCAATCAACTCAACTCTAAAGGTCGCACGGGAATCACGCACGCACGAATACGGTGTTAGCATTAGATTTCATGATGTCTCAGTGCAAGCATCTTTCCGCTGATGCGAAAGGTTTCGTTGTTAAAATATTTGAATACTTTAAGGCTGAACGTGAAAGACGTTCGCCCTTCTTTGACATTTCAAAGTACATGAAAAGAACAATTCATGCGTTACAGCTTCCCAAACAAACCGTAGTTAAGATTTTGAACTCTCATAAAAACACATGCTCCCCTGCACATCCCTTAGGGGGCATCTCAAAACAGGATAGGAAATTAAACTAAGATTCCTGATATGAAAGTTGTCCGGGACGTGATTCGGCGGTCAACACGAGAAAATGAATTTATTTCAACACGAAAACTAAAACAAATTCTCCTTACCTAAACACACTACGCTGCCTGACAGGCTCCAACTGGGGGGCCTCCAAGGAGACCCTACTATCACTTTACAAATCTCTAATTAGATCAATAAAAGACTATCGATACCAAATATACAACACCTTAAACTCCTCATTAAGCGATAAACTAAACTCAATTCAATATCAAGCACCCAAGATAATCACACGCACTCAGCATGGCACGCCGCGCATATCGCTACAGGCACTTAGAGGCGAAATACCCCTGGATCTACGCCGAGAACATCTAACAATATATTACTGGGCCTCAGCCCAACAAAACCAACAAATCCAACAGATCCTTAAAATTAACATAAGACTCCAAGCTCTAGCTCGCAAAAACCCTCAATTAACACCAATCTCTCAACGCATAACAACTTACCTAAATACACACAACCTAAATAATTTACAGTTAAACACAGCACAAAAATAATACCTTCACACCCAAACTTCAAACCCCCAAAATCGACATATCTCTCTCCACCAGACTAAATAAAGAAACTGATCCAAATACCGCTAAATCCATCACACTTGCATACATTCAAGAAAAATGGCCAAATTGGTGTCACATTTACACAGACGGATCCTTTGACCCGGGCTCAAAACGCACACGATTCGGCATCCATATCAACAAACCCCAAAAAGAAACACAGTCATATAGGCTCCCAAATAATCAATCAATTTTCACAGCCGAATTAATGCGGATAGTAACATCCCTGCACAGCGATCAAATAAATAGACACCAAAAAACCCTAATCCTTTCAAACTCATTAAGTGGTCTTCAGGCCATAAAAAACAAAAACACGAAAAACGCCCAAAACTTATACAACAGATAATTAAAAGCGCCAACAATCTAGGTAAAGACATTGAAATAGTTTGGATCCCTGCCCACGTTGGAGTGTTTGGCAACGACGAACACGCAGATAAAGCAGCCAAATCAGCACTAAAACTAAAAGAAGTAAGTATCAACCTACCAATATCAAAAAAAAGAAATTAAAAGTATCACAAAGGAAAAAATCTTCCAAAAGTGGCAAAATAACTATCAGAAATCTGATCTCAAACTAAAACACCTGCTACAAAAGCCACTCAAAAAAAAAAAAAACCATCATAAAACCAAAACATTTGACAAAATAATAACTAAACTACAAACAGGCCACACTAAGTTAAACTTCCACCTACACAAAATTAAAAAACACCAAACCGGTAAATGCCCCCACTGCAACTTAAAAGAAACGCCCGAACGCGTAATACTATATTGCACACATTACCAGCAACACAGAACAACACTCCAAACCACACTAATTTGCAACAATTAAAGGACACTAGCAACTGTACTGAACCCCCTAAATGACTTACAAACCTTTAAAGCACTAGGCATATATCTAATCAAAACAGGCCTACTTGGTCGCATTTAAAAATAAAAGTACAACAAACAAGCTGCCAATAAACCCTAAAATTCTAAACCTATAAAAACACACAACCTCCTTTTAGTCTCACCTCCACAGGTGTCTTACAGATCCTGTGTCATCATACAGCGCTTCCAATGACATATGTTACATGGAGCAGAAAGGAGCCATAATAGGATGTTGAGGTTGTAAGAATCAATTGGTGGTTCATAAAATTATCCTTGAAAAGACTCAAACTTCCCACTGTAACCTCTCAGTGTGTTGGACAGACAACAGATAAACTGATTAATCTGTACCTCGCGAATGGATTTTGAGGTCATTGGAATGTTTTGACCGCCCAGGCGACTACTGCTTTTAACTCAAGTCATTAAGTCCTGGACCTCCCCAGCACAGATCCCCAACATCTCTTACTCACCTCATTTACATGGATGACATTGAACCTATTGCCAATGGCGAAAACAGATTATAATTGTCGAGTCCCTTTCTAATGATATTGGCATGTTCTTTGGGCTCGACAATATTCTTCATCTGAAACGAGGCAAAGTAAAAGAGTGAGGAACAGTCAGTTTACTTCCGGTAGGAATTATTGACCATCTCGTCGAAGGTCAGGCCTATACGTTACAAGGGATGCAGGTTAGGGAGAAACTCCAGAAGGCTCATATCCAGGAAAAACTTCGGGCAGATCACAAATGTAGTCTTAAGAAAATCTGGAGTTAAGAGCTGAGCGCTGTACCCGTCCTTTCATATTCGTTTGGTGTTTATGATTGAACTTCTAGAAATTCAGGTTATTGATACCCTCACAAGAAGAATCATGTCAGACAATAGATCCCACCAATCTCGCTCTTCCCTCAAGGGCGGGGGCACGGGTGGCCAAGTCGCTTAAGGCGCCGCGATTCGCTGTGCAGAGTTGCGTCCCTTGGCCACGCCAGAATCTCGGTTCGCTCCGAAAATGCTTCTAGGTTTGTCAGCTCCATACCCGTGCTCGTGGGTTTCACCGAAGTGGAAAACTTCAGAAATCTGCATCACTTCGGGCTCTCCTCCCACATTAAGCTGACACGCCGTGACATAACTTGAATAATGTTAAAAGCGACGTTAAACCCAACTCACTCACTCACTTACTCACTCCCTCGATCGCATATCGTGGACTGATTAACGTGGAGGCTCTTCATGACAGAATTGTATTGTGCACTTTGCACACATTTATTTGTCTGATGATCCTCTTCTAAAGCATGTCATGGCTCATGATGAAAACAGGGCATTCAACAGTTTCCTGAAAGGCGCCAAGTCTGTGTGACATAATCTCCGTGTCTTGTTTGTTTGTCTATTTGTTGTTTAACGCCGCACTCATAAATATTAAAGCTATATGACGGCGGTCTGTAAATAATCGAGTCTTGACCAGACAATCCAGTGATTGACATCATGAGCATCGATCCACGTAATTCGGATACCATGACATGCATCAGCCAAGTCAGCGAGCCTGACCACCCGATCCCGTTAGTCGCCTCTTACGACAAGCATAGTCGTCTTTAACGGCAAACATGGCTGAAGACCAATTCTACACCGGATCTCCGCGGGTCCCACATTTATAGTTGTTATTCTAAATAAATGACGTGTTGAACGAGTGCCAATGAGGAGCGCCTCTTTTTTTCTCGCCATAGAGTGTCAGCATATTTCCTTTGGACCATTCCTTCACATTGTTGAAACACACAAATATCTTTGTTGCTCTCTGGACTGACAGTGCAGATGAGCTAAAGTTGTCAAGTAGCCGTTTAGTCATCTGCATAGAAATGCCTGTGAAGACTATGTTTCTCGATGACATTGCCGAGCTGGATTGTATAAAGTGTGAAAGGCACAGGTCCTAGAACTGAGCCCTGAGAGACACCTACAACAGCTTGACAGGTCTGGAGGATGAGCTATCCAGAATGACGGCGTATGTGGTGTATATACACACTGAGCTCAAACAAATCTCAGAATGTCGTCGAGCTCATCAGTCAGAAACATCAAGCTCAAAACCGAGCTGGTCTAAACTGTCATCATTATCATCATTATCATCATCATCATCATCATCATTATCATCGACGTTGTGGTCGTAGTCATCAACATTGTCATTGTAACTTGACTCTCTAAATAGCTCAGTATTTTTCAAGATGCCACTGGAAGTTTCAGGCCAAGGTGAAATATTGTCACAGTTTGAACACAGAAAGAACATTTCATGTTTTTACTTTTAGAGCATTTTCCGTTTGGCAGGAGAGACAGTGATTCAAATTTTCGCTTTCTGGAATATCTCTCAGATAAGACTGTTTATTGTTTTTTTCCTGCAGATAAGACAATATTGTTGCCTTAGAAAAATCATTATGCTTGATTTGTTAGATGAAACCTGATTGTTTACATTAGTGGAAGATGAAAAATTGTTATTGACACAAAGATTTAATCTAAGATAGCGTTTAGAACTGGGTTCGTGATCATAAATTGTGCTATTTGACCCCTCAGTGGTGTTCTTTCTTACTGCCCTTTTCTTGGCTGCATCAATCTTTGTACGGTCAGTATATCTCATACAAGTAGAGATTACTGCAGTGCATCATATGTTCTCCGCCGTATAATGCCATATGCAGAGAAAGGAAGTGTAAGCACGGGGAGGAGAGGATTGTTGTAAAGTTTAGATTGGTTGTTATTAATGTAGTTATCTTTGGAAAGCACAATAAAAGAAACAGTGTCTTTAAATAGTCAGCACAAGGAAAACCAAGGCAAGAAAACACATAACTGGGCCTGTCAGGCAGAACTTGGTTTATACCCACTATTAGTAGCAATTATATAAAAAATAATTAATTACAAGTCCTATACAGATAACACAACAAATGTCATTCTTAAACATGATTTGGCAGAAAATATCAATTTTTCTGGTCAACATGTTGGCTGGGTTAAATAAAACAAACTTTTGAAATAGTAAACACAAATAAATGTAATGAATCCACTGTAAATGAACTTCAGTCCAAATGTAAAAAAATATGTTCATGCATTCATAAAGGGATTCCCATTCATCCAACAGCAAGGTCAGAACATACAGGTTGGTCAAGTCATCTATAAATATGGAAACTTATCTTACATATTGTAAAAACAAAACTCATAGGTCACATTTCTCAAAACTCACAAACTAAAAATTCAAACGGGTAGATATACAAAAACACCAACCCCATTTGAACAACGTCTCTGTGAAACATGTAATGTCTTAGAAGACGAGTAACGTTATGCACTGTCTTGTATAAAATACAACAGGGAAAGATAATCCCAAATACTACTCAATCATGATAACGGATATGGTACACTCTGTTAAAAGAAATATTTCTTTATCATTTTTACCAACAGTTATCCAGAAACAATTTCCAAGATATGTGATGATATCTACAATTATAAACAAATTCATTGTATGTACAACATTACCATAGTTTTGCTCAATTCTCATATTGTTTCAATATCATTATAATACACATGTTTTAAAATAAAATTGTTATAATGTACCTCCTTTGTATGTTAAATGAACCTTTCCCGCTGGCTGCTTGAATAACATACGATACATTGCCAAGCTAGTGCGCGATAGAGCTATTTGGGTAAGGGAGATAAGCATTCACGCTCAGTGATACAGCTTGAAAAAGATACGATATACAGCATTGCAAGGTCAGCGTGTAATAAAGCTCAATACTACGCCTATTCTCTTCCCCTACCCACAAACCAGACACAAATAACAAACACACGGTGTACGTCCCCTGCGGTACTAGTCGAAGGCCTTTAATTGTCTGCACCATACACATTGTATTAACTTGTATTCCTCCACGAGCCTCTATGGGTTCAATCGATAACCATCTCAGCTCCCTTGCTCTGACGCCACAGTAACGTTGTATCAAACTGTAAGATGATTAGCAAAGAACCTTTTCCGCAACACCCCATTTCCAACTTCTGAAATTAAAGCTGCTTGCTTTATGGCAAGACCTCAGGCAAGATGAACTACTAGCGCTATGACGTCACTCATATACTCCATACAAGCGCCCTCTATACATGAGTTACTACCCTTTGTATCTGGTGTGCGCATGAAGAGAAATCAATTTCATTCTAATTCATTCTATTCAAAGGAAAGAAATTTCATTAACTGAAGGAGATAATCGCTCAATGCGCAATAGTTTATTCTTGCAAAATATGGACCGGTTAACTGTAGCGAAAGGAGATATATCTCCCCTGAACATTTTAGCTCTTTTGAATACAAAATGAATAAATTGTGACATAATGTGACAGGTGATTGGTTAAAACATGTCCAGATTAGGTCACTCCCATTTCATTTTTAAAATGCTTTTTAGAGAAACCAAACTGGCGCACTCCTTCAGTCAAAAACAAACTAACCCTTATACTTTCCCGCCTTCAGGGTGGAGAAGCATAACTCTTTCTATGATAGCCCATGGGGGAGGCAAGGAGGAATATTTAGGGGTTTCCGAGGTAAGGATTGACAGTTGCTGTGAAATTTCATTCTCTTTCCCATGCAGTCGGAGCCAAGAATGCATTGATTCCTTAACTTCGGAGAAACTTGCCTGAGAAAAATGTAGAAGTGGACCATCTTGCCTACATGCCACATGAATGCAGCACTCCATGGATTGGGAGTACTTCGAATGTAATAGAAATAGTATTCTTAGAATTATTAACAATGGTAAATATTGTTCGATAATTCTTGCGAACCCTCTACATCTATTACATCTTTGCCAGAATATACCAGAGGGACCCGGTGGGATCTGCCTCTAGTAACTCCCTGTGTAATTCACAGTAATCCTCTTCTGGAAACTATTATTCACTGATTCTAATCCTGACTCGATATAATTTCCTCTAAATTTCCCCTTGAGGACATGAAAATCAGAAATGTATCAAGAATCAGTCAAATATGTGATACCTTCACTAGAATTACCGTTTTATTTGCTGATCTTGTTAGTAATAATGATGTCATTTCTGGTCTATTTCTACCCAATCACATCATTCCTTGTTAAGTTTGGATTTGTGTCACTAGTACCGGTGCTGACGGCACTTTAGGTGCTGACATCACTTCCGGTATGTCACTTCCCTTTTATTGGATATGACGTCTCTTTATGATCTATTTATGGTCAGATAGATTCCACTTGAGATGGCATGGTTTCCAATTGAGAGTCCACCATGTTTAAGTACAGTTGGTTTGTTTGTTTATTGTTTTACGCCGCACCCAGCAATATTCCAGCTATATGAAGGCGCTCTGTAAATAATCGAATCTCGACCAGACAATCCAGTGACTATTATCATGAGCATCGATCCTTGCAAATGGGATCGATGACATGCTTCAACCATGTCAGCGAGCCTGACCACCCGATCCTGTTAGTTCTTACAACAAGCATAGTCTCCTTTTACGGCAAGCATAGCTTGCTGAAAACCTATTCTACCCCGGCTCTTCACGGTTTAAGTGTAAATTGGCACGGCTCACATATGGCCAAAAACTATGGACACAATGCCATTTAGAAAGTAGTAAAATTTTGTGGTGCACGATTTTACAAACAAGATTGTCTCCCTTTTCAAAGTATATGTGTTCCAAATTAAAGATTACTCAATATAGTCACCAATCAGGTTATGGTGGAACAGTTACATGTCATACGTTTCTACCACTCTTAGCCCCACCAATGTCTTGTTAATAGCATGTTTGTCGATTATCAAAGTCATGCTATATGTCACTGTGTACATAGTGGTTGAATCATTGACTGTCAGTTATGAATGTAATCATATACAGTAGTACCATATGAAGCAAGTTAAGATTACAGCAATACAGACATGCTGATTTTGATCTTTGCATGCAATGTTTATTAACTACGGATACAATCATACCAGTTTGAGGTAATTAAGTAGTTTTTTATCAGCCACATATGCAATTACAGATACACAATGGCATAAGTGACTACCATCTGTTAACGTCATTTGAAATTTCTAGTGCAACTGAACAGAAAGCCTACACAGAGGTTAAGTGAGATTTCTAAATAAACGGGACAAAACTCACTTGATACATTCCTCATGGTACGTCTTTTCTCCCTCTACACTTTTCGTCCCCGGTGGGAGATCTTCACCACAGTATCCACATAGTAACATCTCATCGGGAATCCTTGTTGTTTACATTACCTAGAATGAAAAACGGAGAAATCTGAAATATAAATATATTTAACTTTCAAACAATTAATCACACTATTGTAGATGAGTGAAGCGCAGAATAGTCACTGCAATAGTATAAGATTTCAAACAAATGATTTTATTCTCATCACAGTGTGTTTACATACATAAGCTTTATTTGTCATGTCTTAGATGGATAAAAGATTGGTGTTAGTCATGACCTTTCACGCGCCTTAGATCCAGCATGAGCCGTGAATGACAACACATGTATAGTTAGATGTCCATAGGCAATCTACAAAGGGAATGTATTTACGTTTTGAGGGCTTCGAATTTTGGCGACTGTGACGTCATATAGTTTGCGTCACAATGAGCGGTATGACGGCATAATGGTGACGTGCGATGTAGAGCGAAAGCCTTGCAAAGCTTGCTTTGTTTTCTTTAGGGATGCCCAGCCTCATGTTAACCTACCAAGTTGCCGAGCCTATATGCTATCAATGGCTGTCATATGTTCGAGTGAAGTATTACAGTGTAAACAAACTGCTTGAGTATATACAGCGCCATTGTTTTTTCGGTGATTCCGTAATTCAGATCGACAACCCACTCAAAACACTGGACTGAACCCATGCCGCTTCACTCAGTATATTTGCTAACACCAAAGAGTTCGCGTTTTATTTAGTCATGGTAGAATGGAGATAAACATACCTCACGCTGCGCGTTCAGTTCCAAATTCAATTTAGCGCGGTTAAATCTACAGGTAACCTAGCTCTACATTGAAAACACAGTATGTTTATCTCCTAAATCTACATTCGGAATTAACAATTGGTAGTGTAGTAACCAGAGAACAGGCGGTAACGTCACTAACTGTCACGAGAGCTCAGATATGTGCTGCTCGTTTGCAAACACAGGGGACAACTTGCTCGGTTACTGCATGATGCTTTATAGAGACAAACTACACATGCTAGAAAGTCCGTCAAATTTCTTTTGAACCACCAATAACATGTAACATTTCTTCATTGGCTTGCCTGATCAACCTTTTTGTCGATCTACACATACTAATGAAAAAAGGTGACTTTGCTTTACAAACGAAAATATAAACATATTCTGAAATTAAATAATGCATTTTTTCATACATATCTATGAGTGAGTGAGTGAGCGAGTATGGTTTTACGCCGCTTTTAGCAATATTCCAGCAATATCACGGCGGGGGACACCAGAAATGGGCTTCACACATTGTACCCATGTCGGGAATCGAACCCGGGTCTTCTGCGTGACGAGCGAAAACTTTAACCACTAGGCTACCCGACCGCCCCACATATCCATGAAGACATCTCCTCAACTCTAAGGTCGTGATTCACAAACTGCACGTTCCTGTGGTTTTCTTAATGTGAAGTACACACAATGATTATTTATCACTCAGTTGCTCATAAATGATGCTTTCCCAATGATACCGCTTGCTGAAAACCAACGTCTACACGCAGTGGGGAAGCAACCAATAGGAATGGCGCAACACGAAGATGGCAAGCATTTAAAGGTTCATCTACAGCCGGACATCAATTATGTTTTGCCACGCGCCAGTCGTCCACCTGTGACATCGCGTCAACAAGACAACCATGTTTGGTTGGTGCAGCTAAGGATTCGATACCAAACTGCCAAAATAACAGCGATGCGTCCACCATCAGGCACGCCTAGCTTGGTGTAGACAGCATCTGAGGTTATCAGGCCAGCCCTGACGGTGGTGCAAGGATCTGAAGGCGTCCAGGAGAATGTTTTAGCGACGCTTGCGCTATTTAATGTCATCAGTTTGGGCATGGAAGTGTATTGCTATGGGATGGTATCCCAACTCATGAGAGAACACAGTTCATAATTGTTAATCACAGTTTGAATGGTGTACGCTGACATCATTCGAGATCATGTTCTACCCTTTGTGTAAATGCGGGGACGTGTTGCACGAGTTTTGTCGGTACCCAAGACTGTTTTCAATCATCTGCTGTCTTTAATGCGCCTCTGGTGCCTCGCCTGTATCAGCACCAATGATGGCCACACCCGATATTGACATTGTGATTGCGTTATTACACCACCTTCTCTTAGGGCGAGTCGCTCTGTCTTCTGTTACTAGGTATGGGTTTTATCCATGAATTTGTGATGATCAAATATTGATCAGACGAATCACCAAATAAAATATTGTTATCTTCAACCATTAAACTACTTTATATGAAGCACGGTTACCTTTTCTGATAGTATATATCAAATAAATACTGAATTATTCCTCTTATATGATTATAAGTGTCTGGCATCTGTAAAGAGTATTGAACTCTCTGCTTGTGGTATCAACCACTGGTTTGCCTGACCCAAACTCAATTAGTAATAGGTTGCGGTGATATAACTGGAATAGTTAGTAGTAGCAGCCTCTAAATAATAGAGTTTTAGCCTGGCAAACAAGTGGTTGACACTAGCAGAGGGTACGATGACATGATGATCAGCCATATCCCATATTTTGCAACTTTCCTATCTCATTAGTCGGTTCAGCCCATAAGGCTAGGTTTCCGCAATCACCACATGGGTAGGGTCTAATTTATTCAAACAATATTTTCACCCAAACACAATTCAGCTTTGCAAAGGAATAAAATATATTCCTTATATATGATCATATATGTTCCCAGAAAAGGGACCTGTCCGTGACACCTGTAGTAAAATGGAATGACAGAGAATTCCGAAAACTCATAATTTATTTATACACATGATCGAAATTACTGCAACCTTATTCACAAAAGCTTCATTCCCCAGGGTACATTGTTTTTGTAAAGAGGACACTACTTAGAGTTACCTTCATGTATGTTGCGTGTCGATTCCCAAATTGAAACAATATGTTAATCAAGAAATCTGTATGTAAAAGAACTGCGTGTGAAACCAACAACCAACAAGTTGTATACAATGCTTCACCCGCTTCATGTCAGTACAACATCTGTAACTACCATCAGGTTTGGGCACAAGAATGCAAAGTGAACTCCAGTCACTATGACTTGGTTAAGTAATATCATTGTCAGTAATAGACATGCCATCAAACTTGACAAAGTGACAATTTCCATTAGTATCACAATCTCATACAATATCCACAGGTGAAACAGTGGCAACTGATACTTTTTAATCACATTGACAAGAAAAAACCTGTGACTTTTTATGATCGTCTTGTGTTTGTACATCATAGTCAGTATCACTTTTCTGTCAGTTCTGTGCTACATAAAACATAAGTCATCACGTCAAAAGACCAACTAACCACATTAAACATTATGAACATTACCTACTTAGTGCTTGCCATTTAGTTTTGAACTTGGAGAAATTGACGTTTTACGCGTAGGAATCAAGCAGATATAAATCAAAATGAACCCATTCCTCTAATAAACATTGCATACAGGTTCAGAATCTATTCATAGTATTATTTAAAATCTTTTTCATTTATAGTTATCCAGCATGAAACGATGGTATTCGACCCCTCCTTTAGATTCAATTTAGGTGTTACACTGTCGGCTACGGAGGCATCAAGATGGCCACGTTCATGCAACGTCATTAGTGCTTTTAGAAGATCACGAAAATACGTACCTTTCCGTCTCATCACACAAGTGTTTAATGTACGAGGGCTCATGCAACACACCTAAAGTATAGTGTTCCAGATGATGTTGCACCACTGTGGCCGTGTGGCGCTGGTAAACTATTCCTGTGTTGTGACACAAGGGTGACAGTCTGAGGTCAATGTCATCATGATATTCAACACATTGATTAACTCAAGTAACGGGGACACAGATAATGATGGTGTTTGTGCTGCCCAGAAGTTGCATATACAAAAATCGTACTTGAATGGCAAGCTCCTCAATGTCAACATTAGCCAGAAATCACTCGAGTAATCACACCACTGTGCTGCAAGCAACACTCTGACCATGTGTTTTAAGCCAGCCAATCATTTTTGAAAATGCTCATAATCAGATTGATTTCCTTGCACGTAACCTGCCATGCAGGCTTGACGAAATAGACGAACTTGAGATTGCATGATATATTGTCGTGGCGAAATGCTTTTCAACTAGATAAGAAGGCTATAGGGATTTCGGGTTGACGAAGCAGTTTAGCTGGTGCCATGTGATATACGTCCTGGTTTGTATGAAAGACAACAGCAAGGTCTAGGGATCCTCATTTGAGGCATGACATTGTTTGTAGGTCAGAAATGTCACCCCACTTACGTATTTCGAGATAACACGCATCTCTTATTACAGGACCCCGCTTCGAGGCAGTCTTGCATAACAAACTGCACAAGGTGGGTTTTTTCAGACGTCTAGCACGCCTACCTTTCATGTACATTTGTTCCATTAGTGACTTCAGTATAGCGTATTGCGTGGGGACATACACGTATACGTAGGGAAACTCGGATAAGTAAACGTGAAATCTTCCGATTCTACATTAAGTTTTATACTTTTCTCTGTTTTCGTGAACATAATCTTTATAAGTAGATGCCTGCACACATTCTTGTAAAAACGCTCCTGTCAAAACTAGAAATACCACAAGAGACATTTTCACTTTCATGTATTTTCCAAATTACACTTTTTGATAGTAAGATAACTGTAGAACGCTAAAATACAACTTTCAAACAAACCACAATTAAACTGAAGTAGATGTGATTCCAATAGTATTGGTCAGATGTGGGAGGGGATTAATTTGTATGTTTACAATGTCTCAAAGCGAACACGTCAAATAGTCTTATTCATTGTGTTATATCGGCATATCTCGACATTTTGTGCGACTCTGTAATATATTTGAAGTCAAAATATAGCTAGAATATCACGGATAACAACAATCGTTGATTACAGATTACACATGCATGTCTAAACTGAGACACTTGGATCAGCCACAACTCAAGTCACAGTGTAACTGAAGTACCAGTTAGCTTCCAGTTAACGATTCCGGTTAGAATACGACCCTAGCAATATGCTCTTGTCAGAAGATTCGATCAGGTGGTCAGGCTAGATGACTTGGGTGATTACGCTCAACTGTGTCGGACGTTGATAACGAAGATTACATGACGTTCTTGTTGTTTTTAAAAATCGTTCTGCTGCTCTGATAGATGAAACGTCGGCGAATTTATAATTCATGTCCGCATGCTGCGTTGTTACAACCCTTAATGTAAGAATTACTCTTAATGTAAAAATATTGCTCAGATCTGAGAACAAGAGGGCTCTTATAAGAATGGCAGGCTCGTTATTGAGGACATGCCAGCTACTACTCTGGAATGATGAGCATCAGTTGTCGGCTCAAGTCACAGATCGCGACTCAAGTGGAACATCGTCAACTGTGGATCAGGAGCGGATGCTCCCGTCAAGGTTGAAGGTTATGCAAAAGCATATCTTACATTGCAAGATTTAACCAACAAACTGTCCGACATTGGCTTTGTTTCTTTTGTATCTGAAAATTGTTGCTTAAAATGAAACATAGTCAATAGAAAATTAATTTAGTGACATTTCCCAGAATATGAACTTTTTTGTTTATCAGCCACAAAAAGGTCCAAGTTCGGAAGGTATTCGGGAGGAATACTTTTGATAAAATATTAACTGGTAAGATATGTTATTGATGTTCGATACAGAGAACATGCTATTACTATTCTGTTGGATAAAAGTATGTTTGGTTTCAGTAGAGCTACATTATTTTTTGTTTACATATATCCAGCCGGAGAGATCGACCTGGTATGATAACAAAGATAGACAAAATGGCATAGAGATTTTGCTGGGTTTTTTTTATTGAGTTCACTGGAAGAGCACCAAGCTGTTTCTATCATTATACTTGGATTTGTTTGTTTGTTTGTTTGTTTGTTGTTTAACGCCGCACTCAGCAATATTCCAGCTATATGACGGCGGTCTGTAAATAATCGAGTCTGGACCGGACAATCCAGTGGTCGACACCATGAGCATCGATCCACGCATTTGGGACACGATGACATGCATCAACCAAGTCAGCGAGTCTGACCACCCGATCCCGTTCGTTGCATCTTACGACAAGCACAGTCGCCCTTTACGACAAGAATGGGTTCATAAAACCTATTCTACCCCGGATCTTCACGCTGTGACGATGTTATTCACCATGTTGAAAGTAATAATTACTTAGTAGATTTTTTGTGATAAATTACTAAATAACTTTGGCAAAGCTCTTTTGGAAACTAGTTCAATTCTGAACATACATATTGTGAATGGAAGTTTTGGAACTGACTATCGAATCGGGGACTGTACATGTATTGGGCTTTTAGTGAGTGAGTGACTCAGTTGGGTTTAACGCCGCTTTTAACAGTATTCGGTAACACCCACGCTCACGGGTATGGTGCTGACAAACCTAGGTTTGTCATAGGTTTGCTGGCGTTCCCAAGGGACGCAACTGTTCACAGCAAATCGCGGCGCCTTAGACGACTGGGCCACTCGTGCCCCCTATTGGGCATTTAGGGTGTGGTGTGATAGATTATGTTTTAGCATCGAGTGACATGTCCCCCGATGATGAAGAATGTCTCTGTAAAAAACATGAACGGTGCCATTATTTAAATGCGTTCAGAAGCTATAGATAACTCATATCTTATTAAGTATTACAAAGTTTACAATGAATGCAGAAAATTGTGTGGAATCAAGAAGGACCAGTTTGCACAATGTAAAAGGAGTGACCTAGAAAATGCAGAAGCGGTAGACTCTAAACGTTTCTGGGACATCATAAAGCATGAGTCTGGACGACCGCAACGACTCAACCCTCTTGATACACAAGATTGCGGGGACTATTTCTCGTCGCTGAATTCTGAACCAATGGGTATTCCAGATAATCTCTTCAGGTGTAGGATAGAGTGACATGTCAAGGTTATGTGCAAGAACTGACAATTGACATATCAGAATCCCAAATCACCAGATCCGAACTTTTTGAAAGCTTCAGTGCCAAGAAACATAATAAATAAGCTGGCCCTGGTGACATCTATGGAAGCCATTGTACAAACATGGTTTGAGCGCTAAAATGGGTAAAATGTTATAATCCATGTACAGTAATGTAAAGGATTGTGTTCGTTCAAACAACAGAGTATCCGGTATATTTGTTACTTCATGGGTGTGAGTCAAGGGTGTATGCTTTGTCCCTTTTTGTTTCAGTTTTTTTTTATAAACGGATTGGTTACTGAAATGGAACAAAATTGTCGTTTTGGTTACGACCGAAATTTATTTATATTTTTCTGCTTCTTTTTGCGGAAAACCTTATTGTGTTTGGCAATACTGTCAACAACGTAAAAATGAAGTTGAATATCTTGCACGATGACTGTTGTAAATGGGAAATGCCAGTATATCTATCGAAAACAAAAATAGTTGTTTTTCAAAAATAGGGGAGGTTTATCACGTTATGAAAAAATGGTATTATGATGGAAATGCGTATGAAGTAGTCACTGGATACAGTTATCTTGGCTTGTATTTTAGCAATAGATTACTGAGGTCGAATGCTTAAATGATATTGAAATTCAGGCAAGAAAGGTGTTCATGATCCTGTTAATTAGTATACATTCCTTGAAACCATACTCGCATCACTTTTACTTCAAATGTTTTTATACATAGATAACAACAATACTTTTATACGGGGCAGAAATTTGGGGATTCAGTGACATAGAACCGAGTTTGGCAGGTGTTCTATTCAGTAGCTCGATGTTTTGAAATGTGTCAAATATTGGCTGTCTCTTTATAATATGCAGGAATCTCGTTTACCCCAAAATATGTTACAATATGTTGCGGTTGTACGATGAACAAGGCCACGTCAACTGGATAACGAAACATAAAGCTGTTATTTTCAGATAAGGATTTGGTGATGTCTAATATTTTCAAACATGTGGTAATAAAACCGCATTTTAAAATATGTTACGTCAGCGGTTAAAACTTTTTTTCAGGTTTGGCATAGTGATCTATGCGAAAGCCCCTAAATTGTTCATTATGCACAGTTTAAAACATCCATTTCATGTGAGAACTATTTGAGCTGTTTAACTGTAAATAAATTCAGGACCGCATTGACTCATTTTCGGCTCAGGCAAAGTATTTACATCTTCCCAAATATTCTGATGTTTAATACACTACTGTCATCGCAAGACCCTATTATCAATACCCTATGAATACAGAAAACTTCTTGTTTTACGCCAATGCTGTAAGAACACGCATACTCCAACTTTGATAATACGCAATAATGTTAAAACTGCTTTTTCAAAAATGCAAAGGAATGTGTTGTATTTTATACTGTTTGCACCTAAATTGTATTTCGTTTGTACAAAAAAGCCCGTGGCCTACAAATACTGAATAAAGTGAAGACTAATTATTCGTAATTGAATATATTCTTCCTTCAACTGTGCGCGATTTCTCAAGAACAACAAAAAGTAGAGCCATGGAACTTATGTAAGCGCACTGCACCTTTCATAAATCCAACAACCTCTCAACAACAACAATCTGGTCGGTATTTACAGGGTTTTTTATGGGTCATAACTGACGATTTTGATACATCTTGGTACAAGGGTGTATCTAGGGACATTGTACAATATGACTTAATTTACGTTACTACCTTGCTTCCATAGAAACGGAAAGGGCATCTGCAGAGCTGATTAATCCATATTCAGAGATTTCGTTCAAATTTGGTATTTAGATGCAATGTATTTCAGGACTCAGCCGAATAGGTTTTCTTACCATCATGGCAATATAACAGAGGCATCTGATTGGTCGAAATTTAGATAGCTAACCCTATTTAAGAAACAAGGTGTGGATGATCAGCACAACATACATAAATATAACCTCATTCAGAAATCCAAGATGGTCTCACAGACGCCATTTTGTAATTTACAGATCTCAAACATCTAAATGAGTAAATATCTATTTATGAAGTCCTTTTGAAAACCCTCGTGAATATCATTTCATTAGATTATTAGTCCACTGTACCCTCGAAACGAAGTTAGGGGGTATTATGGAATCAGCGTGTCAGCCCGTCTGTCGGTCTATCCGCAGAAAATAACTTTCCAAACAATTCCTTCCAAACTAATTGACTAATTTCAATTAAACTTTGTACACGCGGCCACTTCAACATGTAGTTGGGCACATCGCAATTTGTTTTGTTCATTTGGGCGGAGTTATTGCCTTTTATTACTTCGTCATTTCAATTTGTCTGGACAACTTCTAAACTACTACATCGATTTCTTTCAGATATGTACGTAGGTGTAGCTACGGACACTATACGACAAGCCTTCATTAAATCCCTATAGGACAGTTCTAGTTAGCGCCATGTTTATCCATACATGCAATTTGTCCGAAAGGCGTATGTGACGTATCGCCATCCGTCTTTGTACGGCGTGCGTCATCCACAATCCAATAGTTCCGTGGTGAGCTTATGTCAGCTCACCCAGAAGAACGAATGGTCGGTTCCTAACTGACATGAATACTACACAGGCCGTATGCCTGATGTTCTTTTTCGCTATTTTCAATCAACATAGAACACAGAGTCTACATTGTCTTATACCTAATGATACAACACAGAGTCAACATTTTCTTATAGATAATGATTCAACCCAGAGCCTACATCGTCTTATATATAAGGATACAGCCAAAAGCTACAAAGTCTTAAATATAATGATACAACACAGAGTCTATATCGTATTATAGAGACGATAAAAATCGAAGATAAACCCTATTTGTGGAAAAATGTATTTTAGATAATAAAATAAGTGATTTCAAAAAACAATATGACATAATATGACATTAATTTTTGTTCCCAGTAGAAAGATATTTGCTGAAAAGGAAGTGATTCTCCCATCAATGGTATCAGGCAAAATAGATTCAACAAAATAAATAACACTAAACTTTATGAAACAGTTGCACCGTAGAGATGACCGCGAACCAGCATTTTTGTTCATCAGGCTATGTCAATGCAGGTGATATGTAGGAAGTATGTAGAGATACGGGAATAACTTACACACGAAATATCGGTTCGCCCCGATTATGTTTCTAGGTTTGTCAGCACCATACCTGTGTTCGTGGGTTTCAATGAAGTGATAAACGTCTAAGACCTGCATCACTTCGGGCTTTCCTCCCACATTAAGCTGACACGCCGCAATATGTTTGGAATACTGTTAAAAGCGGCGTTAAACCCAACTAACTAACTCACTCACTCACTCACTCACTCACTACACACGAAATATGACTTAATATTCACTTACAAACCTCCATAATCCAAAAGATAAAAAATGTAATAACAGAAAATGCAAATATAACAAGGCAAAAATGTTTTCTTGTGCAGCAACAATACAATTTATTTGATTAAGGGATGAATAAGCATACCCATTCTATATCATCCCATTACGGGTCACGTCAGAACTTTCCCGAACTTTGACCGACCACTGAATTGACTAACAAGAAGTCGATATCAACCAATTAAAAAGCAGCTTTCTTGAACTTTAAGGCTCTCGTTTCAACCTGGCGACTTCCATTTCAGACTACGCTTGAAAAATATGTTGACACAGTTCTCGATTAAAAATTTGAAAACTGAACAAACGAACATTCCGGAAGGTCTAATATATAGTTGAGATTGTATAGCAGTGCTTCCCGCGTTCTGTGCAAAGCCTTCTCCGTTCAAATGTTTATCCCACAAAAGCGATAGACAGATAATAATTTTGACGGAATCCGTCGTACGGGCCGTAACTGTCGTTCGGAATACCCCGTGTTAACATCTTCGAGGTTGCATTTTTAGAAAACACATTTCAACTGTCACTTTCATGATGTGGTAAGGGATGCTTTGATTGGTTGGATGAAAGGTCGTTCTGACGTGACCGGTAATGGGATGTCCTCAGATATTTGTTTAGCGATAGGGAGCACTAAGATCTGATTATAATGAGATTGGACATGTGTTGTCTCGGTGTGGTTTCTATTGACAAATACAAATGATGTTAGAAACGTTTTGAATATGTAAATATGCAAAGTACCCCAAACCTATTGCCCTAAACAGAACCCGGAGACCACCACCTCTCCAAAGATTTCAAAGATTTTAATATTACTGCGCAATGGCCTATGGTTTCTGGAGCAGACGACAAGTATGAGGCATTGTCTTCGGCGCATTAGAAACCTGACACGAGTGCAGGGAAAACGTTGTATTTATAGAGGTTGCGGTTGGTTGCGGGTCTCTGTGCCCTGAGTAGGTCGACTACGACTACTGTGTGAATATGAGACTTTGTCATGTTTATTTGAGTTAACTAGACTTTGCAAGGTAAAACTGCATTACAGAAGGTGATTCAGTATATGTCTAAAGTTCATATGTATTAATTCACAATAAAGTTTATTTCGAGTTCTTCTTAAATTGTTTGTTGAATTAATATATGCCTTATTTTTTCATGACAGGTCGTGTCTCCTTTTCCTTGATTATTCATAGGGTTGTGTAGCTCACCAAAACCATTAACCGTTATAAAAGATCATGATGCTGACTGAAGTGCTTTGAACAGTTTTTCATATACACAGTATATCACGGTATGTCAGCTTGCTATTGAAGTATTGAAGACCTGTGATTTTGATAGGAAATGTATTAAATGTGTACAGTTTGATAGATTACTGGTGTGAGGTAAACGGCCGTTAAAATGAACATTCACTGAATCACAGACAATGACAACAGAAGGTAAATTGTTTCGGAGAAAAGTCAAGTCAAGTCAAGTCAAGTCAAGAGGCGGGCACAATACATAAAGGGAGATAACCCTGTGGTGTTATTACAGTGTAGCTTGCAAATAAATCAGCTATATGCTGTGCCCTAAGCAGCCGAGCTAACCTCACTCTGCTGTACCTTGAGCAGACGAGCTAACCACACGCTGTTGGACCTTGTGCAGACGAGCTAACCACACTCTGCTATACCCTGTGCAGACGAGCTAACCACACTTTGTTTGTCTTGTCGCTATATGGCTGAAATAATGCCGATGCGACGTTAAGTTTTAACTCACTCACTCTTGACTTCAAATGGCTAAAAAGGCATTATATTGGTGCTCATTTCAAAGAGCTTTCCATATATCTGTTACACATGGTATGGTTGCCCAAAAGTGTCACGTGACCTAATGCATTATGATCGCAACTTATACGCAGGTCAGTTTGTGTGTACATAGTGTTATCATCATGACAAGCTTGTTTTAATTCATCGGTAATTGATGATATAAGTCAATCAGGCTAGACATGACTCTCAGTGCGAGTGTTCAGTTAATTTTCTTTGTACTTTGTATAGTTGTAAACGGAGTAGCGTTTTCAGGCAACTTTCAAAGCGCTCGGAAAATATGACACAGAGGCCTAGAGCTAGAATGTTCATGTGCGAGTCATACTTACTTAGTTCTAGCTGTTCACCTTGGGACTGTGGGATACACAAGAATTGTTTGTAACTATTCTAACCTCTCTTAAGAAAACAATAAACTAACAAGGCCACTTTACAAAATATGTAGTTTCAATGGTCTGAAGACATTACGTTTTAATTAGCAGATGCCTAATTTCGCACTCACCTCACAGAGACTGCCAGAGTTCAACACAGTATATCATGAGTACCCTGGACAACATTCTCAAACATGCACAGATCCCAGTTTCCAACATCATCCGTCCATATTGTTGAAGCGTGCACTGACCTGACACCATCGAATACCAAGAGTAATCGCAATGGCATCATGTTAAAAGTTGATATTCGAAGTTTTCTATCCGGCTTCAAGTTTTTGAATACAAGATATTCATATTTGGCTGAGTCGGTCACTTTCCTCCCGTGACCTACACATCAGGGTGCCGTTGTCCAAAAGAACCATAAGGCTAGGACTGTCGTAAGTCTATGTTAAAGTATGGGAGTTACGATCACCTCAGCGCTAAGATCGCTTTGTACAACGACACCCAGGAGAGTTTCCCCCAGCTTTCTCAGTCTCCAGGGCCAACTTGCACAAAGCGATCTTAGCGCTACAACTATTGAAAGCCTATGTTAAAGTATGGGAGTTACGATCACCTCAGCGCTAAGATCGCTTTGTACAACGACACCCAGGAGAGTTTCCCCCAGCCTTCTCAGTCTCCAGGGCCCACTTGCACAAAGCGATCTTAGCGCTACAACTATTGTAAGCCTATGTTATAGTATGGGAGTTACGATCATCTTAGCGCTAAGATCGCTTTGTGCCAGTGGGTCCTGGCCACCTCCAGCATCAGCGTCATGGCTCCACTGGAACACATCTCACTTGCCAGGACTGAGGATTTCACTGCCGCCACATGATAATATCAAATATCAATATTGCCGCCATTCGGATACTAATTGGAATTATTTGCGTGTATGATTAAATTTGCTGTACCTCTAACTTGTGTAGATAATATATAGTTCCTTCAAAAGATATAAAGATACCATAACACTTCAGTTGCATCGTGTCAGCGTATACTTCATGCAGCTATATATAAAACATATGAGGTTGTTTGTCACATGCATGGAAAGAACGACTATGATTGACTATGAATAGTTATGGATAGTTATCAATGTAGCTCCAGTCGATTATGGGCGTCTCACTATGCATTAGGACCTGTCTCAGTCCCCTTCAGCGAGGACATGTGCTGTGGAAAGGTAAATACTGGCATATAAACGTCACTTCCTCCTATGACGAGGGCTTCTGTAATAAGACAACTACCTTGGAGGTGGTATGTTGCATATCAGGGGCGATGGGTGGTCTTACGTACTCACTCACTCACTCACTGTTGAAACCTGCATACATGTGTTACTACACTGATAGAGTCAAACGTCGGTTAGCATGCACCTATAATAATAAAAATCCATTCGTCTGAAACATTGTGGCATATTTAACAGAAATATCCAACCAACACTTCAGATTACTTTAGTTTTGCACGTGTTAAAGGAAAAACACGGTATTTTCTGTCAAATATACTGAGAGGTAACCTCAGATGCTGTTATGTGAATAGTTCAAACCTCTGATTGCCTTTGAAAAAGTCCACCAAAATAAATATAGCCTACCATATGCCACGATACAGTATAGACAAAGGCGGATTTGTGAATTATGCATTTCACAGCATGGGGTCGGTTCAGTTCGATCATATGGATTTTCGAGGGAGTACTGATGAGGTCACCCCAGAGCAGTGGTATATCTTATACATAATATTCATTTATGTATTATGATAATTTTTCTGTCAAATGATGAGTAAACATTGAATATGTTACCCAACATAAGT
The DNA here is from genome assembly GCF_023055435.1 of Haliotis rufescens. NCBI lineage: Eukaryota > Metazoa > Mollusca > Gastropoda > Lepetellida > Haliotidae > Haliotis > Haliotis rufescens. The sequence continues at coordinate 23,152,722 of NW_025964383.1, read as the reverse complement.
CAAGCATTATCACGACAGCCTCTTAACTAAATAAATCTAAGCCAGTCAAATCACTGCGTCGACTCAAGAGGACATATGTCAATCAGTTCATACCCTGTACCCCCGGTCCCCAATTCCATGACCCACCCTTTATACAAGCACATGGCACCTGGGGCCTTTTCTGACTCGGAATCACCGCGAGTTTGACAATTATAACATTGAATGGATATAAGCTGTCAATGAGGAATATTGAACGAGGAACAGATTAATCTGACACTGGCCTTTAAGAGCAAGGAAGTTCAACAGATTAACGTATATCAACAGTGACAAAGCTGTAAAGTGACTGGCCCTGCCGTCAAAGGCGAAGTACTTCCTATGGTTGTGGGTTTCAAGCTCAGATTATGTTTAGGCTTGTTTGTCAGCATCATACACGTGCTCGTGTGTTTTAAACCTCTAAACCCCAGGGTTCAGCAAAGAGAGTGGTTAGCTCGTGTGATCAGGGTACATAGAGTGTGGTTAGCTCGTCTGTTTAGGGTACATCAGAGGGTGGTTAGCTCGTCTGCTTAGGGTCCAATAAAGTGTGGTTGGCTCGTCGGCTCAGGGTCCAATAAAGTGTGGTTAGCTCGTCTGCTTGGGGTCCAACAGAGTGTGGTTAGCTCCTCTGCTTAGGGTCCAATAAAGTGTGGTTAGCTCGTCTGCTTAGGGTCCAATAAAGTGTGGTTAGCTCGTCTGCTTAGGGTCCAATAAAGTGTGGTTAGCTCGTCTGCTTAGGGTCACAATAAAGTGTCGTTAGCTATTCTGCTTAAGGTCCTACAAAGTGTGGTTAGCTCGTCTGCACAGGGTACAGCAAAGTGTAGTTAGCTCGTCTGCACAGGGTACAGCAGAGTGTGGTTAGCTCGTCTGCACAGGGTACAACAGAGTGTGGTTAGCTCGTCTGCATAGGGTCCATCAAAGTGTAGTTAGCTCGTCTGCACAGGGTACAGCAGAGTGTGGTTAGCTCGTCTGCACAGGGTCCATCAAAGTGTGGTTAGCTAATCAACACAGGGTCGAACAAAGTGTGGTTAGCGCGTCTGCACAGGGTCCAGGAGATTTTGGTTAGCTGGTGTGCACAGGGTACAGCAAAGTGTGGTTAGCTCGTCTGCTCAAGGTACAGCATAGTGTGGTAAGCTCGTCTGCACAGGGGTCAACAGAGTGTGGTTAGCTGGTCTGCACAGGGTACAGCAGAGTGTGGTTAGCTCGTCTGCACAGGGTACAGCAAAGTGTGGTTAGCTCGTCTGCTCAAGGTACAGCAAAGTGTGGTAAGCTCGTCTGCACAGGGGTCAACAGAGTGTGGTTAGCTCGTCTGCACAGGGTACAGCAGAGTGTGGTTAGCTCGTCTGCACAGGGTACAGCAGAGTGTGGTTAGCTCGTCTGCACAGGGTACAACAGAGTGTGGTTAGCTCGTCTGCACAGGGTCCATCAAAGTGTGGTTAGCTAATCAACACAGGGTCGAACAAAGTGTTGTTAGCGCGTCTGCACAGGGTCCAGGAGATTTTGATTAGCTGGTGTGCACAGGGTACCGCAAAGTGTGGTTAGCTCGTCTGCTCAAGGTACAGCATAGTGTGGTAAGCTCGTCTGCACAGGGGCTAACAGAGTGTGGTTAGCTGGTCTGCACAGGGGCTAACAGAGTGTGGTTAGCTGGTTTGCACAGGGTATAGCAGAGTGTGGTTAGCTCGTCTGCACAGGGGCCAACAAAGTGTGGTTAGCTCGTCTGCTCAAGGTAAATCAGATTGTGGTCAGCTCGTCAGTACAGGGTACAACAGAGTGTGGTTAGCTCCTCTCCACAGGGGCCAACAGAGTGTGGGTAGCTCGTCTGCACAGGAGCAAACAAATTGTAGTTAGCTTGTTTGCACAGGGTACAGCAGAGTGTGGTTAGCTCGTTTGCACAGGGTACAGCAGAGTGTGGTTAGCTCGTCTGTATAGGGTACAGGAAAGTGTGGTTAGCTCGTCTGCTCAAGGTACAGCAGAGTGTGGTTAGCTCGTCTGCACAGGGGCCAACAGAGTGTGGGTAGCTGGTCTGCACAGGGTACAGCAGAGTGTGGTTAGCTCGTCTGCACAGGGTATAGCAGAGTGTGGTTAGCTCGTTTGCACAGGGTATAGCAGAGTGTGGTTAGCTGGTCTGCACAGGGTACAGCAGAGTGTGGTTAGCTCGTCTGCACAGGGTCCAGCAGAGTGTGGTTAGCTCGTCTGCACAGGGTACAGCAGAGTGTGGTTAGCCCGTCTGTACAGGATACAGCAGAGTGTGGTTAGCCCGTCTGTATAGGGTACAGCAGAGTGTGGTTAGCTGGTCTGTACAGGGTACAGCAGAGTGTGGTTAGCTCGTCTGCTTAAGGTCCAACAGAGTGTGGTAAGCTCGTCTGCACTGGGTACAGCAGAGTGTGGTTAGCTCGTCTGCATAGGATACAGCAGAGTGTGGTTAGCTCGTCTGCACAGGGTACAGCAGAGTGTGGTTAGCTCCTCTGCACAGGGTACAGCTGAGTGTGGTTAGCTCGTCTGCTCAAGGTACAGCAGAGTGAGGTCAGCTCGGCTGCTTAAGGCACAGCATATAGCTGATTTATTTGCAAGCTCAATTGTAAAAACACCACATGGTTATCTCCCTTTATGCACTGTGCCCGCCTCCTACATCCACAACTTTTCTCCCGAACAATTTACCTTCTATTGTCATTATCTGTAATTCAGTGAATGTTTATTTTAACGGCCGTTTCCCTCACACCAGTAATCTATCAAACTGTACACATTTAATACATTTCAAACATACATCAAAATCACAGGTCTTCAATAGCAAGCTGACATACCGTGATATACTGTGTATATGAAAAACTTTTTTAAAGCACTTCAGTCAGCATCACGATCTTTTATAACGGTTAATGGATTTGGTGAGCTACACAACCCTATGATTAATCAAGTAAAAGGAGACACGACCTGTTATGAAAAATAAGGCATATATTAATTCAACATACAATATAAGAAGAACTCCAAATAAACTTTATTGTTTATTAATACATCTGAATTTTATACATATACTGAATCACTTTCTGTAATGCAGTTTTACCTTGCAAAGTCTAGTTAACTCAAATAAACATGACAAAGTCTCATATTCACACAGTAGTCGTAACGTTGACCTACTTAGCGCACAGAGACCCGCAACCAACCGCAACCTCAATAAATACAACGTTTTCCCTGCACTCGTGTCAGGTTTCTAATGCGCCGAAGACAATGCCTCATACTTGTCGTCTGCTCCAGAAACCATAGGCTATTGCGCAGTAATATTAAAATCTTTGAAATCTTTGGAGAGGTGGTGGTCTCCGGGTTCTGTTTAGGGCAATAGGTTTGGGGTACTTTGCATATTTACATATTCAAAACGTTTCTAACATCATTTGTATTTGTCAATAGAAACCACACCGAGACAACACATGTTCAATCTCATTATAATCAGATCTTAGTGCTCCCTATCGCTAAACAAATATCTGAGGACATCCCATTACCGGTCACGTCAGAACGACCTTTCATCCGAAATATCAAAGCATCGCTCACCACAATAAGAAAGTGACAGTTGAAATGTGATTTCTAATCATGCAACCTCGAAAACGTTAACACTGGGTATTCCGAACGACAGTTACGGCCCGTACGACTGATTCCGTCAAAATTATTGTCTGTCTATCGCTTTTGTGGGATAAACATTTGAACGGAGAAGGCTTTGCACAGAACGCGGGAAGCACTGCTATACGATCTCAACCATATATTAGACCTTCCGGAATGTTCGTTTGTTCAGTTTTCAAATTTTTAATCGAGAACTGTGTCAACATATTTTTCAAGCGTAGTCTGAAATGGAAGTCGCCAGGTTGAAACGAGTGCCTTAAAGCTCGAGAAAGCTGCTTTCTAATTGGCTGATTTCGACTTCTTGTTAGTCATTTCAGTGGTTGGTCAAAGTTCGGGAAAGGTCGTTCTGACGTGATCCGTAATGGGATTTCATCAGATCTTTGTTTAGCGAGATATCTTTGCAGCGAGAACTTAGGTCTGATTTTAATGAGACTGGCACATGGTTTTTTTTATGTTTTACACTGCTGTCGGAAATATGTCAGGGCAACCTATAAATAATCGAGTCTGGGCAGGACAAACCAGTGTTTGCTATCACGAGAAACCACTGTCGGAGTACGACTAAACTTATTCAACCAATACGCCCCTTTCGACAAGCATCAAGAGTGCTGGGGATCCACTCCAACCAGGGTTCACATGGGATGATATAGAATACATATGTTAATACATCCCTTAATCAAATACATTGTATTGTTGCTGCACAAGAAAACATTTTTGCCTTGTTATATTTGCATATTCTGTTATAACATTTTTTATCTTTTGGATTATGGAGGTTTTTAAGTGAATATTAAACCGACTTAACTGTCGTAAGCAAAAGGTCATATTTCGTGTGTAGTTAGTGAGTGAGTTAGTTGGGTTTAACGCCGGTTTTAACAGTATTCCAATCATATCATGGCGTGTCAGCTCAATGTGGGAGGAAAACCCGAAGTGATGCAGGTCTTAGACGTTTATCACTTCAGTGAAACCCACGAGCATCGGTATGGTGCTGACAAACCTAGAAACATAATCGGGGCGAACCGATATTTCGTGTGTAAGTTATTCCCGTATTTCTACATACTTCCTACATATCACCTGCATTGGCGTAGCCCGTTGAACAAAAATGCTGGTTCGCGGTCATCTCTACGGTGCAACTGTTTCATAAAGTTTAGTGTTATCTATTTTGTTGAATCTGTTTTGCCTGAAACCCTTGATGGGTGAATCACTTTCCACTGGGAACAAAAATAAATGTCATATTATGTCATATTTTTTTCTGAAATCACTTAAATTATTATCTAAAATACAATTTTCCACCAAAAGGTTTTTATCTTCGATTGTTATCGTATCTATAATACGATATAGACTGTGTGGTGTATCACTATGTATAAGACAATGTAGGCTCTGTTTTGTATAATTATGCATAATCTGGGTTGTATCATTATCTATAAGACGATGTAGGCTCTGGCATGGGTTGTATCATTGTGTATGAGACAATGTAGACTCTGGGTTGTATCATTGTTTATAAGACGATGTAGGCTCCAGGTTGTTTCAGATAATAATGCGCACTTCAATTCACACCATTCATTAATACATGAATGTGTTAATAGTACAATCAGTACTACATGACGCACGATACAAAGATTTCATTAAAAAAAATAACAAAGATGTAACAGGTTTGACTTCATCCTGCCTCATCCGAATCCACTGTGTCAGGATTGAGCAAGGCAACTGTTTGGGCAAGCAATGGAGACTCCTGTCAACATTATATATATTATCACATCCAGCCGGGTTGAGTCGTTATGGAACAGTATTGTCAGACATGTTCAGAACTGGTCACGTGATAACAATACGCCACACTTGTACATCATTCGTAAACATGGCTGCACAATCTCTGCCATTGTACGCTGCACAATCTCTGCCATTGTACAATGGCCGAAAGATGCCTCTTGTGGGACTTGGCACATGGCAGGTAAGTCTTATGTGTCTCCATTGAACTAATAATTGTATCTATACTGCAACTAGTACAAGCCACAATCAGCCACAATCAGCCACAATATAGGTCAGTGGAGCTATAAGCTATTGACAGCATTAATACACGTAGCCTATCCATCTGGGTAAGGTCGTAACCGTCAATTAGCTGGAATATTACAGAATGCGGGGTTTAACACACAAACAAGGTCCTGACTGAATTTTCATAAAAGAATTATTCTGCATGAGTGCAGCAATGTATGGAATAACATTTAGGAAGAGACATTATACTATACACACTGTTAGATATACATATCATTCTTACTCGAACTAAGGACGCGTTCGCAACGTGTAATACACATACACATAGCATCTACACTTAGTTATGCTCCTCATACATAAATGTTTTTGTTGGGTAGGGGTGGACGGGTTGTCGACATACGCATAGCATCTACACTTAGTTATGCTCCTTATACATAAATGTTTATGTAGGGTAGGGGTGGCCGGGTTGTCTACATACACACAGCATCTACACTTAGTTATGCTCCTTATACATAAATGTTTATGTTGTGTATGGGTGGCTGGGTTGTCTACATACACACAGCATCTACACTTAGTTATGCCCCTTATACATAAATGTTTATGTAGGGTAGGGGTGGCCGGGTTATCTACATACACATAGCATCTACACTTAGTTATGCTCCTTATACATAAATGTTAATGTAGGGTAGGGGTGGCCGGGTTGTCTTCATACGCACAGCATCTACACTTAGTTATGCTCCTTATACATAAATGTTAATGTAGGGTAGGGGTGGCCGGGTTGTCTACATACACATAGCATCGACACTTAGTTATGCTCCTTATACATAACTGTTTATGTAGGGTAGGGGTGGCCGGGTTGTCTTCATACGCACAGCATCTACACTTAGTTATGCTCCTGAAACATAAATGTTTATGTAGGGTAGGGGTGTTATGTAGGGTAGGGGTGGCCGGGTTGTCTACACACACATAGCATCTACACTTAGTTATACTCCTTATACATAACTGTTTATGTAGGGTAGGTGTGGCCGGGTTGTCAAAGACGATGCAAGTCACTGCGCTTCTCTTGGGCGTGCTTGAATGGATCATAATCCTAGATTCGCTTTGATTGTGAATCTTGGTTTTTACATTATACTTTCATTTTACTCTTTACAGAGACTGCCTTAATCACCGTTAAAGCTAAACTCTGGGTGATCCCTTTATTCTTCCCCGACCTTCAGGCGGGGAAGTATACGGGAAACGTTAATTTTGTGGCATGTATGTCGACATGTTGGTTTATTTGAAATTTCAAGCCACGCATTTACGGAAACAAAACATACAAATCATGTGCGTGGAATGTTGATGCTATTCTTTTCCAGCAATAAGATATACTTCAAAATCGTCTTTATGTTTCTAGTCATTAGCTGACATTATAAAACCATTCATGTGTAATCCGATGTCCTTTTTTCCTCAAGGACTAATTTTCTGATTTTCACGGTGTATACAAAAGAAGAACTGTGCTCCGGAGATCGTAAATAACAGCATAATAAAAATTATGTTCTGAATATGCTTATTCATGAACTACGACGACATCTCAATTTAAATGTAATATTGCTGAATTCCATATTCTACATACCACACTTTTGATTGTTTGGATGCTCATGTTCACTGGAAATATTTGGAATAGTTATATTCCGTATTTTGAATTAACCCAGTCCCCCGTGTTTTTTTTAATCAGGGCACCGCACATAGCCACATGTGAAACGTTTGGTAGCAAAGTCAAAGCAAAATCGGAGTAGTGAATTTGCATCAGGGCCGGGAATTTTTCAACCGTTTAATGGAATTCAATGTACAGCCGTAGCTCTGGTCACTCATATATTTTGTGTCCCATGGCTCAAATCTATTTGCATCTGTACCGTGTTCCACTGACCTCGATAATCTGTTGGATGTAGGCACAGCTCTCTACAGTCACATAGTTAACACCGAAGGCTATGAGGGGTATTTAGATCATAATCAGCTCCCAGCAGCCACTGCCTCAAGCGATATTATCTACCTAACAGATCAGTTTTATGGCTCCGTCACAGGTGCTCCAAATATTGAAGCAGGGAAAACAAATTTCATAGAATCTTTTCAACAAGCAATATTGATATCCCCGTCACTTTTGGTAACTTTTAATGATGTCTCCATTGCAATTTTTACGGATTCGATTCGTATGCATTATTTGACTCTCATCAGCGGAATGGTTTGGGTCAGATTGATCCGAATGGACAAGCGGTTTTACTTCTGTTTAGTAGTATGGATGAATTGTTATGTTACATCTTAACAGTACATCAGGCGACTATGCTTGTCGTAAGAGGCGACAAACGGGATCGGATAGTCAGGCTTTCGTTGATGCATGGCATTAAACGACAAACCAATCAATCATCATCATATGAACTCAAACCAGTCATTGTTACAAGTAAACCACATTCCACAACAGTTACTGACACTGGATAAAAAACAGTACATAGAAAAAAAACAAGTAACTCAACTCATCATGATCACAATTACTATTCTTTGAAAGAAAGAAATACAAAAAAGAAACTGACCAAAAAACGTAAAACAAGAGACGAGGAATCTCCGTTATTGATTAGTCCCGGTATTGAAATGTTCTCAAACTACCCGATAATATTTTAAGTATGTGCATCTGTGGTTGTGACAAAAAGACCTTATCCAGTATGACTTTTTTTGCCATATGGAGCCCTTAGTATTTTCATTTACATTATTATAACCAAATGCCAAGTGTAAAAAGAATGTGATCTATTATTTATCTGCCAATGTTGTTGGCAGTTTTGATACTATTTCCACTTGTTTATAATTACATTTGTGCCAGAAATTGCTTCCATTTCCTTCGATCTACTTTTTAAATAAAGACCCAGGTAAGAATAGGACTTCAGCAACCTATGCTTGCCGTAAGAGGCGACGACCAGGATTGGGTAGTCAGGCTCGCCGATTTGGTCGATGCATAACATCATATTCCAATTGTGTAGTTCGATGCTCTTGGTGTCAATCACTGGATGATCTGGTCCAGACTGGATTATTTACAGACCGCCGTCATATGGCTGGAATACTGCTGAGTGCGGCGTTAAACAAGAAACTATTTTTAAATAGACCTACCCTATGCACATGTATCAACTGTATTGCCCAATACTCAAAATAAATAATATTTTTTTCCACAACAGCGTTGTGTTATTTGTGGTTAATATAATTATGCTCCATCATGCCTTTCAGTAACATCATAACTATGCGTTTGTGAGGCATCACATATGACGGGGAACTTTGATGCTCTGCATCAATGTTTTCTTGTTTTTACTAGGATGAGTGCAAGGACACTATCCGTGCCGCATTGGACGCTGGCTACAGACACATTGACACTGCCTATGCATACCAGAACGAGGCCTTCATTGGGGAGGTGCTCCAGGAGTACTTCAAGGCCGGGAAACTGAAGCGGGAAGACATTTTTATTACAACGAAGGTATGATGTTCATCAAAACATCACTGCCGTTCACAGTGTGTTCTGCAGAATTCAAATGAAACATCTCCGTTCATGCGAGTATATATTTTATTTAGTCTTGTGGTACCCTTCAAAATATATACTGTATTTATGACATTGTGAAAATGACCACCAAACCCTGTGATGATCGCTGATACCACCTCTGTAGGTAAGAGGGTTGGCATCCTGGTGTGATAGAGACATGTGAATGAAGGTGACACATTCGGCGTACCAGAAACCTATGATCGGAATTATTATGATTCTGCATTTTGCCTGTGCTCGTGCGTTTTACAAGGGGGCACGGGTGACCCAGTCGTCTAAGGCGCCGCGATTCGCTGTGCAGAATTGCGTCCCTTGGGCACGCCAGAAACCTATGATTGTTGGTTCGAATCCCGGTTCGCCCCGATTATGTTTCTAGGTTTTGTCAGCACCATGCCCGTGCTCGTTGGTTTCACCGAAGTGGTAAACGTCTGAGGCCAGCATCACTTTGGGCTTTCCTCCCACATTAAATTGACACGCCGTGATATAACTGGAATAGTGTTAAAAGCGGCGTTCAACCTAACTCACTCACTCACTCGTGCGTTTTACATAACTAGTAAACGTCACTTCAGGCTTTCCTCCCACAATATGCTGATACGCTGTCATATAACTGAAATGACGTTTAAAATGGCGGTACACGCAAGTATCTCACTTGTGAGAAACAAGCACTAAAAAACAAGAAGTGTCTTTGGAAAGTGTAGGAATAACGATTTACATTGTATTGCAGCTGTGGGTGACCTACCATGAAACAGACCGAGTCCCTCTGTCCATTGCCCAAAGCCTCAAGAATTTACAGTTGGATTATGTGGACATGTATCTTATTCACATTCCTACAGCGCTTAGAGTAAGTGCTTTGCCACATCCGAAAGAAATGTTTTTAGAGTACTTGCATTTAACCTCATATATCTTGATGTTATTTTGTACATGACTACGTGTTTTTTTAACTACTTGTCTCAATCAACGACTATCACACGATGTAAGCTGTTCACTCTACAGAATTACGTCAATCGTGTTTTAGCTAACCTTCAAGCTTTCTATTCCAAAACTTTGATTTTGTCTGAATTCGGTGTACATGAATCTTATCTTCTTATCTTAATTTCAAATAATCAGTTGAGGTTTACAACAAATTCCGTCGGTATTGTTTCGGTAATTCCAAAATATTTGCCGAACAGGAAACGGGAAAGGGAACTCCTTTACCTGTGGATGAAAACGGGAAAACTGCACTCAATGATGTTCAGCTGGAGGATACATGGAAGGTTAGAAATCAAGTAATTCACACTGTATTTGATTTCTTGGGAAAATGTAGTTAAGTTTTATATGAGATATCAACATTTTTACACCTCATTATGGATGTTAATAAAATAAATGTACAAGCTTTAAAAATATTAACCCGTAATACAATAACGATGACTTCCGGAATACAATTCGACTTCGGCAATGTCGGACAAGTCCATTTTATGAACAAGGTGATAAGTTTTGGTATTTCCTGAATATTCTCACAATTTTCACGTCGATTATCTGCACTTTTTCTTCAAATACCGATTGTAATATATCTCCAACTTTTGGATACGATCGTTCGGCCATATCGTTAATCTCGATGTCCAGCTACATCTGTGGGGAACAACTCACTAAACACATCCCTCTCACAAATAACGTCGTCCAATATACCTCGCGAAATGACGTTATGACAGAACAATCTTATATACATCTAGGGATCAGATCTATGGCTCGTAGCAGATTCTCATTGTTATATGACGTCATGTTTGCAATGATGTTTTTATCCGTGAATTGACAATTAACCACTTCAATTGTTACATGACGTCACGACGCCTTGCTGTGATGACGTCATGTAAGTTTAACGTCTACTACCGATATACACAACGATCAGTCGAAAAATATAGAGCCGGACATAAACAATTCCTGATTCACTCATGGTGTAATAATTTTCAGGGATGACCTACATAGGAAATAGTGAAAATATTGTTTTTGGCATATTACCAGCAAATTCGTATCCAGCTGTCATCAGTTTCGTATGTTGTTCATGCATATTCTATTACTAAATAACTGTCAACCTGTAGACACGCCCCCATGTCAACTATGGTCTGTTACAGGCTATGGAACAAGTGGCTCGTAATGGCCACGCCAAATCTATTGGTGTCTCAAATTTCAATATGGAACAGCTTGAAAGGATATGCAAGATAGCTGATATAAAACCAGCCACAAACCAGGTACAGGGACTCTTTTCAATATTGTTAATTTATGCTGCTGTCTATTTCATATTTTCGTAAATATACATTTTCCCAATTGAGTTTTGGAGGAACCCGTAAATCCTAAGTCAGACGATGGACGGTTGAGGTGTGATGCTTTTGGTAAAGCTTCCTCAAATTTGTTTGTTGTTTAACGCCGCACTCGGCAACATTCCAGCTGTATGACGTTGGTTTAAAATGAATCGAGTCTGGAACAGACAGGCCAGTAATTGATATCATGAGCATCGATCCAGTTGGGATACGATGGCATGCATCAACCAAGTAAGCCAGCATGACCACCAGATCCCGTTAGCCGCCTCTTGCCACCATGGGTGGCTGAAGACCAAGTACGAAATTGCCTCTTTAATGACATTGCTGTTTCAAAAGCTTCACTCACTCACGCAAATGCTGGGCACGGGGGTCCTGACGTCAAAGGCGCCGCAATTTGCTGTCCAAAGTTGTGTTCCTTATGCGTTCCTGCATCCTGTGATCGTGGTTTGAATGCCAGATTCATGTAGGTGACAATGCTTGGTTTGTTAGTACATGTATCATATCTCGGCCTATGGGTCTTACTGAAGTGGCAAACGACTGAGACATATATGCCATATACGGCTTTCCGGGACATTTATGTACGTAATTTCATTATGGTCAGTGCGAGCAATACTCAACTGACCACTAAATAATTATTCAATACATAAAATCATTTATGGGACATCATGGGAAATTATGGGACATTTCACATTTGCAGGTTGAGTGTCATTTGTATCTCCAACAAGAAAAGCTGTTCCAGTTCCTTAAGGAACGGGGGATAACCCTTACTGCCTACAGCCCCTTCGGTTCACCAGCTCGACCAGCCAACTTGTAAGAATCGTTATTGAATAGCACCGGGTAAACCAGCAGGAACTGCTCCTTGGACAAGTGTACTGAGAAGCATCGTTAGATTTTAAATAAATGGCATTAATGTCATTTCCATATTTTGTTTTTGAATGAGTGAGTGAGTGAGTTTGGTTTTACGACACTTTTAGCAATATCACGTCGGGGGACACCAGAAATGGGCTTCACACATTGTAACCATGTCGGGATTCGAACCCGGGTCTTCGGCGTGACGAGCGAACGCTTTAACCACTAGGCTACCCGACCGCCCCGTATTGAAAAGGAACGTACGACATTCATTACATGGTTCTCTTAAAGAAGACACATTATGGATGACAAGTGTCAAACCCTAGGCCCTGCTGTGTATAGAATGTTACGTTTTTATCACATACTTCACTAACCTATCGATCATATTTACTTGTACATTGTGTGTCAACGCTATGTATTCAGCCAGTTGGAAGGAGCACCCAAAGTTCTAGAAGACCCAGTTGCTAAGGATTTGGCTGCAAAGCACCAACGATCTGTAGGCCAGGTACGTTACATTTAGATCGAAATATGTTGGCATATGTTACGTTGTTGTAATATGCACAGCACGAAGGAGGCTAGTTCATTTTTCAATACAACTGTGTTTATTATGCAGATTCACCTACGCTATCTTGTCCAACGAGGTATCATTGTTATACCCAAGAGCAGTAACCCTGGGAGAATTCGGGAAAACTTGCAGGTATGTTTCATGCTATGACTTTTCAAGTATTTGTAGGAATTTCTAATTTCATCTGTCATAGTATCAAGACAATTTTGTTTTCGATAAATTTAATTTGAAAGAAATTATAGTTCAACAATAGTTCAAGTGCCCCTCATCTACATTAACCACAAGTATGTGTCGCAAGGATTTTCGGGAAATAGATATATTCTTTTCTACTTTTCAAAGGTTTTCGACTTCAAACTATCTGATGATGAAATGTCAAAACTTGCAGCACAAGACAGGAAACTGCGGTTATTAACGTTCTTGGAGTAAGTTTAGTTTTGTTCATATCCTGAATAAGATCATACATACTTTGTCGTTGTTCACACACGATCAGTGTAATGGATTTTGGACCAATAACATTCACACTCCAATTCGGACCACCGTGAACGATACTTAGAGTGAGTATCATGTCAAATTTAGTAAAAATCTTCACGACAGGGTTTAGCAGAAATATATTATGCTATACAATTTAAATTATAAGGAGGGTAACTGAACTTGAGCCTTTGCTGTGACGAGCAAACGATTCAACCACAAGGCTACCCCATCGCCTCGTGTGTGCTGTGAAGAATCTAGGAAATGTTATCTGAACAAATACATACCATCTTCTCTCTTGAATACATTGAAGAATTATGTTGGTTGGTTGGTTTGTTGTTTAACGCCGCACTCAGCAATATTCCAGCTATATGACGGCGGTCTGTAAATAATCGAGCCTGGACCAGACAATTCAGGGATTAATATCATTAGCATCGATCTGCCAAATAAGATGCATCAACCAAGTCAGTGAGCCTGACCACCCGATCCCGTTAGTCGCCTCTTACGACAAGCATAGTCACATTTTACGGCAAGCATGGGTTGCTGATACCTATTCTACCCCGGATCTTCAAGGGTGGAAGAATTATGTAACCGTGATTTTTATTTATCATAGAATACTTCATTACAGATTTAAGGGCCACCCAGAATTCCCCTTTGACGAACCACGATGAAAAGGGTATTTGCAACACGGCTGAAGAGAGGTCCTCCATTTGGACACCAAATATGACGACTCTTTTCCTGGCTGGATATTAAACCCTTGTTTGCCTCATTCCTATGTTAATCCCTGTGTTACTCTTTACAGTCACTAACAATGCAGTTCAAGTGTTTTATGTATTAATCAGGGTATAACGAATATTTAAGTGATGAAAATTATTTGAATTTAAACAGAGTTTGAATCTTATAGAAATATTTACTTAACACCTAACAACCATATTTGATCACAATCGCAGAATGTTAATAAAGGCGACATAACAATTTCTGTAATCAGTCCATCGTACGATTCCGTCTTTAGCATTGACATGTTTGCTACGAGGTGTTCCCGAAAAGATGAGCGTATCATGCCCCATCGGTGATACCTGTCATAAACACATGAAAAGGCAAGTCAATTGTTTGCAAACAAAACTCGGGAATATATGGTGTAAGTAAAAAGGGGCAAATGCTTCAGAAATTTTGTCATTGATGCGTAAGTTTTGGAAATGGCCTCTGCACGTTTTGTTTTTTTCAATTTGTTGTGTTGGTTTTATTTTGGTTATTAAATTCATAACCCCTGTACATATTGTATATTCTGTTATAGTCTGTCGCATGTGCACCATGTGTGAGACACAATGCTAATATACAAGAGCCAGTTTCAATGTTAACATCAACATCATACAACCGAGACTGGACCAGACAATCCAGTGATTGATATCATGAGCATCGATCCACGCATTTGGGATAGATGACATGCTCCAACCAAGTCAGCAAGCCTGACCACCCGATCCCGTTAGTCGCCTCTTACGACAAGCATAGGAATTGCATCGGACATCATATTGTCACTGATACGTCAAACTTGGAAATGTCCTCCACATGTCTTCCATAAAACTTTTTGAAAGCTATAATGGGGCCTTGAATGTTGTAATCTTGATCAAACAACTTCTGAGCAAGAGTCGTTTGACGCTCATTAACATCTTGGTAGAAAGAGCATGCTCCACTGTCCATCAAAAGTTGCGAAATGTAAACGCCAAAGGCAGGAGCTGCTGGAATATTGCTCGACATGAAGTGAAAGTTGACTATTGGAAAGTTTACGTAATATCTACAAACTTGCGGTGAGTGTTTTGTCACTCTGAATCTTTAAGCAAATATGAAACAGATACGGCGGACTCACTGGTCTCCTTTATTTCTAGTTCAGGTGGGTAAATCAGTGGATTTCTGCTATTTGATTGTTATTGAACGATGTCAGATCATAGATCTACCAGAAGCTTAAGTTAAACTTTTTGGCTAAATTACCTTGTTTTGACTTTGATAGTCCGAACATAAATTCCGATTCATAGGCATAAAGAAACAGATCCGCAAGAAGGGGAGCACAATTGGTGCCCTACTACTTGCCTAAATGTCTTACCACCAAATTTTACGTAGATGTTATCAATCAAGAAGTCCAGCATTTCACATATTGTTTTCTCAGTAAACTTCAGATTGCATTTACTTTCATTTTTCACAAACTGTCCTGAACCTCTGAATATAGATACGTAACTGTATCTGTGTACACCACGTTTTGTAACAAAAGCCCCCATGGATCAAGGAATAAAGTTTTTCCTTGAGTTTGTCATTTGGGATAGTGGTGTACAAAGTAGAAAAATGAAATGTTTTGGCAGAATGGAACTTGGTTCTTTTCTGGGAATGCAAAAAGTCAAGCAAATTATTTGAGTTTTTGAGAATCCACACGCCATGCCTGTGAGGGTGAAATATTGGCACGGATCTAACCTGTTATAGTTTAGACACATGTCGCGAAATGCTTCGAACACATCGGTCATGATCAAAATGTCTATTGAAACGTATAGTTCCATAAAGTCTCTGACCGATTTACATTGAATGTAACCCAAATTTTATGAGCGAATGCGTAATCTGCTTCGGACACAATTCCCTTTGACATTTGCTTCGTACATTGTTCGCTTTGCAAACTGGTATTAACTAGTTTGAAACAGTCTAGAAAACGAAGATTGTCAGCCTGAAACAAGGAAGTGTTCGGAATTGTGCGGGATACAAGTTACTTTCGGATCGCAAAGGAGTTCGGCAGCTTGTAGAATAAGATGGTTATAGAAACGTGATGCGTTATGACAATTAAAGCTTACAAATTTGGCTTCCTGACTATTGGCATTGCATTCCGGATGAGAAATACCTCTACATTTTCCTGTGAGTTGATCTCGATCGTTTTTTTATTCATTTCATTCTCTTTCTCATTATTACAATCATCATCATCACCATCGTGTTCTATTACTGGTGCCAAAATACATTCGAAATCCGCGTAAATTACAAAAGGAACTCCAACTGTTTTCGAAAATTGTTTCAAACCAAATTTCCTCTTTGCTTAATCGGCTGGATCGATGATCATGATGTCAATCACTGGATTGTCTGGTCCAGACTCGATTATTTACAGACCGCCGTGATATAGCTGGAATATTACTGAGTGCGGCGTTAAACAGCAAACCAACCAACCAACCAAAGCTTAATCGGCTTCGGGCATTTTAATCTTTAGCGCTTAATGATAACAATAAGCTTTGTGAATATCTAAACGAGATTTTAAAGTGTAAGTCAACAAACAGTTTCTGCAGATACATTGCTTCCATGGTCATTACATTGCCTCACTAAAAGCAACCAAGACCCGTGAAGATTCCGGGTTAGAATAGGTCTTCAGAAAACCCATGCATGCCATAAAAGCTGACTATGCTTGTCGTAAAAGGCGACTAACGGGGTCGGCTGGTCAGGCTCGCTGAATTGGTTGATACATGGCATCGATCCCAATTGCGTGGATCGATGGTCATGATGTCAATCACTGGATTGTCTGGTCCAGACTCGATTATTTTACAGATCGCCGTCATATATATATATATATATATATATATATATATATATATATGGAATATTGCTGAGTGCGGCGTTAAACAACAAACAAACAAACAAACATAAAGCAGCCAAACTGGTGATGAGCACGTAATGAGATGGAGACTGTTTGTCGTCATCTTCCACTTCGGAGGTCAATAGGAGAAGATCCACGTGACGTTCAGTCGGTACGTCAGCCACCCTGGAACTTATTCGTAGAGGAAATACTACATTTACTTGTTTTTTTGTCTCATTATCATTATCATCGTCATCCTCAGAGAAACCGAAGACTTTAATGCTTAAATTATTCATTTCTTCAAATTTTGATTTTTTTTTAAAGACATTGGAAATTGAATACCATGAATATTTAAACGATGTGTGTGGTCGACGCAATAATTATTATTATTAATCCACTTGCTCTGCGACCTCATCCGCTCCAACTGGGTAATGATATACCAAAATGGAATAGACAAAACACATGGCACCATTTATATTGCGACTGTTTAATGAATTAGGATTCTTCTCTAAACATGGAGGTAAATATGAATTACCGCCGCGAAACGTTTTGAATTTGACATATACCGATATGGTGTATGTTTACGAGACAATATTAAGATAATTATTATTGTCGGATGGTAAATGGTTAACACAAATTGCACCATTCACTTACGATTTGAAACTTTCTTTCGTTTTCTTCTATAATTCTGAAGTGCTTGATCTGCCATGTTCATTTCAACGTAGAGACTTGATGTGATGAAACGTGATATCTAAATTAATATAGAATACAGTTATTATCCGGGTCTTGATTAAGAGTTGATGTGGTAAAATGTGATATCTAAATTAATATAGAATACAGTTATTATTCGGGTCTTGATTAAGAGTAAAAGTATTATAATATTAAATGTGATATAATAAATGATAAAATACAACTGTATACTTATAATGATAAAAAGGATATTATTTTTCAAATTTCATTTTGTGATACTATATAAGAAAATGTCAATACTCACACCAGTGTGTGGTTACTGCCTTGCTCTGAATAGATCCGTAATAGTGAGTGAGTGAGTGAGTTGGGTTTAACGCAGCTTTTAACAGTATTCCAGTTATATCGCGGCGTGTCAGCTTAATGTTGGAGGAAAGTCCAAAGTGATACAGGTCTCAGACGTTTACCACTTCGGTGAAACCCACGAGCACGGGTATGGTGCTGACAAAACCTTGAAACATAATCGGGGCGAACCCACAATCAAAGGTGTCTGGCGTGCCCAAGGGACGCAACTCTGCACAGCCAATCGCGGCGCCTTAGACGACTGGGCCCCCCGTGCCCCCAGATCCGGAATAGAGAAAAGTTGACGTATCTTCTCAGAATGATGTCTCGTGGTGTATACGTGTAGTAAATGACGACATTGAAAGGGCGTTGACCACACATTTATTTGGGAAGTAATCAATTACGATTCCGTGCAAAGGTCTAGTCTTCTGTATGATGCCAAGCCTCAACGTGATGATCACTTAACCCTGTGTACCAGTGAATATAATTATGTATTATTGCAGAGTCATTGCCCCGCTGTTTACACTCTGTTTATGCTGTAAAGCGACCCATATGCTACAGTAAATCACGAGTTGTATGTCTTTGAAATTAGCAATCATTCTGCATGCTAGGATTCTGTACTGCATAAAATATATGTTATTAGTTTAATTAATAGTTTCTAGTTTCTAAAAAGAATAATTACTTTAGTTAGGAAACGGTAATTTAAGTAAAAAAAGTATGTTTTTTTGTATGTGTGTCAGTTCAAGAAACGCGTAGAAAAAAAGTAAATGGCTTCATCTGGTGTATCTTATGTTGGATTCATCCGGCATTTTCAAATTTGACGCATTAGTGACCAACTAAAATTATGTTCGATGCAATGCCCTATTTTGACTTACACCATATGTTCCCGTGATTAATGTTTTGGGTTAAACCTATTGGTGCCATAGGTTTTTCAGGATACGCTCTTTTTTTGCGAACACTTGGTATCATTACCAGTTGGAAGTGATTCATACACACGTCCTTATACACAAGTCGAAATATGTTTTGAGGAGAAATAAAAGTGATTATTAAAATACTGTTTGTTAATGTTTCAATTCGTCTTAAGATCATCACAAACACACAACGGACCCCAAAATGTGTATTATCATGTTCCCCCTAGTACCAGCAAGGTCTATTGCCGACTTGAAGTTCTCCACGTGAATGTAGGAATGCCGGGGTGCGCCTTCCTCGTAGTCTTCGGGTGCGCGCCCATCACCATGGGAATGTCATCATGATTGAAAGGGGCGGTCGGGTAGCCCAGTGGTTAAAGCATTCGCTCGTCAAGCAGAGGCCCGGGTTCGATTCCCGACATGGGTACAATGTGTGAAGCCCATTTCTGGTGTGCCCCGCCGTAATATTGCTAAAAGCGGCGTAAAACCATACTCACTCACTCATGATTGAAAATAGAGAAGAGCAGATTGCTTTTTATTTATGTTCAACATCCCACGTGATTTCACTGATGATAGCAAGAGGCAGTTGATATATGCATGGCTAAAATAGCAACAACAAATGCGAAACAAGAAACTGTCAAATGTTTAAAGGCGCGTGTTTTTGTTTGATGATTTGATGAGTTTTTAAATGTTATCAGCTTAATGTATGTGAAACACATGACCATATGTGTCGAGCTGACGAATCACGAATCCTAATCGATCCGTGAAGATTCCGGGGTAGAATAGGTCTTCAGCAACCCATGCTTGCCGTAAAAGGTGACTATGCTTGTCGTAAAAGGCGACTGAGCGGATCGGGTGGTCAGGCTCGCTGACTTGGTTGATACATGTCATCTTATCCCAATTGCGTGGATCGATGCTCATGATGTCAATCACTGTATTGTCTGGTCCAGACCCGATTATTTACAGACCGCCGTTATATAGCTGGAATATTGCTGAGTGCGGCGTTAAACAACAAACCAACCAACGAGTCCTAATCATAGAGTACCTTCATACAAATCAGCGATTGTCATATTACTGCACGCATGTTTGCACAGCGAATTCTAGCGCTTTAAAAGTGAAAGATGTGATGAGTTGACCATTCTGAAAGTCCAAACAAACCACATCAATACAATGTAAAAACTTAAGGCATTAACAAAACCAAAATAAGTCACAAACACGTGTGTCTACATTTCATTTATAGAAAGGGGAGAGTAACCAGTATGTAAAGGTTAGTGATAAGATAAAACGGGACTTTATTTTATCAAGGGAAGTTCATATTGCGCAGTTGATTAGCACTGAAATATGAAATAAAACGAAAAATATATGATATTAAAATATGTACATAAGAGAATAAGACACTAACTCATACAATCACAGGTAAAAGCATGAAGACAATTGAAAATATCACACACACACGCACACACACATACACACACACACACACACACACACACACATAAATATATAGGTTATATGATTATTTAGAACGAATATACGGATGGAAGAGCTGTTTACATGATATATATCCCTTTCTGATATAAGCAAATCCCAAAGAAAAACAATGTATGATACACTGTGATACATTATTATATTATGTGTTTTAACTTTAATGAGAGACTTCGGTAAATAATATCAGAATAAGAACCTACATCGTTGTATATACTTGTACACACTATATTGAAATAGAAATCATACCTCTTGTCTGTCATACAGCTTGGTACAGAGGGAAATGTTTGAGAAACTGAAGAGTCGTGGTGACGCCACGATTACATGCACGCGTTAATGAATGAAGAGTGATGGTTCAAAAGTTAATAGCAAATGTTTCATGATAAAAAAACATCACAATATAAGTGAATTGAAGAAGCATTCCGCATTAGAATATGCTTACAAGGAAACATGTTGCAAAGCAATGCAGACCTTATACGTGAAAGTAAATCATATACCGATGTGCTTTACAAGGTATATTAGTATTATACCACCATATAGTAGTAGTTGTAGTGGTAGCGGTAGTGGTAGTAGCAGTGGTAGTGGTAGTAGTTTTGGTATTAGTAGTAGAAGAGGAAGTAGCAGTGGTAGTAACAGTGGTGGTGTTGGTAGTACTAGTAGTAGTGGTAGTAGTGGTAGTGGTAGTAGCAGTGGTAGTGGTAGTAGTAGTAGAAGAGGAAGAAGTCGTGGTAGTAGCAGTGGTGGTGGTGGTAGTACTAGCTGTAGTGGTATTTGAGTAGTAGTGGAGGTGGTAGTAGTAGTGGTAGTGGTAGTAGTAGTTTTAGTAGTAGTAGTAGTAGTAGTAGTGAGTGAGTGAGTTGGATTTAACGCCGCTTTTAACAGTATTACAGTTATATCACGGCGTGTCAGCTTAATGTGGGAGGAAAGCCCGAAGTGATGCAGGTCTCAGACGTTTACCACTTCGGTGAAACCCACGAGCACGGGTATGGTGCTGACAAACCTAGAAACATAATCGGGGCGAACCGGGATTCGAACCCACAATCATAGGTTTCTGGCGTGCCCAAGGGACGCAACTCTGCACAGTGAATCGCGGCGCCTTAGACGACTGGGCCACCCGTGCCCCCAGTAGTAGTAGTAGAGGAGGTAGTAGTGGTAGTAGTAGTGGTGGTGGTGGTAGTGGTGGTGGTGATAGTAGTAGTAGTAGTATTAGTAGTAGTAGTAGTAGTAGTGGTCCAGCTATATGACGGCGATCTGTAATTAGTCGAGTCTGGACCAGACAATCAGTGATTGACAGTGAAACCATCGATCTGCCCAATTGGGAGAGATACATGCATCAACCAAGTCAGCAAGCCTGACCACCCGATCCCGTTAGTCGCCACTTACCTCAAGTATGGGTTGTTGAAGATAATGTCTAACCCGGATCTCCTCAGGTATGTAGAAGAAGTAGTTAATGGTAGTTGTGATGATGGTCCTGTTACTGCTGCTGTCGATGGTGTTGTTGTTGGTGGTGGTAGTAGTAGTATATATTGATCTTATTTTAAATAGCGTTTTATCACAAATACAGTGTCAAAGTTTCATAAAATATTCTTTACAACAATCCATGCTTGCCGTGAAAGGCAACTATGCTTGTCGTAAGAGGCGACAAACGTGATCGGGTGGTCAGGCTCGCTGACTTGGTTGATGCTTGTCATCGTATCCCATATGCGTGGTTCGATGTTCATGATGGCAGTCACTGGATTGTCTGGTCCAGACTCGATTATTTACTTACAACCATCATAAAGTTGAAATATTGCTGAGTGTGGCGTTAAACACAAACAAAACAAACAAACGAAACATAAAATGTTCAGCATATTCAGTTTTTAAGGGTTTGACAAAAAATGCTTGCCCTATCTTGCTAGTATCCACTATATCAATATTGAACAAGGCAACTGATTGATCAAACATTGAAAACACAAGTCACTATTACTTTGTCATGTCCGGCCTTATCTGGGTGAGGCCACAGCCATGGAATGTTTGAGAACTGGCCCCCTAACAACATGACTCCGCACACTTTGCAGGCCACCTGACCACAAGGGAGGTCGGGCACCTGTACCTGCAAACTCATGCACTACGATTCGTAAAATGGCTGCATCGAAAACATCACAACATAAGTGAATTGAAGAAGCATTCCGCGTTTAAATATACTTATAAGAAAACGTTAGTGTTATTATACCTCAAAAGTACAAATATATCGATATGCTTTCCTAGGTTTATTAATATGGTACCATTTATTATTATTATTAGTTGTAGTAGTGGTAGTAGTAGTAATAGTAGTAGTAGTAGTACGGTAAACTACGCTTATAACGAACTGACGGATATAACGAATTTACTTTTTTGGCCCCGACTATTTGCTGTAGTTATGCTGTATATATGTATAACTACGGTTATAACGAACTAAAATTAGCAGTCCCTTTGAGTTTGTTATAACCGTAGTATACTGTAGTAGTAGTAGTAGTAATAGTATATATATATATATATATATATATATATATATATATATATATATATATATATATATATATATTAGTATATATATATATGGTGTTTTATACGTGTGAAGCCCATTTCTGGTGTCCCCCGCCGTGATATTGCTGGAATATTGCTAAAAGCGGCTTAAAACCATACTCACTCACTCACTATCACAAGTACAAGGTCCAAGTAATGTTTATACACGATATCACTATTGAGAACGCAACCGTTTGTTCAAACATGATCATGTTCACACTAATCTGGTTGAGGTGTACTGTCACTGCAGAGCCATGGGATGTTGGCAGGGATTACTCAATAGCATGACTCCGCACATTTCGCATGTATATAAGAATGGCGGGCCGCCTGAATGTTAGCGAGGTCGGCGAGCTGTACCTGTAAACTCTAAGAATCGTAAAATGGCTGCACAATCTCTGACATTGAACAATGGTCAAAAGATGCCCCTGGTGGGAATTGGCTCGTGGCAGGTATGTCTTGTTTGTCTCTGTTGACCCACACATGCATATTTAATACCTGGTGAATATCTACTTAATGTCCAGGCGATCTTTTCCCCGGGATATCTAAGTAAAACATGCTCCGTCGATGTATTTTCGGCGATGTACGAAGGCATATGTGCAAAGCCAAATATTGATTGTACATATACGGCAGGAGAGTGTGTCACAGTGGCATACGCAACATATTGCAGGCGTATAGATCAAAAGAGTTGTTTAATACATAAATCATGTTCATTCACTCTTCTGATACAAAGATCGCGATCGTGAAAGGATTGATCAACAATGGTACTGAAATCTATTTATAAGGTGGGTGGGTGGAATGGGGCTAACGTCGTGTGTGTGTGTGTGTGTGTGTGTGTGTGTGTGTGTGTGTGTGTGTGTGTGTGTGTGTGTGTGTGTGTGTCAGTGTGACACCGTGTTGCAGTTTCACATGACTACCCCATTCAGACTCCGTATACTGACTCCGAGCCGACCAATCCTTGTTTTAGCCCCTTAATGCCGAGCGCCAGGCAGGGTAACAACAAATACCATCTTTTAACGTCTTTTGGTACGACGAGGCCGGGGACCGGATCCCCGATCTTCCGCTCTCCGGACCCATTTGTAAGATGTGTGCAGGAATGCAACTTATTACCGCTTCAGCTTCACTGAAAGATCTCCTGAGTATTCAAACCTGCACTCATGACGTGTGAGTACCGCAAAACACATATACCCTCATCATATTATTACAAGGTGACACACAGAGGCAAACTAAATTGTGAGTGAGTATGGTTTTACGCCGCTTTTAGCAATATTCCAGCAATATCACGGCGGGGGACACCTGAAATGGGCTTCACACATTGTACCCATGTCGAGAATCGAACCCGGGTCTTCCGCGTGACGAGCGAACGCTTTAACCACTAGGCTACCCGACCGACCACTAAACTGTGAAATCAGTAACTGACTACACAAGATGAGTGTAAAATGAATAAATTATATTTGAACACACAGTTTAAGGTTCACGAAAAAGTGAGTGAGTGAGTTAGTTGGGTTTAACGCCGCTTTTAACAGTATTCCAGTTATATCACGGCGTGTCAGCTTAATGTGGGAGGAAAGCCCGAAGTGATGCAGGTCTCAGACGTTTACCACTTCGGTAAACCAACGAGCACAGGTATGGTGCTGACAAACCTAGAAACATAATCGAGGCGAAACGGGATTCGAACCCACAATCAGAGGTTTCTGGCGTGCCCAAGGGTCGCAACTCTGCACAGTGAATCGCGGCGCCTTAGACGACTGGGCCACCCGTGTCCCCTTCACGAAAAAGGGCAATACAATGTGTCAAATAAGTGACAGCAGCAATACGCAACATGGAATCCAGAATAGTGAAGGAAGCTGTTTCCAAATGGGTATCTCAATAATGCACTTGGCAAGTATTTTATTAAGTTAACAATAACTCGAATTGCATTCTTGTTGCTCTTATAAAGGTATAGTCAGCCTTTTAGAAACTGACCCCCCAGAAACGTCGAGAACAGTCAACGCATTCGTCACCACTCGCCCCTTTCCGTAACCTGCAAGAAGGCTATTCGGCTTGTCCCGGAATTGGTAACGAATGCAGTCAAGGCTGTCGTGTTCAAGGTCAGATAACTCTAGTTTTAGTATAAAGGCTCCCATCGACTGGTGTTCAATCTGGCTGTGACATTACTTGAAATATTTTTTTCACAAGTTCCATCATTTTCTGCCAAAGGGAAATACAACAATACAAAGTTTTACCGCCACTAAAAGTACTACCACATAACAATATGTGCACGTCTACACTCATTGTAAATGTGTGCTCGGTGGTGCATGGTCTTAATTGCATAATAAGACCCTTTCATCTCGAGTTCGAATCCACGATTCTCCCATGCTGCATTTAAAATCGGAGTCCTGCATCACATTAACCCTACACGCCTGCAACACTTTTCAAATCGGCATTGTACCAACTCATTCTGTGCGTGTACATGTGCGTATTCATGCCATATTCAAGGACTGACTGGAATAAAGTGAAATATTTGAAATGTATCCACGCACTCGTCAGATCAAGGGTAACATAAACATATGAAACTAAATTTGTTCATATTAACTTCAAAACCCATTTTGCAAACATTCGTGAAAGGTGAATTATTTTACATTTTATTCCACCTCGAACACACGCAGAGCTGGTTTAATACAGTTTTAAACTTTATTGTTTCGCTTTAATTTCTTACAGGTTAACTCTGCAGATGAGTGCAAGGACACTATTCGTGCCGCATTGGACGCTGGCTACAGACACATTGACACTGCCTATGCATACCAGAACGAGGCCTTCATTGGGGAGGTGCTCCAGGAGTACTTCAAGGCCGGGAAACTGAAGCGGGAAGACATTTTTATTACAACGAAGGTATGATGTTCATGAAAACATCAATGCTGTTCACAGTGTGTTCTGCAGAATCTTGTGTTTTCTTTTTAATATATTTTCGTTCATACATTGTCATATTCTTGGGGACACGGGTGGCTCAGTCGTCTAAGGCGCCGCGATTCGCTGTGCAGAGTTGCGTCCCTTGGGCACGCCAGAAACCTATGATTGTGGGGTCGAATCCCGGTTCGCCCCGATTATGTTTCTAGGTTTGTCAGCACCAATATCCGTACTCTTGGGTTTTACCGAAGTGGTAAACGTCTGAGACCTGCATAACTTCGGTCTTTCTCCCAAATTAAGCTGACAAGCCGTGACTAAATGGAATACTGTTAAAAGCGGCGTTAAACCCAACTCACTCACTCATATTCTGCCTCAACAAGAAAAAAGTTGAGACATTTTATTACATTTCTAAGCATGTAATGCTGTGTTTATTGGTTAAAATAGATACTAGTACTAGAATATGAGATGGGGATAGTAGAGTCACCTCAGGCGAGCCTGAAACCCGTGATCGCCAAATCTCATTAAAATCAGATCTCAGTTCTGGCTGCCGCTAAACAAAGATCAGAGGACATCGCATTACGGGTCACGTCAGAACGACCTTTCCCGAACTTTGGCCGACCACTGAAACGAATAAAAGGAACGCGATATTAGCCAATGAGAAAGGAGCTATTTCGAGCTTTACGGCACTCGTTTCAACCTGGCGACTTCCATTTCAGACTACGCTTGAAAAATATGTTGACACAGTTCTCGACTACAATTTTGAAAACTGAACAAACGAAAATTCCGGAATGTCTAATATATGGTTGCGATTGTTTTGCAGTGCTTCCCGCGTTCTGTGCAAAGCCTTCTCCGTTCAAATGTTTATCCCACAAAAGCGATAGACAGATAATAATTTTGACGGAATCAGTCGTACGGGCCGTAGCTGTCGTTCGGAATTCCCCGTTTTAACGTTTTCGAGGTTGCATGATTAGAAAACACATTCCGACTGTCACTTTCTTGATCTGGCAAGCGACGCTTTGATTGGTCGGATGAAAGGTCGTTAGTAGTTGAGGACAGCGGTCTAGGACCCCTCAGATTTCTGGGACCAAGATGGCGGCATATCCGTTTCCGGTCACGTGCCCTGCGCAGTGCATGATGGGTACCTGCGCGCGCATGCAAGATGGCGTCACTTCCGTTTCCGGTGGCGCGCGCCTGCAAGATGGCGTCGCATCCGTGTCCGGTGGCGTGCGCATGCAAGATGGCGTCGCTTCCGTGTCCGGGGAGGAGGGAAAAACCCGGAGAAGCGCACGTACAAGGTGAACAGGATCGACATTGAAAGAAGCGCGTCAAAAATCTTTTGTGGTTGTTGTTGTTCTACACATAGACGTGGGGTGGTGGTGGTGAAGGGTGGGAGGGAGGGAGGTAGGGGAGGGAGGGAGGGGAGGGGAGAAGGAGGAGGCGTTCACGGTGTGGTGGGGGTTGGAGGGTCGTCAAAGCAAAGGAGGAAAAGCTGTCTTTCGGGAGAGATGGGTGGCCCTGAAAAGGGCCGTTGGAAAACAAACTGGAAACTGGAAACGACAGGAAACGTCAGGAAACGACAGGAACACTGGAACACTGGAACACTGGAAAAACTGCAAACGATGGGAAACTGGTAAAAACAGTGGGGGCAGCATGACCCATGCGTTAGTCACTTTGTACAGATGATCTCTCTTCTTCATCCTCTACTTCCATCTCATCCTCGGACGGAAGGTGTCGTCGGCGCTTTGAAGCGTGTTTTCTTGAGGGGCTTCTGTTCCGTTTTCTTTTCTCTAGACGAGGTGTGATGCCTGCACGGAGTTGTGCGAGGCATTCTTTTAGGTCGAGGACATCGGCATGCATGTCTTCGATGAGATGAAGCACTTGTGCCACGGGTGTCACGGGTGTCACGGGTGCCACGGGTGCCACGGATGCCACGGGTGTCGACGTGGACGGTGTTGCTAACGTTTTCTTTCGACTGGGTTCTGGGCAATCTGCAGCGAAATGACCCAGGGCTCGACAGTTGTAACAGGGGCGCTGGGGAGTCTTCTTTCGACTGGGTTCTGGGCAATCTGCAGCGAAATGACCCATGGCTTCACAGTTGTAACAGGGGCCCAGGTTCTGCTTCTCCTGCTTCTCTTGACTGTTCATCTTCGGGCAGACATAGTGACGGTGACCTTGATCGTGACACTCGAGGCATGTCACTTCAGGGCAGTACAGGTAACTGTGATTGTCGGTCTGGCACTTCATACAACTGTATCGAGCTGGCATGATGGGTTTCATAGAATGCAGTGTGTGTGAGTGGCTTCGCTCTTGTTTTGTTTTTATAGCAAAGGCACTGACACCCTGCTTCCTGATTGGTTCCGATTGGTCCGATTTCGATCCGGTTTTTATCGGGGTGTGCATTTCGATCCTGTTTTGTTTTTTCTTCATCCTACAGACAACATAACACGACTTCAACTTTTTTTAAACAAATTTAATCCCCCTGATCACATGAACCAACACCACAAAACAAAAGTCACAGGATGAGGGGGGACATCCCTGTGATTTTGTGAACACGAAGGGGTGACCACGAGGGTAGGAACGTCTGGCCACTTTGAAAAAATAAAGAAACTTTGTCACTTGGGGTGAACAAGACACTCGACTCTTCGTTTCCGTGCTTCTTGGGACACCAAACGTCTGTATTTTTCGTTCACTTCTCCATCAGGACAAAACACGCACAAGTATTCGCAGGGGACTTTGGCGTGCTTCAGATGTTCTTTCCAGGGTTGGTCTGTGGCTTCCCATTGGCGGAATGCCACACCGCAGCAATAACAGGTCACACAGTCACCTCGTCCTGGATAGAAATAGCCAGCCATGGCCATGTCATAAGGGGTCTGGGTCATCTGTTGAGGCCACGTTTGAAAAGACCTCAGGCGTTCTTGAAATGAATCATAGTGGGGGTGAGAAGGATGACACAAGGTGTAAGAAGGAAAAGGTCCCTCCAGAATGTCACGGAGTCGCCATGTGTCGTCCATCAAGAGTGTGTCGTCCATCAAGAGTGGACGTTTTCTCGCTTCTTGTTCTCTCGCCTTTTCAGACACCCACTCGGAATCGGTGACGACATCTCGGGAGGATGACATGGCATTCATAGAACGTCTTTGCTCCATGATGACGGTGACTTCACTGAAAGAAGGTCTGAGGGTTCGCCTGCTTTTATGAAACTGTACACCCTACTCCCTTCAACGGAAGGTCATGACCTTAGCTTCCACCTCCTCCACCTCATGACGTGATGTCATCCTGTGTTTGGGTTGACGGACACACGGCATGATCCATGACATGATCCATGACATGACATGGCACACGGGGAGGGGTGTGGGGATGGATGCGCCCTGGAATGACTGGCACCAGGCAGCTGATCTTTCAAGCATGGCCTTTCTCTTTTTATTTTAATTTTACACTTTGGTGTGCACTGACATGACAGAGGCACAGACAGACAGACAGACAGACGGACAGACGACGTCAACGACATCTCAACTCAACCTCTACCCTCGGTTCGGCACTCTATCGGAGTTGAGATCAATCAAGAC
Source organism: Haliotis rufescens (assembly GCF_023055435.1). Classification (NCBI taxonomy): domain Eukaryota; kingdom Metazoa; phylum Mollusca; class Gastropoda; order Lepetellida; family Haliotidae; genus Haliotis; species Haliotis rufescens. The sequence continues at coordinate 23,123,391 of NW_025964383.1, read as the reverse complement.
ACAAAGAGTCAGTTCAATCAATCACTGTTTAATCATGAAAAAACCCAATCACAACCCGATACAATGGAAATACGAAAAGTCAATGGAGGAGGGAGTGCTTTGCATGTCCCTACAACAACCACAACAACAACAACAATAACGCGACAACGTTTTCCTCTTCCATCTTCAAGCTCTTCCATCTTCAAGCCCATAAGAGGTGGTCCTCCCTCAAACCTGTGAGAGGTCCATCCGTTCAACACGTACAGTCTATGGCCTCCCTGAAACACACATGACACATCACTTGATCACGGTTGCAGCTGACGTGTTGACAAAGTTCTTCGAGTGAAGAGGAGGATCACCATAAGATGTGATCCTCAGATGCGATAGGCATGTCATCATACTTGTCATAGGTCAACATACAAGTACAGTCTATGAGCTCCATACCACGGACATGACACATCACTTGCCCGCTGTTGCAACTGATGTATCTTAACATGTTGTTGTGTCAGCAAACACGACATTCGCGTTGTAGGGGAGTGAGTTGAGCTTCTCCATAAGGATCCGGGTCAACGTTGTCATGATCATCATCGTCGCAAACCGTGGGCGTACCTGAGGAGTAGACATGAACCTCTTCCGGGGATGCTGGTGACCAAGAAGCCTCGAGCAGGGGGAGCGTGTCCAGATCCATGGAAGGGAGAGTGGCCAGCTTGAGCGCTTCATGATCATCGAGGTCACCCGTCGCCATCGTCACAGGGGCATTCGGTGAATAGGTGGGCTCCCGAGGGGTTTGTTCCCACCACTGTTCTAGCACGGACTGGGCTGAACTGACATCAGGGGTCCTGTCAATCATAGGACAGAGTCCATTCATCATCATCATATGCATAGGCATAGTCATCATCAACATCGGCATCATCATCATCATCATCAACATCAACATCACATCAAGAATGACTGAGACAAAGAAGAGCAAGGTACTTACAGTTGTTCTTGAGGAGAGATCTTCAGAGATAATTTCTTCCGTGATCGTCTTTTTGCAGGCGTTGCAGGTGTGGCAGGTTTCAAAAAGGATGTCCCCATCGTTTCGATGCCTGTTGTCGCTGCAGCAATGGTTGCTGTGGCTGCTGTGGTGGTGGGGGTGGGTGTTGCCACTGCTGTGGGGGTCACCACGGCTGTGGGTTTGCTCGTCTTTTTCTTCTGGATCTTCTTTATCGTCTTCTTCGATGTGCCTTTCTCGGGTTCAGTCAGCTTCCTCATCTTTGAATGTATCTGTTCGCACATCAGGTTGTCGCCCTTCGCACGTAACTTGGCGTACGCGTCGTCGGTCTTCATCTTTAAACACAGCAAGTCGTACACTTCACCCCACAGTTCAGCAGTCATGTTCCCGTTCCCATCTCCACTGCTTCCTTGACCACTCATGTCGTTTCGTGTCTTGTCATTCAACCGTTTCGACATGATGTTGTCCGGATGTTCTGTTCGTCGTTGTTGTTGTTGTTGTTGTTTCTTTCCAAGTCTTCACGGAGGTGTGCCAACACTTGATGGTACTCTCTCCAAACACGTGTTTCTTCCAGATAAAACGCCAACAACCAACACAACGTAAGGAACATCAATCAGAGGGACGATGTTGTTGCTTGGTCCGTTCAGTGAAAAGTGATGACCGGAGAGCATCGGTCGTATTAAAAGCCCTCGAGGTCCTGCTTTCTGATTGGTCCATTCCGGTGTCTGACTTTCACCTTGGTTTTCCAAACTGGACCGACCCTTGTGTTTCTTTTCCATAGGGTTAGGCTTGTGGCGTGAGAGAGAAAGCACAACCTCGGTTCGACCAATCAGAGGCCACCCTGGCACGAACACGGCCTCTGATTGGTCAACAACCCAGGCTTCGGATTGGTCAGATTTCGATCCGTTTTTTTTCTGTAGGGGTCCACGTCGATTCAGTTTCGATCCGCTGTCATTAAAACATTTATAGAAAGTCGTCTCTGTACCCAAAGGGGAGCGTGTCTACAGGTAGCCCTGTGATGTCGTCGTAGACGAGACGTCGCTTGTCGTACACGGTACGATAGTCTTTTCGGGTGGGTCGGGTCACGAGTGCATTTTCGTGCCGAGGTCCTTTTCGAATGATCTGATGAGGGTAATCCAAACTGATTTTCTCCTCCTCTTTCCCAGGTCGTTGCCCCAGTATCAGTCCTTTCATGGTGTCAAAGTTGAGATGGCGTTGGTTTCGGTAATTCAAAGTGAACCCTCGCACTTTGCAGGTCGTGCGCGTTCCATCGGGTCTGGGGTTCATTAACTCGTAGCTATAGTTTTTGGGACCTCCCGACACAAACGTCTTGATGGTGTTTCCGTCCAGTTCATCCGTAAATTCACCCAACGAATGGCCCAGCTCTGGATTCGCGTCGTGGGGTCGATGAATGTAAATGACGCTGTCCGTGTCAAAATACAAGACCCTGCGGCCCACCAGGGCAAGGGTCTCGTACAGCTTGAGACGTGCTTGGGCGGTGACCCAAGCGGCGATGGCGACGTTGAAATGAGAATGAGGGGTTTGGTATTCTTTCTGATGGGTATAGGTCACTTCCACCATGTGTTCGTTGACAACGGTCACATCCTCGATGGTATTGCGTTCATCCCTCCACAAAGCAAAGTACTGTACAGGATCGTTCATATACACGTTCTGACTGTAGTCTACCCGTTGTCCAAACTTGCCCCAGAGCGAATTCAGTTGCATCTTGGCAATCGTGCGAAGTCCTGGATTTTTTTCGATGCAATCCTTGTCCAACCCAATGCCTTCTTTGTCGTAGATCTCCTGGATGTAAGCGTCGTGATCCGTACATCCTTCGGGGTATCCGCTGGCTTCGAGCTTCTCCTTGAAATGTCGATCGATGTAAGTGTCAAAGAGTCCCACTTGCTTGGTGTCGGGGTCATGCTGTGCAAAGGTGTCAAAATGCCAAACGTCGTAGATCTGAAGCACCCGGTAGTCATACTTCTTCACGGCTTCCTGGAGTTCTACGGTGGCGTACGTCCCCACCCATGACCTCTCTTCGTCCGTGTGTTCGCAGGGGGAGTCTGACCGGGTATCGGCACACGTACGGCACAAAGGACAGAGCAGTTTGCCACCCGATCTGTAAGGCAGTAGCGGATGGTAGAGGCGTTTCGGGGGTAGGACACGGCATTGGATCAGGCCTTTCAGTTCAAACAACGTGTCCACAGGGGGTTGATGGAGAAGGGTCGGGTGTCCCGTGGGAAACGCTCCGGTCTTACAAATGTAAGGATAAAGGGGACAAATATCGATGTACTTGATGGTTTCACCTTCTTGGGCTTCGTAGCATAATCGCGTCGCATTGGTGCGTCCTCCATAGAAGGCGTCGCGAGGGTTGAGCGGTCCGGGGACGTGGATAAAGCGGGGTCCCTGCAAGAAAGCACGCAGAGCGGAGTCCTCCCGTTGCATTTTCGTAAACTCGTGCTCCCACAGGGTGACGATTCGTTTCACCTCAGGGTGTTGACTCAAGAGACTCAAGCGGTAGTGGGTGTCGGTGTAACGGGCTCCCAACGACGAGCCCAGGACGGGATGCGGTTCTCCACGTTGGGTCTTGTGACAGACCTGACACCCATGCCAGAAACAGCCCAGGAATTCGTAGACGGTGCCTGTCGCTGGATCGTAGCCATCCACGGTGTACCGATGGTGACCCTCTCCACACGTGAACTCTTTTTCACCTCCATTCCTGGCGTGCTGGAGGTGCAGATGGGGGTCCGTTTCCATCAGATAGTGGAGCCAGTGCAGACAGGCCTGGGAATAGTTTCTCTTGGGTTGGTAGCCTTGAGGTGGAAGAATGGCTATGGTATTGGGTTTCAGGTCGTGTTTTCGAAAGGATTTCATGGTGAACGCTGCAGCTGTCATCACTTCCACAAAGGGATCCATGCCCACCGAGTGGATGGCGTTCTGTCGGAAGTCGGCGCATCCCCGTCTCAAAATGTCCACATCGCTCTGGCAGTAGGCTAAAAGTTCTCCTTGTAAGTCGAACAAGGCTCCTTCTTGCACTTTTTGAGTATGCCACTGGAGGAAGACTGTGCGTTCCGCGGGAGACATGCCATCGGGATCGTACGTGACGGCTGGTGGATAGGGACCTCTGTAGGTCTGGTTGACTCCCGTATTGAAAAAATGTGGAAAGTACCCTTTCTTCATTTCTTTCAGCCCAAAGCTCTTGGGAAAGGCTTTCAGGGGGTAAGGGATGAAATTTAAGCTGTCTTCGAAACACAACCGTCCCAGGGTCATCTGCAAAATTTGTTGGCCATGTCGAATCTTGGTGGGGAGTGTCACCAGGAGGGGGGACAGACCCTTCAGGACTAAGTGTAAATCATAGGATCGTGCATTATGGGCCATCACATAAATGCGATCCTCCTTCGGGACTGTATGGCAGGGGGTGTTCTTGTTCTTTGGATTCTTTGTTTTCTCCACTTCCATGGCCTCTTCCCCCTCTTCCCCCTCCTCCGCCTCCTGCTGGGGTGATGCATGTCGTTGACGTTTGGTAGCGTACTTTCTTGAGGGGGTGCCATCCCGTTTTCTTTTTTGTTGTTGTTGTCTTTGTGTTGTCCCCTTGCGTGTGCTGCCCTCCTCTTCCTCTGGGTGGGGCTTCTTCTTGGGTTTTTCAGCCAACGTGGTCAACCACACACACACATCATGTCGCGTGGTGGGGCCTCGAAACACGATCTCACGGCTGGGACCATACCCTTCTTCTCTCCATGGACAGTGTTCGCACAAGTTCTTGCTCACTTCACCGATGCATCGTCCACATCCTAGTTGCACCACGCACAAATTTGGAATGTGTTCCCCCGTGTCTTGCATGCATTCGAAATCGTAGAAGACGTATTGGACATTGTCTCGTAGGGGATGTTGTTCCTCTTCCCCCTCCTCCTTCTCCGCTTCCTCTCCCTCCCCCTCCTCCCCCTCCTCGTTTTCTTCACGGAGAGGCATCATGTAACAGCGATGATCTGGGGTCATGGGTTCTCGGCACACCAAGCAGGGATGTTCTTCGTCGAAGCACTCGTGGTGAACCATGGGGGTCTCCAAGACGCGGACCAGCTGAAAGCAGTTCGGGCACCTGTGAAGCGATTGACAGGCGCTGGGTTTTCCCTCTGACGGTGACTGGAGATGCCGGGTGTAACACGGTGGATTGGGGAACCAACCTTGACATGTCAAGCAAGGGATCCCGTGCTCTTCCTGGGGTCCGCAATAGTTAGAGTGGAGGCAGCGGTGACAGCGGTATTCCTTGGTGCAGGGATGGGTTTCGGGATGATCGTAACGTTGGTTGCAGCGTTCGCAGTAATGGTTAGCGCCATAAAAAGCGGACATGGAAGTGATGACATCGTAGTGCTGATCATGATGGTAGACATACAGGACCGTGGCGTGGGGTGGAGCCTCATCACACTTGTACAACAGTCTCTGGTCCACCTCTTGACTGTAGACTTTCAGTTGTTAATTCAGGCGGGTCAAGGCCCGTCCCACGCGTACGAGGTCGTCCAGCCCCCGACAGGGACCTTCGGGCAGGCCAAGGCGTCGAAACAAGGCCCGTGCCCGTATGCCTTGAACGTCGACGCGATCCGTTCTCGTCAGTCTCTTTCGCTGGGCGCTCCATGCTGGGGTCAGAGGGTGAGGCTTGTGGGCATAATGCTGTGCCACCACCAGGGCCCGTGCCAAACAGGATTGATCTTGGTTGTTAATCCGTACGAGGCACTTTTTGCGTGTTAAAAAAGCTTCGAGTCCAATCACGTTTTTCAGTCGGAGATGGCCACTGCCCGATCCTAGCCTGTCGGGATCTGCGACGTGTACTAAGGTCACATCCATGGTGGCATCGATGTTCAGGTCTTTGTTGGACTGTTGGACTTTTTCCACGGCTTGCAAAATATCTAGCCCATGGAGATCTTCAAAACGTCGAAAGGGAATTCGTATGGGGGTGTTCAAAGCGGGATGATCGATACCTAGACCAATACGATCTCCCTTCTGACCTGACATCTGTTCATAAAAGTCATCGATCACCCTGTCAAATAAAACTGGCAGTTCCATGGGGACGCGTTCCGGTGGTACGGTGTCCAAGTAGTCTGGGTTGAAAGTCAAACGATAGGTATGATTAGCAGTTCTTAACCGTCTGGAGCGGGTGATATCTTTCCTCTCCAAACGATAGGGCGTACTTTGGTTGCTCTTCATGATAACGATGTGTGTCTGATGAACGTCTGTACTCTAAGAGGTGCTGAACGTCTGATGGATGGACAACCCTTCCCCAAAACAGGATCGAAATCGGACCAATCCGAAGCCTGGATTGTCGACCAATCAGAAGACAGCAACGACCAATCAGAAGACAGCACCCGAACCGAGTTGTGCTTTCTCTCCCATGGTAAAATCCATTTCCTATGGAAAAGAAACACAAGGGTCGGGTCGTTTTGGAAAACCGAGGTGCAGACCCGGCCCCGGAACGAACCAATCGGTGCGCTGCGTTTTGGACCAACCAGGAAGCAGTGAGTTTCGATCCGGTTCTTCTCCTATAAAACAAGCGTGGATTCGAGTGGATCAGTGTATTTTACATAAAATTGATGTGATAAAATCAAGAATGGCTGAAACAAAGAAGAGTGGTACGGCGACGACGCGTGGCGAAGATGTGGTGATGGTTAGTGCAGAACCTCGTGGATGTTGGAGTAAGAGTCATGCCGAGGAGGCGGTGTCACTGCTCAGTCAAACGCCATCGCACTATTATCTACGCTTTGAAAGAAGACTCGCTTCGTTTGAGGCGTGGCCCACGCAAATGTATCAGACTGCTGAAGAGATGGCCCATGCGGGCTTTGTCTACACTCAGGGTGCCGATGGTGTGTGCTGTTTCCAATGTGGGGTGCGGCTGAGACAATGGGCACCCCACGACAATCCTTGGGTGGCACATCACAAGTGGTCCCCAGACTGCGATTACCTCAAGCTAACCGGGCTGGTGAAACACCAGAAGCAGAGGTACATGAATGACGTAGCGCGGGCGGCTGCCTAGGAGGACGTTTCCCGTGTCCTGCGTTCCCGTTCAAGTTCCTGTTCAAATGTTTTTCTTCCCCAAAACGGCCCTTTTCAGGGCCACCCATCTCACCCAAAAGACAACTTTCCTCCTTTGCTTTGCCGTACAACGACCATCCAAAACAAAGAACCCACACCCTCCCCTAGACCTCTTGGAGGTACACGTCTAAAAATACAATACATAGATATAAATAGAGTTAGATCAATAGATCAATAGATCAATAGAGACACGTAGTACACCATGTCAAACATCACGTGTGCATGAAAACACCTGTCACAGTACGCCTGTCGACCTACACGAGTGTCAACACCTCGGTATCCTTCAATAATAATAATAATAATAATCATTTGAAAACACATACACGCACAGGGCACAACGTTTGCATGTCAACACCCAAAGTACATACATGACGTTCACATCGCGACACGAAGTCCATGACGTGTGCAAACGTCACGCAGGTGTATCGATCTTTCTCTATTCATCTCCATACGACACTACTTGATACACACACAGGACACCACGTTTTGCCTGACCACACGCTATTCTATGCATCAACGTCAACGTCTGTTTGAAGACACACACACACACACACACACACACACACACACTCACACACATGACATTCCGATTGGCATGGGAGTGACACAACGTACATCACGTAGGCATTCCCACGTTCATGTCTACCTATGAAGGTCTACCTTTCCTTTAGCATTCAGACGACCGCCTACCTAAAAAAATACCAAGGCTACCCAAGAAGAAAAAAACCGGATCGAAATCGGACCTATCCGAAGCCTGGGTTATCGACCAATCAGAAGCCGAGCTCGGACCAAGCGGGGCTCTGATTGGCCGAACCCGGGGTTGTGCTTTCTCTCCCATGGTAAAATCCATTTCCTATGGAAAAGAAACACAGGGGTCGGTCCGTTTTGGAAAACCGAGGTGCTGACCGGACCCCCGGAACGAACCAATCGGAGCTGCGGCCTGGCGAACCAACCGGGAGGCAGGGTGTCAGTGCCTCTCCTATAAAACAAGAGTGGATTCGAGTGGGTCAGTGTCACTTGTAAAAGAAAGCATCATGATGAGTAGCAGCAACAACAACAACACCGGCAACAACATCAAAGAAAACTGGGATCTAGAGATCACCACAGTGGCACAACCTTTGCCCGGGTGGAAAGAAACATCACCACCACCACCACCACCACCATGGTCTCCAGCGTGGCAATGTGCCAGGTGCCATGGACCCTGCCCGTCTATGCCCTTGGTACAAGGGTACGGGATGGGACTTTCGAGTGCGTGTACTGCGGGACTGTACTGAAGGACACCTACGTGCGTCGGTTAACGCACACCAGTAGGTGTCCTGTCAGACGCGACATGAAAGCTCATCCGTGCCTTTGTACCATGGGATGCACATGCATGTAAACATCAAAACGGCCCTTTTCAGGGCCACCCATCTCTCCCGAAAGACAGCTTTTCCTCCTTTGCTTTGACGACCCTCCAACCCCCACCACACCGTGAACGCCTCCTCCTTCTCCCCTCCCCTCCCCTCCCTCCCTCCCCTACCTCCCTCCCTCCCACCCTTCACCACCACCACTGTTCACCACCACCACTGTCCTGTTCACCTTGTACGTGCGCTTCTCCGGGTTTTTCCCTCCTCCCCGGACACGGAAGCGACGCCATCTTGCAGGCGCGCGCCACCGGAAACGGAAGTGACCGCTGTCCTCAACTACTGTCGTTCTGACGTGACCCGTAATTAGATGTCCTCAGATTTTAATGAAATTGGCGATCGCAATAATTATGATTCTTGGTTTGTCAGTACTTGCCTTCTGCTCGTTCGGTCTACTCATCTAGTAAACGTCTAAGACCTACATCACATCAGGCTTTCCTCCCACAATATGCTGATATGCTGGGATATTACTGAAATGCCGTTTAACTTAGGGCTTCACGTAACTCGCTTCCTGGTGAGATATTAGTTAAAAAAAGAAGTGTCTTTGGAAAGTGCTTGAATAACGATTTACATTGTATTGCAGCTGTGGGTGACCTACCATGAAACAGACCGAGTCCCTCTGTGCATTGCCGAAAGCCTCAAGAATTTACAGTTGGATTATGTGGACATGTATCTTATTCACGTTCCTGCATCCATGAGGGTAAGTGTAGCATACTTACGTTTACAGCAGCCTGGAGTGAGCAGCGGGTACGTTTTCGTTTTTCGTTTTTCGAATAACGAAACACAAATCAGCAGCGGATTCGTAAATCAAACAGTATATTAAACAGTCACAATGACTTCATTCTAATAATTCAATCAGTCTCCAAGTATATAAGAGCAGGGTGTCTTACATACAATACGTTATTCAAAATAACGAAAACTCAATCAACAAATATGTGAAGCCGTATTTCCTCTATTAAACGCTTGGTTTTGAATAAACGCCGGCTTGTTTATGTAAGAATAAGTGAGTGAGTGAGTGAATATGGTTTTACGCCGCTTTTAGCAATATTCCAGCAAATTCACAGCAGGGGACGCCAGAAATGGGCTTCACACATTGTACCTATGTCGGGAATCGAACCCGGATCTTCGGCGTAACGAGCTCTAACCACTAGGCTACCCGACCGCCGCTGTAAGAATTAGGATGTGTTAAGGTAGTAATTAAGAATTCTGCATTAAAGAGAATAGACGCGGGTTCAAAGGCTTTCGTGGAAGAAATAGATGCCCGGGTGTCTAATTGAGGAAATTCGGTTATCAATCTTCCTACAACTACTTACTTATTCGCACAGTTGACCATTAAAAAAATTTCAAATATCTGTAGCTAGCTGATGTTATGTTTTATAATGAGGCAGGGGGCCTTTTGTGTATATGTATCAATTTACCTAGTCAACTACGGGTCTCATTCTGGGTTTATCAAAAGAATATTAATGGATGCATATGTGAATGAATTACACCTTCTTAAAGGAATATTTATTAGTGATATATAGAATATATCTTTAGAAAATGACATTGGTGAAACCAGTAGAGATCATTTTTAAACGTTTGTGTTTTATCTATATAAATATATTGAACTTCCAAACCCGGTTCAAACGTACACTTCCGACCATAATGCATTAGGGGTTGGTCACGTGACTCCTATTGGAAACCATACCATGTGTTATAGACACATAGAAAGCTCTTGGAAATGTGCATTCGCGTGTATCACTAAAATAAGTCAAACACACAAAAGTAATGACTTAATAGCCATTTTAAGTTATGTAAAAATAAAAACTTCGAAGATTAGACTGTTTATCAGTAACCCCTTATACTTCAAGACTAATGTCGAAACCTCTCACAGTTTGTTGTCTGCGGAGAGAGCAGACCCTGGGCAGTAATCTCAATACAGACAAAGAAAAGCCAAGGGGGAAAATGGGACAAGTCCCAAAACAAGAAAAAGTCCACGTGTATACATTTAAACTTGCCAAAGTGTGCGCAGAACAAATGTTTTTGAGATCCTTAGGATATCACCTGTGACTGCATACTAATTTAACCCATATCAAGGGATTCATCTGGGTGCATCCAATATGACCCTAATTCGAAAACTATTTGTTGTAAACCCCACACCATCTGCTCCCTGTTCTAAGGATACCGTATTCGACGTAATAAGCGCCCCTGCTCTAGTAGGCGCCCACGGCGATATTTGCTAATATAGTAATCCTAATAAGAAGGGCCAGAGGGGACAATGGGACAAAAAGTAAAAAAACAAATTAAAATGCTCCACTGGCCGAAGTGTGCGCAGAACGTTTCCCCAAGTCCCAAATACAAGTCTGTAAATACGACCCCAGTTCCAAAAATATTTGTTGTAACCCCCAGCTGCTCAGAGCATATAAACACATCGTCACTTGTGTAACCAAATATGTTCTTCTCTCATGATGTTCATGCATACTGAATATATCTATAATTTCTATATGTTGTGTTCTTTGTTAACTATTTAGCAAAGCATTAGAGCAAGATGAGTTAAGTAGTCAAGAATCTTAATCTGCATTAGAAATACATTCATGTCAGTGATAGTCAAGTCCATTGTTTCAAGAGAGGGCACAATCCAACGTGAGATAATAGTAACCGTTTTCTAGAACATTTGTGATACGTCCTTCAGAGCTGAATAACTAACTTGTTGAGGGTTGGGTTTTAGTCACTAGTATTCAAAACAGAAAGGCGGACTAAATATCATCTTTTATGTGATAGAATTGTTGGACATAAACTGAGCTTGTGGTGGCTTGTTTTTCGTTATTCGAAAATCAAATAATTACAGGATCTTACTTTTGTTATACCAAGTCTGAATAACGTACCAGTTGCTGGTTAGTGAATAACTGAACAATTAAACGGTTGTTGATGTCTGATAGAATTGTCGGACGTAAACTAAACAACGAACCCTGTGCTGGTTGTCTTTCGTTATTTGAAAGTACTGAATAACCAATCGGCGTTTACCTGTCAGGTGGACATTATGTCATTAGTTGCAGTGTATGTGACCACATTACTGCAGATTTCAATATACAACCCTTTGATAAAGAATCCGCTGCTGGCATGTTTTTCGTTATTGGAAAAACGAAGAACGAAGCCAATGCTAACTTCAGACTGCTTACATACATACGCCCTGGAACTACTTTGTGTAAGCGTAAGTGAGCATTTTCTACATAACAACTATTTTTAGACGATCAGCCTTTTTTGTGAATCGTGTTTCAGTTTTAAATTCAATGATTTTAAACAATCCTTGTAAGCTTTGTAGTTTGTAATTACTTACATCAAGTACTGTCCTTATTGTGACTATGTTTGTGGAACAGGAAACAGGCAAGGGAAAACTTTTTCCTCTGGATGAAAACAACAAGCCTGCATTCTCGGGGGTACAGCTGGTGGATACATGGAAGGTACATACATGCAATATGTATGATATAAAATGGAAAAGCATTAAAGTATTAGACAAACAATACATTGATTTTAAAATATTATTTTTGGTTTCTAAGAAAAGATGGAATCCATGATAAGAGACGTACAGTGTTTTCATGTTGACTCCTCGTTTGATGCTTCATTGTACTCATAGTCAAATCAAATCGAGTCATGTCAAATCGATGATCGTCAACCTGTGTAGATGTCCACGTGTCAAGCTATGATCTTTTTACAGGGGATGGAACAGCTGGCTCGTGAAGGCAAAGCCAAATCCATTGGTGTCTCAAATTTCAACATGCAACAGATTGAAATGATTTGCAAGACAGCTACAATAAAACCAGCCACAAATCAGGTATAGCGGACGCTTTTAATGCTGTTGGTTTGTATTACTGTCAATTCAACTATTTCGTTAATTATTCTTCTTTTCTAACATAAGGTTTGTTAAGGTTTCACCAAGACGTTGCTGTTTTTAAGGCGTAAAACCCTATTACAACTCTTCACACAAATCAATATCTACGAAGCCACGAACCTTTTTCTTTACCCTCGTAATGTCATTATTGTTACTGTTACCAATAAACATTTAATCACTAAATTACCCAGTCTCTTACCCAATGCAAGTTACATAAAAAGATTTCGCGAGGAGGACATTTCTTCTTTGCAGGTTGAGTGCCATTTGTATCTCCAACAAACAAAACTCTTCAAGTTCCTAAAGGAGAGGGGGATAACCCTTACTGCCTACAGCCCCTTCGGCTCACCAGCTCGACCAGCCCACTTGTAAGATTATATAATGATTGAGTGATTTGGGTTTAACGCCCCTTTTAACAGTATTCCAGTTATAACATGGCGTGTCAGCTTAATGTGGGAGGAAAGCCCGAAGTGATGCAGGTCTCAGACGTTTACCACTTTGGTGAAACCCACGAGCACGGGTATGGTGCAGACAAACCTAGAAACATAATCGGCGTGAACCGGGATTCGAACCAACAATCAGAGTGTCCAGGGGACGCAACTCTGCACAGCAAATCGCGGCGCCTTAGACGACTGGGCCACCCGTGTCCCCTGATTATTTAATGAACAATGTTTAAACCAGTATGTTATGATGTAAGTTTTGATCTAGACATTGTGAATAATCAAAATAACAGTATCTGTAACGAGATTTTACCACTGACATCTTTTTGGGTTACCATAAACGGTGACTTCCTATTTGTCCTGCAACTGACCAAGGGAAATCTCCATCGTGTTTGTTTAGGCACTGTTCATCCGTACATTCAGCATTCGTTAACTTCAAATGTAAAAGAAACAATTGTTAAAAGGAATGAGCACTGTATAACATAGTGTCTTATTTGTCCAATTTCACATTTAAGATCCATTTACATCATTCACAGTCCAACTAGATGTGAAACAGCATTGTCATAATCGTTCACTGGTTTCTGGTTGGCAAGAAGTTCTCTTCTCCCTCAGAAGGACATAGTCAAGGTTTCGATACTTCTTCTTCTTGGGTGGCACCAAACTACCTGGATTGTGATGCGGTATTATCCTGCCCAACCTGCAGTATCTAAATGAATCTGTACTTATTTGGATGTCAGTATTCGAGATGATTTTGTGGCGTCGTCCCACTGTCCCACATATAATTGTGCTTCGTGACAAACTCATCTTTGGTGTTAATGATGGTTGGGCATCCTCTTTGGGAACATTTCAAATGAATGGAAGTTTGTTGTCTTGTCTTACTCGTGAAATTGTATCGGCAAAGTCCATGTGCCGATTCCTCTTAGCGTTGGAAATAAACTGTAAGTCATCCTGCGCATTTCCCACAGTGAAAAACTGTTTCTTGTCTGTATTTACTTGTATAGCCCAAATCGTACTGAATGATTAATATGTTCAATCACTCATTGATATATACTTTAACAGTTTTCACCCAGTACAGTGTATTTGAAATAAGTTCGCCAATTAGTTGTGTTGTTATAGTTTGTGAGATATTCGCCTATCATTTGTCTTATGTAAGATGCGCCTTGCTGGCGGAATTCTTCGTTTGCCTGTCGTTTTTTATCGTCCATTTTACGATAGTTCCCTTTCTCAAATACAATTTTGGTCAACCATTTGTAATTTATCATCTGAAGTATTACATTTTGCAAATTTGCTATGTTGACTTGACTTGTCCTGTTGTGAGATCGAATTCATATATTGGAATAGGAAGCTGGTAACATTATTACTGCCTTCATTCATCAAATTACGATACCATTGAAAGTATCTGACCTCAGTGGTTAAGTTATATGATTCAGTAACAATTGTAAACCACCACTTTAGCACTTTACGTAGATCGACTACAAAGGCGTGCATGAAGAAACATAAAAAGAGCATCACATACGCCCATCCCAAATTCCCCATCCCAATTTCCCCATCTCCACACTCCCTCTCCAACAACCCCATCCAACACCTACCTGCCTAATGCAAGATAGTTCGAGCTGCAATGTGAAACACAAAACCACACCCCTCTTTAGACATTAGGCCCTGGACTTTTCTCATATATCTAACGTACCTATCGATCATATTTACTTGTACATTGTGTGTCAACGCTATGTATTCAGACAGGTGGAAGGTGACCCCAAAGTTCTAGAAGACCCAGTTGCTAAGGATCTTGCTACAAAGTACAAAAGATCTGTTGGACAGGTACGTTACATTTTGATCGCAATATGTTGTTGTAATATGGTCAGCACGAAGGAGGTCAATCCATTTTCAATACAACTCTCTTTATTATGCAGATTCACCTACGCTATCTTGTCCAACGAGGTATCATTGTTATACCCAAGAGCAGTAACCCTGGGAGAATTCGGGAAAACTTGCAGGTATGTTTCATGCCATGACTTTTCAAGTATCTGCAAATATATAACGTCAATGCAAAAGAATAGCTTGAAAGTAAATATGTGTCCTGTAATATTAATTGTAGAGAAATCACACAATACCCTGCTATACATCTTTAACATGAGTATTACAGACAACCTAAACCTGCACTATCATTATTCACATATCACAATGTAATGAAATGTATTTAGGAGAAGTGCTTGTACATTTGATTTTCGGCAATAAAATGTGTTTAAATCAAATCAAACCACAACCTTCAGAATGACCAGTCATGTTATTGTTGTATAAGCAGTGATAATCAGAAGTGAAAGGATGGCTAATAACTAGGCATGATGTTCAATTGCTGTCATTTATATTTTTAGGTAAAATTACTTTGCGCCAAATAAAGGCAATTTATATATGATAACTATGATCCTTCTTTGTCATAATCCTACTGTGCTTTGTTCCGTATAGGTATTGCTGCTATTATTAATACTCGAGTGTTTTCATCGTAGCCTACTTACAGGTTTCCGATATACCCGGCTGTCTATGTACAAGTATGTTTTTGCAATGGTATTCGTAATTTAACTGGTTTTCTTGGCATCACAGGTATTTGACTTCAAATTATCTGACACGGACATGTCAAAACTTGCCTCACAAGACAAGAAGCTACGTTTTTTTACCGTTCCGGAGTAAGTTTAGATTTTTCCTATTCTGAATACTGAACATGGATATTTGCTCATTGTCAATGTCGTGGATATTAATGAAGAAAGACCCACACATCTATTCGGACCACTAAAACACGGTATTAAAATGTACTGAAATGACGGTATTGTTTCTGTTGTCACGAAAACAGAAAATGTTATCTTATGAGATGAAAATAATATTCCTTACAATCGCATTCTGAAAACATGTTAAAATTTGTAAAAGTGGCTTCTCTTGGCAACAAATATTATTCTGTAATAAAACTCTTCACTGCAGATTCAAGGGTCACCCCAGCTACCCCTTTGACGAACCACTCTGAAATGGGTATCTGCAGCACGGTTCAAGAGAGGTCCTCAATTTGGACACCAGATGTGAGGATCATTTTCGTGGCAGGATATGGACTCCGTGATAAACATTGTGTCTCATTAGTATGTTCTTCTGTCTGTTACTGTGTTAACGTTCGTAAACCTTAGCAATATATTTAAGATTATTTTGTTTCTTTCCTTTATTAACACAAATGTTTGGCTTATTTGAAAGTACTGTATAGTTATTGTCATATTTCTCTGATATGTAAATGAAGTTTGAAATTTACAAAAAAACGTTAACGAATACACGTACCTTGTTACCAGAGTGATATATACCTCGTCAGTGAAGCGTTAATCTGTATGTTGCTTTGAATGTGTGATGTTGATTTTGTTTTACATATTAAATTAATAAATTCTGTGCATTGTATTTTCTTGAAGTGCATCTTGAATAAAAATGGTGTACACTCCATGTTAATGTGCAAGAGCAAGTTTCAGTGTGTACATTAGCGTCATACTGCACACGTTTCCAAAGGCAAGTTCATGGTTATTCATGAGAAAGCATGACAATGTGTATTGATATACGTTTTTCACGAGTTAGGTATGCTGGGGTAGCCTGGTGGTTAAAGCAATTCGTCACCGAAGACCGGGATTTGATTTCAGGGATTTGGAAAGATAATTTCAGCCCATTATGAGTGTCCTGTGCCGCTGATACAACTGGGCCTAGTTCGTTTTAATGTACATATTCACTTTCAATGACTTCATTTCAAGTAGGGGGCACGGGTGGCCCAGTCGTCTAAGGCGCCGCGATTCGCTGTGCAGAGTTGCGTCCCTTGGGCACGCCAGAAACCTATGATTGTGGGTTCGAATCCCGGTTCGCCCCGATTATGTTTCTAGGTTTGTCAGCACCATACCCGTGCTCGTGGGTTTCACCGAAGTGGTACACGTCTGAGACCTGCATCACTTCGGGCTTTCCTCCCACATTAAGCTGACACGCCGTGATATAACTGGAATACTGTTAAAAGCGGCGTTAAACCCAACTCACTCACTCACTCATTTCAAGTAGAACACAATCTCAATTTCAATTGACATTGACACTGACAATGGGTGTCCTCACGCTCACATTTGTTATTCGCTTTCATTTAACATTGATTGCCAACTCACATATGGCATAAAACTTTGTACAATGGCTGCTCACTCGCTTACCTTGTACAATGGCTGACTTACTCGCTTACGTTGTACAATGGCTGCTCACTCGCTTACCTTGTACAATGGCTGACTTACTCGCTTACGTTGTACAATGGCTGCTCACTCACTTACCTTGTACAATGGCTGCTCGCTCGCTTACCTTGTACAATGGCTGCTCACTCGCTTACCTTGTACAATGGCTGACTTACTCGCTTACGTTGTACAATGGCTGCTCACTCGCTTACCTTGTACAATGGCTGCTCGCTCGCTTACCTTGTACAATGGCTGCTCACTCGCTTACCTTGTACAATGGCTGCTCGCTCGCTTACCTTGTACAATGGCTGCTCGCTCGCTTACGTTTTACAATGGCTGCCGCAAAACCTTCATAAGAGTATCAACGACACATTTTGACGTTCACAAGACTTTACTCTTGGAAAGGCCAAACACTGTATAAACGTCGACGTAAGCTCCGAACTTCACACACATCGGTTCCCACTCTGTGAAGATTCATACTCCAATGGCCTCACAAAATATCTTCTTTTTTTCTTTGTTGTTTAACGCCGCACTCGGCAATATTCCAGCTGTATGACGGCGGTCTGTAAATAATCGATTCTGGACCAGACAAGCCAGTGATTGACGTCATGAGTATCGATCCACGCAATTGGAATGCTATGACATGCATCAACCAAGTCAGCGAGCCTGACCACCCGATTCCGTTAGTCGCCTTTTACGACAAGCATAGTCGCCTAAGTGAAATCTCAGTTCCTTAGTGTTCACAATAAGCGTGTCCATATACTAGTACTGAATCTGAGAAAAACGTAGTGTATGGTAATACAAGTAAAACAGATTAAATCCGCAAACAATTAACACGTTCAATCATTTATATTTTACTGATGACGTCTATTCCATTTCAGTGTAAGTATATGCAATATGCAAGAATACATTTTACAATATTAAACGTCGACGCCAGTCTCGATTATTTGCCGAAACAGATTCAATTGGGTGTGAAGGGCATAACAGTGATGAAAAGTATATGTATGATACAAGGTTTTTGCGAAAAGGATAAGCATGCCCTACTCTACGGGTAGCACCCGACACTCACACAGTGTGCATAGATAAGATAGTGTGTGTTTGTTCCATATATGTCTACTGAATTGAAATCAAAATATTTAATTAAATAAAATTAAAAAGTTAGTGTGTGTTGTCTTAGGCAGTACAACTGTACTCCTGTCATTAAAGACACCTGATAGTTTGCGAACATTTGGAACGTGTCACGTTACGTTGACTGGTGTACTCGTACCTGAGGAGGTTAATGTGATTTATATAACATGTTCAGACACCTGATCACCTCTGTGTGTAAATATCATATACATGTGCACGAACATAAGCCCTGCAAAAAAAACACCGAATGTGAGGTCAACATACCTGTATTTAACCTATATTGTGTGGTTTTGTCGACAAGATAAAGTCAACGGACAAAAATGGTATTCGTTGGAGTCATATGCGGATAAATGAGAGAAGAAGCTGTAGTAAAATGTCCAATAAGCGTTCAGCGCTGTGTGGGAGGAAGTTGGTGTAAATTGTCTAATACGTGTGGAAAAAAAATGTATTATTATCCAATGAGCGTTCAGTACTGTGTGCGAGGAAGATGTATAAGCGTTTAGCGCTATGTGTATGAAAGATGTTGTATATTATCTAATAAGGGTCTAGCGTTATGTGGGATAAACTTATTAGTATAATGTTAAGCCCATATCGGCTGTTTTTAACAGGTTACATTGCTCAAATATGTTGGGGTTTTTCAATTCGAAAGAAATGTAAATAGGGAATGTTCGTGTCTCATAGGCCCTGCGGTCGGATATTGCACTGTTTGCTTTTTATATGATTTATTGTATCGTAATATGTGACACGTAAATAATAATATAAAATCTTCTTCTTAACTGTTAACTGCAAAATACACATCGGAGAAGGTAGCTGATGTGGCCAGTGTATAGAGGCAAGTCAACCGGATCCGCTCGACCGGATAGAGCATCGTTACATACTAGAGTTCTGCTGGACAGGTACAGCGTTGTCGTATGCTTGTTGTCAGCCAGAAAAGAATAATGAAGTTGTATACTTGAGTTCACCGGACAAGATAGCATATTTGTATAGTGGAGTTTACCCAAACAAGCATCGCATAGACATATACTGGAGTTCGCCCGGACAAGCATATCACAGTTGCACATCGGAGTTAACTCAGACAAGATAGCATATCTGTATAGTGGAGTTCAACCAAACAAGCATAGCATAGATATATACTGGAGTTCGCCCGGATAGGCATATCACAGTTGCACACTGGAGTTCACCAGACAAGATAGCATATCTGTATAGTGGAGTTCAACCAAACAAGCATAGCATAGATATATACTGGAGTTCGCCCGGACAGGCATATCACAGTTGCACACTGGAGTTCACCAGACAAGCATAGCATTGTTGCATCCTGGTGTTCACCAGACAAGCATGGCTCGCTTACGCAAGCACAGCAAAGTTGTATACTGGAGTTCACCAGACAAGCATGGCATTGATATATAGTGGAGTTCGCCAGAGAAGCAGAGCATATTTATATGCTGGAGTTCACCAGACAAGCATGGCGTATTTGTATACTTGAGTTCGCTCAGGCAAGCATAGCATGTTTGTATACTGGACTTAACCCAGACAAACCCCGCACAGTTGTACACTGGACTTCACCAAGACAAGAATCACGTCCTTGTATACCGAAATTCCCCCAGACAAACACAGTATAGTTGTATGTTGGAGTTCACCAGACACGCACAGACAGTTGTATGCTTGAGTTAACCAGACACGCACAGAAAGTTGTATGCTGGAGTTCACCAGACACGCACAGAAAGTTGTATGCTGGAGTTAACCAGACACGCACAGAAAGTTGTATGCTGGAGTTCACCAGACATGCACAGAGAGTTGTATGCTGGAGTTAACCAGACCCGCACAGAAAGTTGTATGCTGGAGTTAACCAGACACGCACAGAAAGTTGTATGTTGGAGTTAACCAGACACGCACAGAGAGTTGTATGCTGGAGTTCACCAGACCCGCACAGAAAGTTGTATGTTGGAGTTAACCAGACCCGCACATACAGTTGTATGTTGGAGTTAACCAGACACGCACAGAAAGTTGTATGCTTGAGTTAACCAGACCCGCACAGAAGGTTATATGCTGGAGTTAACCAGACACGCACAGAAAGTTGTATGTTGGAGTTAACCAGACACGCACAGAAAGTTGTATGCTGGAGTTAACCAGACACGCACAGAAAGTTGTATGCTTGAGTTAACCAGACACGCACAGAGAGTTGTATGCTGGAGTTCACCAGACACGCACAGAAAGTTGTATGTTGGAGTTAACCAGACACGCACAGAAAGTTGTATGTTGGCGTTAACCAGACACGTACAGAGAGTTGTATGCTGGAGTTCACCAGACACGCACAGAAAGTTGTATGCTGGAGTTTACCAGACAAGCACATACAGTTGTATGTTGGTGTTAACCAGACACGCACAGAAAGTTGTATGTTGGAGTTAACCAGACATGCACAGAAAGTTGTATGCTGGAGTTAACCAGACACGCACAGAAAGTTGTATGCTGGAGTTAACCAGACACGCACAGAAAGTTGTATGCTGGAGTTAACCAGACAAGCACATACAGTTGTATGTTGGCTTTAACCAGACACGCACAGAAAGTTGTATGTTGGAGTTAACCAGACACGCACAGAAAGTTGTATGTTGGCGTTAACCAGACACGCACAGAGCGTTGTATGTTCGCTTTAACCAGACACGCACAGAAAGTTGTATGCTGGAGTTAACCAGACACGTACAGAAAGTTGTGTGCTTGAGTTCACCAGACAAACACAGAAAGTTGTATGTTGGCTTTAACCAGACACGCACAGAAAGTTGTATGCTGGAGTTAACCAGACAAACACAGAAAGTTGTATGTTGGCGTTAACCAGACACGCACAGAAAGTTGTATGCTGCAGTTAACCAGACACGCACAACAAGTTGTATGCTGCAGTTAACCAGACACGCACAGAAAGTTGTATGCTGGAGTTAATCAGACACGCACAGAAAGTTGTATCCTGGAGTTAACCAGACACGCACAGACAGTTGTATGCTGGAGTTCACCAGACACGCACAGAAAGTTGTATGCTGGAGTTAACCAGACACGCACAGAAAGTTGTATGTTGGCTTTAACCAGACACGCACAGAAAGTTGTATGCTGGAGTTAACCAGACACGCACAGAAAGTTGTATGCTGCAGTTAACCAGACACGCACAGAAAGTTGTATGTTGGCGTTAACCAGACACGCACAGAAAGTTGTATGCTGCAGTTAACCAGACACGCACAGAAAGTTGTATGTTGGAGTTAATCAGACACGCACAGAAAGTTGTATCCTGGAGTTAACCAGACACGCACAGACAGTTGTATGCTGGAGTTCACCAGACACGCACAGAAAGTTGTATGCTGGAGTTAACCAGACACGCACAGAAAGTTGTATGCTGGATTTAACCAGACACGCACAGAAAGTTGTATGCTGCAGTTAACCAGACACGCACATAAAGTTGTAGGCTGGAGTTCACCAGACACGCACAGACAGTTGTATGCTTGAGTTAATCAGACACGCACAGAAAGTTGTATGCTGGAGTTCACCAGACACGCACAGAAAGTTGTATACTGGAGTTAACCAGACACGCACAGAAAGTTGTATGTTGGCGTTAACCAGACACGCACAGAAAGTTGTATGCTGCAGTTAACCAGACACGCACAGAAAGTTGTATGTTGGAGTTCACCAGACACGCACAGAAAGTTGTATGCTGGAGTTCACCAGACACGCACAGAAAGTTGTATGCTGGAGTTCACCAGACACGCACAACAAGTTGTATGCTGGAGTTCACCAGACACGCACAGAAAGTTGTATGCTGGAGTTCACCAGACACGCACAGAAAGTTGTATGCTGGAGTTCACCAGACACGCACAGAAAGTTGTATGCTGGAGTTCACCAGACACGCACAGAAAGTTGTATGCTGGAGTTCACCAGACACGCACAGAAAGTTGTATGCTGGAGTTCACCAGACACGCACAGAAAGTTGTATGCTGGAGTTAACCAGACAAACACAGAAAGTTGTATGCTGGAGTTCACCAGACACGCACAGAAAGTTGTATGCTGGAGTTCACCAGACACGCACAGAGAGTTGTATGCTGGAGTTAACCAGACACGCACAGACAGTTGTATGCTTGAGTTAACCAGACACGCACAGAAAGTTGTATGCTGGAGTTAACCAGACACGCACAGACAGTTGTATGCTGGAGTTCACCAGACACGCACAGACAGTTGTATGCTGGAGTTCACCAGACACGCACAGAAAGTTGTATGCTTGAGTTAACCAGACAAGCACAGAAAGTTGTATGCTGGAGTTCACCAGACACGCACAGAAAGTTGTATGCTGGAGTAAACCAGACACGCACAGAAAGTTGTATGCTGCAGTTAACCAGACACGCACAGAAAGTTGTATGCTGGAGTTCATGCACACAAGCACAGCATTATTTTTATACTGTAGTTCACCCAGCCAATAATAGCGTTGAAGGCAAGGAAGTACACCACGAAACGGATCGTAGTCTTTTGTAGAAGAATATTAACAGGTATACAAATTCATTGAATGTAGTAATTATTCCTGCTTGAAATCACTTGAAAGCAGTTCCCCGTCACCTTGATCCCTTGTATACGGCGTCAGAGGAATGTTTGTGTAAGCTGTTGGTATATCCCAAACAGGTTCTAAGTTCATGCTTGAACGCATATCATTCTCCCAGTCGAATCAACGTCTTCAATATACAACATGTTTTTAAATGACAAAAGATAGACGACCGGTGCAGCGTACGACGCGCTCTCCTGGCTTGAGATTATGTTGGGGAAGGCGGTTATGACTGAAGATCGGAGTCAATCGTCATCCCTCAGCTGTGATAAGTAGCATCAGAGCCCATTCAAAAAGCACATTTCGTTCCTCCTTGTGTACGGCTTGTCCCATGCTGTTGTTTAAATAGATTCCTATAATTGTCTACTGTATATATGTATAAAGTAATTGAATACAGGAAGCCGTGACAAATGTGATATGTGTCGATGGAACCTTCTTTAACAGGATTGTTCTTGGCAAAATGCGTTGCGTTATCTTGTCAGTACAAAATATTCTTTTTGCGAACTGTTTAAGTAATCTGCTCTTAGTTACTCATATTGGAATTTCCCTATGTATGCCCTATATCAAGATGAATAGATGTCATATGTGTATATACAGCTGTATATATAACAGCGACAAAACTATGCCCATATTGATAAAGAATCTCCGTTAAAAGCAGAGTCGATTGTACGATTCCGACTACATCATGAGCATGTGTTTATGAATCACTATCAAAACGTGCTGACACCAGGGCCCACTTGCACAAAGCGATCTTAGCGCTAAGATGATCGTAACTCCCATACTTTAACATAGGCTTACAATAGACTTAGCGCTAAGATCGTTTTGTGCAAGTTGGCCCTGGTGTGCAACACATGCAAACTAGTGCAACCCATACTTCCTCCGCCAGTGGACGACACGAAGAATACGATTCAGACAGTGAAAGTATTACTAACTTCACAAAAGCACGTTCAACCCAAGCTTCATCTGCGCGTGAACCACTTGGAGAAATGAGTGAGTTATGTTTAACGCCGCTTTTAACAATATTCCATTTATATCACGGCGTGTGAGTTTAATGTGGGAGGAAAGCCCGAAGGGATGCAGGTCTCAGACGTTTACCACTTCGGTGAAACCCACGAGCACGGGAATGGTGCTGACATGACAAACCTAGAAACATAATCTGGGGGAACCGGGATTCGAACCCACAATCATAGGTTTCTGGCATGCCCAAGTGACGCAACTCTGCACAGCGAATTGCGGCGCCTTAGACGACTAGGCCACACGTGCTCCCTCTTGGAGAAATGAGATATTTGGGGATTGATTGCAACAACATAACGCATGTGCTCATTTGCAACTCGGAAAACAAAGTTTGCAACAAAGGTCTCCTGGGCTGTATAGTAGGTGGAGAGCATTCTCGACAAGTGGAAAGCTCAGTGGAGATAGTGTCATCATCAGTTCAATTCGGAACTTTGGGCGTTCGAAAGTGACAATGAAAGAAACTGAAAATATTCTGGATAACCTGAAACGAAAGTTTAAGGTTGACTTGAAACTATGCGATAAAAGTGATTATTAAAATAATTTTATTCATTTTTCAAATCTAAAGTCATATAAGAAAAATATCATCATCTAGCCGATTGCACACATACACACATTAAACGTCAAGCTGAAGCGTCAAGGCAACATAGTTCAACCATTCAACCATTTACATTCACTCAATGAATAAATTATCACATATGATTTGCCCTTCAATCTGTCCATCTTCCATCCCGACAAGTATCCGTGGACCTCCACCATTTTTCTAAATCTTCAACAATTAATTTCGGTTTCTGATCATCACTAACCAGAGAGCACAACCGACACCAAAATTTGGTGTTTAAGAAGCTGCCAGTCCCTTTCCAGTTGAAATATTCATTATAAAGTTCATCATTTTTGTCCAGCATTTTCATGTATTCGGCTAAGTCTTTCGCTGACTTGAAGTTCTCAACGTGAATGTAGGAATGTGGGGGTGCAACCTCCTCATAGTCTTCTGGGTGCGCGCCCATCACAATCGGAATGGCGTCATGACTGAAAACATAGAAAAGTACAGTCCTTTAATTTATTATCACATGGTATTTGACAGTAGTCGAAAAAGGCTAAAATGGAACTGTCATATTCACGAAGATTTCAACGTCTTCGTGCATAGGAATGAGTGATTTTAGTTTAACACCTATTTGAACCGTTTTTTTTAGTTACATCAATGAGTGTCAGCTTGATGGTGAGGAAAACCAGTAGTGATACAGGTTCTTGACGTGTCACTACCGTGGTACTGATGTGAGAAGGTAGATTTTCAAAACATTAAAGGGCAAGTTCACACGGAAATGAACCTATTTTTCTTGTACTTTTTCCACATTAAAAGTGTTAACCTATAAGTGTCATAGACAAAAATATAAAAATATCACAATTAATTAACATATTTTTCGCATTAAAACTATTTATATTTTTCACATTTACCAAGTGTTCTATTTCCATAACAAAAACACCATGGCTTATGCCCCTTGCAATATGACGTCATTGGTGCCAATTGATAAACATTATGACGTCATCATGCTTTGTTAGAGCCGCTTCACGTGGTGAAGGTACAGGTGTGTGATTCTTGCGTCTCAGATACCAGCCAGCATAGTGTTATGCTGAGTCACCACTGCGCCGGAGTGTGTCGTAGGCCATGTTGTTTTACCGCAAACTGGTACTTGATATCTTTTGCGTTGAGAATAGACAGGGACCCAGTTGATTTGGCAGCAATTACGTCATAATCTAAGGGGGATAACTCAGGCCTGTTTAGCTCGAAAAACGAAGGCCTCATAACGGCATATCATTTTCACACTATTGTGAGCTTCCTACTTTGAAATGTGAAATAAATGATGGTATATTTTCAAACACAGATACTAACCAATTCTAAACTTGAGTTTTGTTGAGAAAAGAAAGAAAGTGATTTTTGCCTGTACACTTCCCCTTTAACGTAGCATTGCGGTATATTGAACTTAAAAGGCTCGTTCGTTGTATTTTCTTGTAGTTATTGATTATAAACAAATCCACAAATCCAATTGTCGAGAAAGTAAGAGATGTGATTTTTTTAGAGTAATAAGGTATGTGTGTTACACAGCGGCACAGTGACACCTTCACCCAATCGTCAACTTTAACCCAGTCTCACTGGAATCTTTGTGCCAAGTTTACACTTTTCTAACCAAAGTCAACATTGAATCGTTTAAAAAACTTTGGAGCAGATACAAAATGTCAAAAGCTCGGTCTTTATCAACAGGCCTGTTGCCATTTAAATGTCATGGCACCGAGCAAAATGTCAAATAGTGAATACAAGAGTTAAAGATTAAAACAAAATTGCAAAGAAAAATTGAGTCGGTGAATGGTAAAAGTTTTAAAACTTAACCAGCATTTTACGCTAAATCATAAGCAATCTACTGAAGGCAGAGTCTGCTGTATATTGTTTTTCAACTTTATCATAAGCAAGTGTTTATGTTTTCAGGCGGAGACAAGTTATGGAAAGTTTGTTGTCACTTTTTATCTTGATGCATAGTTCTAAATATCAAACGGATGAGTCAGTATATTTTATTTCTATAAATGTCTTATTTTTATAAATAATTGGATGGGAATTGGCCATTTCACCATTATAACGATATCAGATATCAGATGTACCTACAGCTTACGTTAAACTTTTAAGTTAAATCCAGTGTTTTGAAGTTTCCAGTCCGAGCACAAATTCCGTTTCGCGTGAATTAAGAAACAGTCCACCAAGTAGTGGAGGACGGTTGGTACCGTTGGAGAAGCCCATTCTTGCCTAAACATTCCCCAATTTCCTTTTGATGTTATATGTTAAGGCAGCATTTCACGTTCTGGTTTCTCAGTAAACTTCAGATAACATTTGCCTTTAGTTTTAACAAATTGTCCTGAACCTTTGAAAATGGTGATGTACAGGTGTTACGTGATTCACTTATCGCACGTTCAAGGGTACATGTGGCCTAGTCGTCTATGGAGCCATTATTCCGTTTGGAGATTTGCCCGTCAGAAATCGATAATCCTTGGTTCCAATCCCAGATTCACCCCGATTATATTTCTATATTTGGCATTACCTGTGCTCAACTGCGAAAAGTTTTGGCCAAATTCCCAAGTGCAAAAATGTCTAAAACCTTCATTGTTGTAGTCTTCCTCCTTTGTATGAAACTGACATACATGATCAGAGTGGCGTTAAATCAAACTCACACACTCACAGACGTTTACGTTCATATAGTCTGAGAACTAGGTTAATATGTGCTTCTTTTATTTCGATTGGTTACCTAAACTCGGCTCACTTCAATATCCCAGCATTGGGAGGACTTCAAATTGGAACTGGATTTGCTAGTTTCGTTGTTTTACGTGACTATCACAATCACAACACGCTTTATAAAGTGATATTCAGTTTTAACTTATATACCTAATTTACATTATCCATGATAAATAGGTTTTCTCAAAATCGTTGGTAACGCCACGCGAAACACATGAAGATGGATCACTTTGTATGCTGTATGAAACGCTTTGTATGCTGTATGCTGTACCAGAATAAACCGAATAGAGGTGAGGTGAAATGGGGTTTAACGTCGCACTATTATTGCACTTATATAGCGACGTGTGAATGCACGTGTGTGTGTGTGTGTGGCTGCTTGTACTAGTCCGGACTGATGCCGATTTATAGTGCCAGCCCACTGAGATGCCATGCCGCAGTTTAACATGAATACCCCACTCAGACACAGTATACTGACTCCGAGCCGACCAGTCCTTGTTTTAGCCCCTTAATGCCGAGCCCAAGACAGGGTAACAACAAGTACAATCTTTTAATGTCTCTTGGTATGACGCGGCCGGGGATCGAACCCCGGACCTTTCGCTTACCGGGCGGACGCTCTACCACTAGACCAAGGAGGCGGTCTAAACCAAATCGACACCTATGCACTTCAACACCTGGTTGTAAATGTGGAGGGAAGTCAAGATCGTGAGCACGAATACCCGCCCTCATCATTGTACGTTAAGGCTCCTCATTAAACGCATACATACGTATTTTCTCGCAAGTATGTTTACCATTTGGGATGTCTCTTTCTCGCACATTCTGCGAACTCGTTGGAATGAGCTGAATTGAATGTAGCATGTTAAGAATAGAGTTTTGGACAATCCCAGCATATAATCAGATCCTGTTCACTTTGTAATTAAGGTGATTAAGGATAAGGAAGAAGGATAATTGTTGTCGCGATTGGTCCTGATCATTGACAGACAGGTTTGTAATTTAACGTAACGACTGTCAGCATTTATTTTAAAAGCTATTTTGGAAATTCTAATCCCAGTTGAGGTTGGCCCCAAGCACCCTATCGCTGGTCGTAAGAGTTAGTGAGTGAGTTGGGTTTAACGTCGCTTTTAACCTTATCCCAGTTATATCGCGGCGTGTCAGCTTAATTTGGGAGGAAAGCCCGAAGTAATACAGGTCTCAGACGTTTACCACTTCGATGAAACCTACGAGCACGGGTATGGTGCTGACAAACCTAGAAACATAATCGGAGCGAACCGGGATTCGAACCCACAATCATAGGTTTCTGGCGTGCCCGAGGGACGCAACTCTGCACAGCGAATCGAAGCGCTTTAGGCGACTGGGCCACCCGTGTCCCCGCCGGGCGTAAGAGGCGGTTTAATTAAATCGGTGGTCAGGTCCTGTGATTTGGCTGATGTCATTTCCCTATGGCGTGGATCAGTGCTCATGTTTTCAGTCACTGGTTTGCCTGGCCCATTCTCGATTATTTAGAATAAGTCTACGGCGTTTAACAACATACGCTCTCATGTATTGCAAGGTAAACTTGGAGGAATTTCAAATTTTACCATGAAGATTGCGATATTTAGATCCATATTAGGTTTTCTACATCTGTACAGGCCATAACACTTACAGATAGTAATCGACAAATAATCCAGACTTTTTATTATCTGGCGTTGAAGTTTTATATTTACAAAGGAGCACAATTCAGTAACTTTAAATCTTAGAAAGCATTGAACGCTTGCCACACAGAGCAGTACGTGATTGCAAATATTATTTTGGGTCAATCTGAAACGGGGTGTTCGCATTTTGCCGGCAGGTATTGTTCTCATATAAATATCACCAAACCAAGATAATCCCTGGAACAATGGGGATTAAGCTTATATTGTTAGTTCCAGGTTTGAATATAGACTGCTGCTGGCATACTGGGTACTGGTGTAACTATCTATACATACTGCAACTGTAACATGAATAAAGTATATTGCAATATTATTTTTCGATTCACAAAATAAAATATTATTTTAGTTTCATGTGCACAATAATTTTATAGGAATGAATAGCAAAAACGGCACAGTGAGTACATTTTTAGTTTAACATTATAAGACACCATGGTGAGAATAAAAGCGAAAAACAAATCTTTCCATATTCAAAAGAAAACTCTGCCAAAATCGATAGTACGATTACGACTATATCTTGAGCATGCGTTCATGAATCTCTGCTAAACTATGATACAAAGTGTTCCCGAAAAGATGAGCATACCCTGCTCCATAGGTTGCACCAATCACAAACACATGCAAAGGCAGGTCAAGTGTTCACCTGAAAAAATACGGGAACACGCGGTACAAGTGAAAATAGGGAATTGCATCGGACATTATTTTTGTCACTGAAGCGTCACATTTGGAAATATCCTCCACTTGTCTACATATCGAGGTTGATCTGTGCATTGGCCATGTTGAAATGACACTGACCGGGGAACACAGTATTTGTATAAAACGTGGATCCGTTAACAGTCCAGAGGGACATTACTCGGTCTATCTGCGCTCCGCCTATCTGTGGTCATGTGTCAAGCGTTTATATTTGTACCAGTGTTATCACACTGTTTGGACATCGTACACACATTATCTTCATACAATGGGCAGGGTAGTAGCCTAGTGGTTAAAGTGTTCGCTCGTCACGACGAAGACACGGGTTCGATTCCCAACATGGGTACAATGTGTGAAGCCCATTTCTGGTGTCCCCCGCCGTGACATTGCTGGAATATTGCTAAAAGCGGCGTAAAACCATATTCACTCACTCTTCATGAAATGACATGTTTTGATTTCGTTTCATTTATTTCTCTAGAAGATTTGTTATAATTATACGTGTCCTCTTACCATTCTCCGGTTGGCCTGTAATATACACTCTTTAAAAAAAGAAACGCACAGGTAGTATGTAGTTTACTGAATATAAATTGGGTATATGTTATTGGAAAATGTTGGTGGCCTGATATTCGACAAACGGTGCGTCAAAACGCAGCCATTGTCGATTTGCAATGTCTTAAACGGCTTTGTTTTCACGCTTGTTAAAACATGTCATGGAGGAAAACAGTTAAGCAAAATGCACGTGCCAGTTACGGCATTCGTAACGCATGGTAGTTGGTATAAAAAGGCAAGCATAAGCCACTAGTTTGTCATTCAATTGTCAACATTTTTCAAGTTCGAAAATGCCGAGACTCAGCGCTGCCGATCGGAACATCGCCATAGGACGTATCCAAAGAGGGGAATCGCAGTCTTCTGCTGTATGCCAGTTCAACGTCCACCACAGCACCATTAGCCGCCTTTGGGACCGATACACACAGTTCAATTTCAATGCAGACCGTCCGAGAAACGGCCGATCAAGAGTTACCACCCCTGCACAGGATCGCTACATTCGACTGTTCCACCTACGTCATCGCAATGCCACAGCTACGGGAGTGTAGGACGCATCCCTGGTTTGAGGAGGATATCGGACCAGACTGTCAGGAACCATCTTCGCGAGGCTGGAATCCGACCCAGAAGACCAGTTTTCGTCCCTGTTTTGCAACAGATCCATCCACTGCGACGCTTGCGTTGGTGACATACCTTACAACCTTGGAATTCGAGAAACTGGACACGAGTGTTGTTTAGCGATGAAACACGATTTCTTTCTCACCGGCGAGATGGTAGACAACGTCTTTATCGTCGTCGAAATGAGCGCTTTGCCCCACATTGTGTACATAAATTCGACAAATTCTGTTGCGGTAGTGTCATGGCGTTGGGGGCCGTATCCTACACCACGAGATCTGACTTGGTTGTGGTTCAGTAAAAATTGACAGCAAATCGTTACATGAACCAAATTCTTCAACCTCACCTACTTCCAATAATTGACCGCCAGAGGGAGCTGCTTCCACAGGACAACGCTCCACTGCACACAGCTCGTGTCACGGTAGAGTACCTGCATAATGCCCACATAAACGACTTGCCCTGGCCGTCGAGATCTCCAGATCTCAACCCAATCGAACACCTCTGGGATGAACTCGATCGACGTGTACGTCAACGTCTGAACACACTCCCACAACTGGTCAAAGCGTTACAAGCAGAATTGGGCAGAATTCCGCAGGACAGAATTCGTACACATATCCAGTCAGTGATGAGGAGATGCAGAGCCGTGATTGCTGCCCGGGGCCCGAGTTCAGCGCAACCTTGTGGCCTTATGTGACATGACAATGAACAGTTTTCAATGCCTTTGTACAAAGCCCACATGTGACTTTCGAGCTCCAAAATTTCATATTTGTATCTTTGATATTGAATTAAAAATATCGACTTTATTAGGTACAAAAAATTAACAAAAAATCTACCTGTGCGTTTCTTTTTGCGAAGAGTGTATGTCTATACAGATCTTCTTAACTTGGTTCACTGATATTCCAAGTCATAAATTGAATTTTTTTATGTTTTTATCTTCCCACCGCGACGTGTAATAATTGTGCCCCCTTGTGAAAGCTTGATTCGACACAGTGAACACTGTACAAATGAAAACTATAATATCTGACAGACGGACATTGCTGAAATGTTGTCGTCCATCGTGGGGTGATAATAATCTAAGAATTGTTTACAGATACGTGGTTTGGGTCACATGGTTTGAGAAAAGATCGACGTAAATCAGCGACCGAGTAGGTCAGGCAGAGCAGTCACTTGAACTGTGGGGGCACAGAACCGATTCCTTTTATCTTTTTCTTTAGACTATAAAAATCAGAATAATGACACCATTAAACATTTCACGAGGAACTATGAATGAACAGTAAGTATACGGAGTGAAATCGAAGCATAAAAATACTTCAAATCATCCGCAGTCCGGGACAAATATAGGCGCAGATATTAGACTGTCGTGTTGTATAAAGCAGTGACAATAGGGTCACATCGTCTTCAACGACACTTCAAGTTAGTGGAGTTCGAGACAAGCGGAGTGCCGACATTAGACTGTCGTGTTGTATAAAGCAGGGGTCCTAGGGTCACATCGTCTTTAACGACACTTCAAGTTAGTGGAGTTCGAGACAAGCGGAGTGCCGACATTAGACTGTCGTGTTGTATAAAGCAGGGATCCTGGGGTCACATCGTCTTTAACGACACTTCAAGTTAGTGGAGTTCGAGACAAGCGGAGTCCCGACATTAGACTGTCGTGTTGTATAAAGCAGGGGTCCTAGGGTCACATCGTCTTTAACGACACTTCAAGTTAGTCGATTTCGAGACAAGCAAAATACCGACATTAGACTGTCGAGTTGTATAAAGCAGGGGCCCTAGGGTCACATCGTCTTTAACGACACTTCAGGTTAGTGGAGTTCGAGACAAGCGGAGTGCCGACATTAGACTGTCGTGTTGTATAAAGCAGGGGTCCTAGGGTCGCATCGTCTTTAACGACACTTCAAGTTAGTCGAGTTCGAGACAAGCAAAATACCGACCTTAGACTGTCGTGTCGTATAAAGCAGGGATCCTGGGGCCACATTGTCTTTAACGACACTTCAAGTTAGTGGAGTTCGAGACAAGCGGAGTGCCGACATTAGACTGTCGTGTTGTATAAAGCAGGGGTCCTAGGGTCACATCGTCTTTAACGACACTTCAAGTTAGTGGAGTTCGAGACAAGCGGAGTGCCGACATTAGACTGTCGTGTTGTATAGTCAATATTGACTCATTGTCTTATTCCCTCAGTTTATTTCTTTGTCAGCTTCAATTAGTTTTTCCATATACAATCTCAATTGGGCCTATCTCGGATATACGGGTCAGTTTGATATGTACCACACAGCTGCGGTATTATATTCCCTTATCGGTAATCAAGAAATCCGTTCAATCTGGCGCTTGTTAAAACATACGTTGTTGACACAAGCGTGTCAAAGGAATCAGAAAAAAAACACACAGGCTGATGACGTCTCTTTAAAATGAACGACTAAGGTCGTGACAAACAGACCCGGTAGCTGTATTGCAACCCTGTTGACGACAGGGTACTGTCTTATGTGTGTATGTAGCACCTGCTGACTGTGTTGGTACAGCTGTGCAATATTGCAGGTATATTGTGACATATCTGTTACGTTGCCGCCTACATTCTGCCGTGGATACATACAGCTGTATAATATTGCTGACGACAGACCTCCATGGTATAATTTTACGCCTACTGGCTTCAGGTGTCTGTGGTATATCGGTACAAGATTGCTGACTACAGGCCACCATGGTGTACTTGTAATCCTGCTGGCTACATTTGTCTGTGGTACAGCTGTACAATATTGCTGACTACAGACCATCATGGTATACTTACACGCCTACTGGCTACAGGTGTATGTGGTATATCGGTACAAGATTGCTGACTACAGACCATCAAGGTATACTTACAAGCCTACTGGCTACAGGTGTCTGTGGTACAGATGTACAATATTGCTGACTACAGACCATCATGGTATACTTACACGCCTACTGGCTACAGCTGTATAATATTGCTGTAGTGTCATTGTACAGTTTGCTGACTACAGGTCAGTGAAGTGTCACTGTACAAGGTTGCTGACTACAGGTCAGTGTAGTGTCACTGTACAAGGTTGCTGACTACAGGTCAGTGTAGTGTCATTGTACAAGGTTGCTGACTACAGGTCAGTGTAGTGTCACTGTACAAGGTTGCTGACTACAGGCCAGTGTAGTGTCATTGTACAAGGTTGCTGACTACAGGTCAGTGTAGTGTCACTGTACAAGGTTGCTGACTACAGGCCAGTGTAGTGTCATTGTACAAGGTTGCTGACTACAGGCCAGTGTAGTGTCATTGTACAAGGTTGCTGACTACAGGTCAGTGTAGTGTCACTGTACAAGGTTGCTGACTACAGGACAGTGTAGTGTCATTGTACAAGGTTGCTGACTACAGGTCAGTGTAGTGTCACTGTGCAAGGTTGCTGACTACAGGCCAGTGTAGTGTCATTGTACAAGGTTGCTGACTACAGGTCAGTGTAGTGTCACTGTACAAGGTTGCTGACTACAGGCCAGTGTAGTGTCACTGTACAAGGTTGCTGACTACAGGCCAGTGTAGTGTCATTGTACAAGGTTACTGACTACAGGCCAAAGTAGTGTCACTGTACAAGGTTGCTGACTACAGGCCAGTGTAGTGTCATTGTACAAGGTTGCTGACTACAGGCCAGTGTGGCTGAGCTGCAACGTTGCTGAATACCTCCCTCACTATGTAATGGGCAAGTCGAGCACCTGTGAAATCTGCTGTGTTTTGAACCTTATCAGTATTTGCGAAGCTTGTTATCCGACACAAATACCCTGTCCCGGTCAAGAGTGCTTTCAACCTTGGCCCGGGTCACGCTCCTCTAATAGGCCCCAAATCTTTACAGTGTTATACGTCTCCTGTCCAATTTTAGGAGTTCTGAGGCTTCTAACAGTTCCAAAGCTTTTGGATGTGCACGTGACCTTCTCTTACCTTAAACGGTATAGCTGATTGCGTTTATTGTCGAAATACATTATTATTTGTGCGCAGTAGGTATGCAGTAATATATATAACATGTGACGAACCGCCTCCGTGGTCTAGTGGTAGAGCGTCCGCCCGGAGAGCGGAAGGTCCGGGGTTCGATCCCCGACCACGTCATACCAAAAGACGTTAAAAGATGGTACTTGTTGTTACCCTGTCTGGCGCTCGGCATTAAGGGGCTAAAAACAAGGACTGGTCGGCTCGGAGTCAGTACACTGTGTCTGAGTGGGGTATTCATGTTAAACTGCGGCATGGTATCTCAGTGAGCTAGCACTATAAATCGGCATCAGTCCGGACTAGTACAAGCAGCCACACAAACACACACACGTACATGCACGTCGCTATATAAGCGCAATAATCTTGGACGCGACGTTAAACTCCATTTCACCTCACCACCTAACATGTGACGATAATCACGAGCTACAATTCTGAAAATATGTTTTACACTCTAATAAGTGTGAGATCTCTCAAATAGTTGGGTTAAAAGTCACCTTGATTCTTCAACTTCAGCTTTTTCTTTCACAATAGGGGCGGTCGGGTAGCCTAGTGGTTAAAGCGTTCGCTCGTCACGCCGAAGACCCGGGTTCGATTCCCGACATGGGTACAATGTGTGAAGCCCATTTCTGGTGTCCCCCGCCGTGATATTGCTGGAATATTGCTATAAGCGGCGTAAAACCTCACTCACTCACTCACTCACTCTTTCACAATACTCAACGCATGACAACTTCAACGCATGAAAATAATAAGATGTGTCTTTACAACTGTGTATACCTATATAAAACACATATATGTTATATCTCTCCCATCCTTCTTTCAGAGGATACAACTGTGTATGCCTATATAAAACACATATATGTTATATCTCTCCCATCCTTCTTTCAGAGGATACAACTGTGTATGCCTATATAAAACACATATATGTTATATCTCTCCCATCCTTCTTTCAGAGGATACAACTGTGTATGCCTATATAAAACACATATATGTTATATCTCTCCCATCCTTCTTTCTGAGGATACAACTGTGTATGCCTATATAAAACACATATATCTTATATCTCTCCCATCCTTCTTTCAGAGGATACAACTGTGTATGCCTATATAAAACACATATATGTTATATCTCTCCCATCCTTCTTTCTGAGGATACAACTGTGTATGCCTATATAAAACACATATATGTTATATCTCTCCCATCCTTCTTTCTGAGGATACAACTGTGTATGCCTATATAAAACACATATATGTTATATCTCTCCCATCCTTCTTTCTGAGGATACAACTGTGTATGCCTATATAAAACACATATATGTTATATCTCTCCCATCCTTCTTTCTGAGGATACAACTGTGTATACCTATATAAAACACATATATGTTATATCTCTCCCATCCTTCTTTCAGAGGATACAACTGTGTATGCCTATATAAAACACATATATGTTATATCTCTCCCATCCTTCTTTCAGAGGATACAACTGTGTATGCCTATATAAAACACATATATGTTATATCTCTCCCATCCTTCTTTCAGAGGATACAACTGTGTATGCCTATATAAAACACATATATGTTATATCTCTCCCATCCTTCTTTCAGAGGATACAACTGTGTATACCTATATAAAACACATATATGTTATATCTCTCCCATCCTTCTTTCTGAGGATACAACTGTGTATACCTATATAAAACACATATATGTTATATCTCTCCCATCCTTCTTTCAGAGGATACAACTGTGTATGCCTATATAAAACACATATATGTTATATCTCTCCTGTCCTTCTTTCTGAGGATACAACTGTGTATGCCTATATAAAACACATATATGTTATATCTCTCCCATCCTTCTTTCTGAGGATACAACTGTGTATACCTATATAAAACACATATATGTTATATCTCTCCCATCCTTCTTTCAGAGGATACAACTGTGTATACCTATATAAAACACATATATGTTATATCTCTCCTGTCCTTCTTTCTGAGGATACAACTGTGTATGCCTATATAAAACACATATATGTTATATCTCTCCCATCCTTCTTTCAGAGGATACAACTGTGTATGCCTATATAAAACACATATATCTTATATCTCTCCCATCCTTCTTTCTGAGGATACAACTGTGTATGCCTATATAAAACACATATATGTTATATCTCTCCCATCCTTCTTTCAGAGGATACAACTGTGTATGCCTATATAAAACACATATATGTTATATCTCTCCCATCCTTCTTTCAGAGGATACAACTGTGTATGCCTATATAAAACACATATATGTTATATCTCTCCCATCCTTCTTTCAGAGGATACAACTGTGTATGCCTATATAAAACACATATATGTTATATCTCTCCCATCCTTCTTTCAGAGGATACAACTGTGTATGCCTATATAAAACACATATATGTTATATCTCTCCCATCCTTCTTTCTGAGGATACAACTGTGTATACCTATATAAAACACATATATGTTATATCTCTCCCATCCTTCTTTCTGAGGATACAACTGTGTATACCTATATAAAACACATATATGTTATATCTCTCCCATCCTTCTTTCTGAGGATACAACTGTGTATGCCTATATAAAACACATATATGTTATATCTCTCCCATCCTTCTTTCAGAGGATACAACTGTGTATGCCTATATAAAACACATATATGTTATATCTCTCCCATCCTTCTTTCTGAGGATACAACTGTGTATACCTATATAAAACACATATATGTTATATCTCTCCCATCCTTCTTTCTGAGGATACAACTGTGTATACCTATATAAAACACATATATGTTATATCTCTCCCATCCTTCTTTCTGAGGATACAACTGTGTATGCCTATATAAAACACATATATGTTATATCTCTCCCATCCTTCTTTCTGAGGATACAACTGAGTATGCCTATATAAAACACATGTATGTTATATCTCTCCTGTCCGTCATAATAATCAGGTTTCAATTAAAATAATCCAAATACAAACAGTTCCTCGTAAAGTGGTAAGTATGTCTTTAAGAGTCTGTAGATTGATTTTCGATGTGAGTATTTATGTGAAAACTATTCGTTTTTGGTAAGTTTGTATAAAGTGGACAAACAGATATACAGTGATACGGATCCTCGAGGTCGTGAGCTCATGTACAGGGCGGTTCAGAGCAAGCGACGCAGCAACATGGGGTGGGGGTTAGGGGGTGGGGGTGAACGGGTGTCATTCAAGCAACACGCACACCCCACGTCACCAACCACACACGCCTCCAATACATTTATAAACCTGTACACAAACATACCTGAACATACCATCAAACATGGGCATTTGAAATAGTAAAGTAGGTCATTTGGGCCCAGGGAGTCATACGGGCCTTCGTTGGTGGAGTGCTCTGAGCCTACGGGAATCTAGCTGAACCTAGGCCAAAGTCACTCCAAGGTAATCTCAGCCAAGGCCCAAATTACTTTAGAGTGACTGAGGCCGGGGATTAAGTTGGGCCCCCTGCACGAAACTTAATAGCCTAGTGACCGCGGGACACCAGATTAGTCAGTTTCGCGTTATCAGCCTATGTCAACTTAGTTGTTTCATGTATGTCAACATCAGATATTATTTAGAACACACTTGGCATAAACCAGGCCTATCTACCCAGGCATCTGGTCACCAGATGTCAGTAGTTACTGCGTCTCAGGCCCTTGTCATAGATACATAAGTAACACAAAACTGATTGTGACTAAAATGAATCAAACGAGAAAAGGCTATTCAACAGTGATGCATTTGATACGGTGTCATAGTTGTGTTGGGGGCGTTACGCTTGCAGTGCTTAGGCATTTTTTCAGCATTGTAACGTCATGATTACGTTTGTATGTGTTTTTGTATATTCCAATTTTCCAGTGTATACTTTCTTTAACTCGACATTTCATGTATATGACATTAGCATCGGCCTGTATGACGGCCTGAAGTCAGCTACGTAACAATTATACAATGACGGCTTGTAGTAGACTATTTAACCACTATACTATGACAGTGTGTAGTCAGATATTTAACAGCTATACCATGATGGCATGTAGTCATCTAATTAACAGCTATACCATGACGGCCTGTAGTTATCTATTTAACAGCTATACCATGACAGCCTGTAGTTATCTACTTAACAGCTATACCATGATGGCCTGTAGTTATCTATTTAACAGCTATACCATGACAGCCTGTAGTCATCTATTTAACAGCTATACCATGATGGCCTGTAGTTATCTATTTAACAGCTATACCATGATGGCCTGTAGTTATCTATTTAACAGCTATACCATGATGGCCTGTAGTCATCTAATTAACAGCTATACCTAAATGATTCATCTGAGAATTGAGAGTTTACTATTATACTATATCACCGGAAGGCATCGTTGCCACCCAACCATCACTTACTGCTTTTCCACAAATGTAATCGGTCCAAATGATATACTTAGTCCCTTGCATTTACAACGAGCCAATGCTACTAAGAAACAATGCTTTCCTGGTTTTCATACAAAATATCGTATGTAATTTATTTATGGACCTGTTTAATTTTTAATTTTGCAAAATAATATAAAATATTTCGTCAGAGTAGACTTAAGGCTATCCCACTTGTCTACGTGTCCAAACAAATAAGAAGACTATACGTTTATGACAGCTTCATTTTGCGAAAACGCAATGGTATAATATATGATATTACTCGAGGCTGAATATTTAACGCTGGTTAGGGCAATCATCAGCTCAGATCTCGTGCCCCCTCTACACGCAGCCTAGACAGCGAATGGGACTTCTCCAAGGAAGCACTACCTCGGCAAACCCACCCAGAACTTTTCGCAGATTCTGAAGACACACCAACACTGCAGCCTTCTGCATTACCCAGATTGTCAGAAGGCTGTATTCCTGGTAGAAAACCTGGGTACTCTCCCAATGTCAGTCAACAGATTGGAAGGTACATGTACCATATCTAAGGCACCGAGAACAGTGGGGAGGCGGACAACTTGGTACTTTGGATGCAAGCGTGACATTTCGATAGCGAGGTCCGCATATTTGCCATGTTTTCCCTCAATCTTGTCAATCACATTTGTGTCAAAAGGGACAGGATCAGATTTGTTGGCCTGGATACGTCTGAGGCTGTATACGGGCCTATTCCAAAGAAGTTTGTATTTATCAATTTCCATGACGCCCTTTGCATATTCAGGTCGTACCATGAATGGACCTATGTGTCAAAACCTCAAGCATGGCGAAAACTGTAATAATATGATCGAGCCACTCCACCATGGGGCATACGATACTGTTTATCATTATTATTATTGTTTTTGTTGTAGTTGTTGTTGTTTTTACTATAACTATTACTACTACTACTACTACTACTACTACTACTACAACTACTACTACTACTACTACTACTACTACTTCTACTTTTTGGAATTTGGACATGTAGTTGTAGTAATATTTTAACTATAATTATTATTATTGTTTTTTTGTTGCTAACCATTACTACTACTAGTACTACTGCTGCTACTATTACGACTAAGGCGCCTCCATTCGCTGTCCAGAGTTACCTCCCTTGGGCACGCCATGCTTATGTTTCTAGATTTGTCACTTTGGGCTTTCCTCCAACATTAAGCTGACACGCCGTGATTTTACCGGAATACTGTTCACAGCGGCATTAAACCCAACTCATTCACTCACTTACTAGTTTTACTTGTGACATGTTTGTTTTAGATTATATATCACATCACTTTCCCGACCGAGTATTCACTACTTCAGCTTTAGCTTGGCAAGTTGTTTGGGATTATATAAGTTCCATTCACAGATTAAAACGCAAAACGTGCCACTTGTATTCACACTTACCTTAATCCGTTGACGAAGAACTTTTCCGTTATGTAATCCCTACAGTTAGCGTTCTCGAATGCAAGGTAAAACTTGTAGTCTTTGTCTAGCATCCCAAAACAGGTTCTAGCATTATTCCTGGCGCACTGTTTGTCGCCACAAAAACCGTAAATGTCAACCTCGACGTATCGTTTAAGTTCCTTGGCGTATTCCAATCGTCCGTTTGACGCTCCACAATTTGACACAAATATGGCGGCCATCTTGGATTTACCTTTCGCATAATTTCTTGTGCGGGTAATACTAGATGCATTGTCAAAACGCAACCATCGCTCATAGGGAGCGACCATGGTAGAATCTCTCCGATATGTTGCCGTCCAGTTTAACTGCCGGACAAAATTGAATGTTCCTGTCGCCATCGGACTTTCTAGAGCAAAGAATATCCACACAGCATCGGGGTGTCTGTATCTGCTCTCGTAGGGTTGTAACCATCCAATATCCTGCCCGAACAATATGGCATCTATTCGCTTTTCCGTGGTAGATTTGTCAACCAGTATGCAATTTTGAACTGGGCATTGGTGGTCTATAAATGTTTGTTTGCCATCTTTGACGTTCCAGTTCACCGGCCCGCTGTCAACCAGAATAACACGCGTACGTGTATCTCCATTAAGAATATTGGATGGAATGTGTTTCATTTGTTCGGGTATTCTGTCGTGGCCCGACCCCGTGTCCCAAACAAACGGCGTATTAGAAACGTTTTCCTTCGCCATATTCACTGCCGCCTTTGATTGTGTTGACCGAGCTCCACAACCGCCGCCTGAACTGTTACATATCTGTGCTGGCGTGTACTCATTGACTGTGGTATCCAGCTTAATCTTAATGTCCGCATCGGCCGACACGTCCGTCTGATAAATAAGAATATGTCCCCTTTTCCACCACATGAATTGAAGTCCCAGTGAAATACTTATGAACAGTGAACCAACCAAAATAAACTTGGAATATAGGGACTTCATGACTGTTTAGCAGATTTGCACAGGTATATTCCCTCCAGGTCGGAGAAGGGACATGTCGATAAGGTGCCCTATTACACTGCGCCGATAACGAAGAGTAACACGGACTTAGACGGCGACCCTGTCGCACACCAACCAACACTATCTCTATCCAGGTGATAATAGAGCCATTATCAGATGCACTATACACCCAAAATGCATTTCAAAACAGATTATCACAGCATTTATGATTAATTTCCTGAGGCTCCTGAAGGAATCAGGGTAGGAAAATCAATCGATCCATGAAAAAGATTTAAACAATACCTGCTTACCCTTTTGCATATGTCAAGCTACAGTCTACTGTGTGTATTATCCATGTTTGTGTATTCTTGAACACAGCCGTATGGTTATAAGCCTCGGGTAGGTATCTGTTTTCAGGGCACGTCGACAAGCGTCAAAATTATGGCCAGTAGGTAAGGTTGATCACACGGACTACTTCTCCACATATCTCTGGCAAGGATGACACGTTGATGTAATTTGAACCGACTATACACTTCCTCTATTCTATTTAACTGGTTTTCCACTGAACACTTGATACGGGAGGCTCAACATGGGTGGGTTACGTGACAGGGAATTCGATATTTACGTTTGAAACCCAGTCTTACACCCTGTCTGAACCGACATCTGGGTTCTCTTACACCCTGTGTGAACTGACATCTGGGTTGTCTTACACCATGTCTGAACTGACATCTGGGTTGTCTTACACCATGTCTGAACTGACATCTGGGTTGTCTTACACCCTGTCTGAACTGACATCTGGGTTGTCTTACACCCTGTCTGAACTGACATCTGGGTTGTGTTACACCCTGTGTGAACTGGCATCTGGGTTGTGTTACACCCTGTCTGAACTGGCATCTGGGTTGTCTTACACCATGTCTGAACTGACATCTGGGTTGTCTTACACCCTGTGTGAACTGACATCTGGGTTGTCTTACACCCTGTCTGAACTGACATCTTGGTTGTCTTACACCCTGTCTGAATCAGTATATGGGTTGTCTTACACCCTGTCTGAACTGAAATCTGGGTTGTCTTACACAATGTCTGAACTGAAATCTGGGTTGTCTTACACCCTGTCTGAACCGGCATATGGGTTGTCTTACACCCTGTCTGAACCGGCATATGGGTTGTCTTACACCCTGTCTAGACTGACATCTGGGTTGTCTTACACCCTGTCTAGACTGACATCTGGGTTGTCTTACACCCTGTGTGAACTGACATCTGGGTTGTCTTACACCCTGTCTGAACTGACATCTGGGTTGTCTTACACCCTGTCTAAACCCACAAATGGGTTGTCTGGATGAGTGAGTGAGTTAGTTGTGTTTACCGCCGCTTTGAACACACGGTACGTCAAATTGATGTGGACGAAAAAAATTAAGTGATAAAGGTATCAGACGTTTACGAATTTGTGTAACGCCAAGGCAATGTCTCACTGCCTTTAGGACAATCATTAACTCATAGAGTGATCCGCATGTACAACTTAAAGTTTGAGTTGGTCATGCTTACAAAAGGTTTTCCAACGCCATGAACTGAAATCGCAAGGACTACCACTTAACCCGAGCCTTGACTCCCTTTACTGTGTCCGGTTTCTTTGAATGTCCTATGCGCCGTATAGCCTCCCCCGATGGAGCCTCACTCGGGCTGTTTGTTTAGCGTCCAAGGTAGGCAAAATCGCCAGGCATGTAACTGTCGCACGAGCAACAGGTTCTAGTTTAGAACTGAGCCTG
Organism: Haliotis rufescens; assembly: GCF_023055435.1. Classification (NCBI taxonomy): domain Eukaryota; kingdom Metazoa; phylum Mollusca; class Gastropoda; order Lepetellida; family Haliotidae; genus Haliotis; species Haliotis rufescens. The sequence continues at coordinate 23,080,322 of NW_025964383.1, read as the reverse complement.
TTTAAACAAGCGGACGCGTATATTATCAATACACACAGATCAAACATAGGTGTCCCGCATCTATTCACGGTGTATAAAGGAACCCCGAATGATAAAAACGTTTATGGTGGTTGCTTTTCCTCAATGCATTGAGGTTTACAGAAGGTCGCGGGAACAAACGTTTCATAATACCTTCTCCATTATGAGAGCAAACACGTACCTTGCACCAGTAACGTCAACGTGTGTTGATGTGTACAGATAAACCACACATACGCAGTCAGAGGTTGAAATTGAGAAAGCTTAAATAGAAAAATAAATCTGTGACTGCGATCATTAACCATGATCAATACATACATATATTTAAGGATTTACAAACCAATTTCTGGCTTGATCGTTTAAGCCCAGTGGGACATGGATAGCGTAGTCGTATTGAGATGCAACAGTCGCTGTCGAGTGACGAATCTATTCAACCTCAGTTATCTAGGGCATCAAATATCCATTTTATTATGAGATACGATAAGAAAATCTATTGATGTGTCACACGGCACGTTACACTGGAATAAAAACAATTAGCATCACCGAAATATGATACACCGTCCGGACAATAATGCCTATGAGATACAATCTCAACATGATACATGTTTTACGCCGCACTCAGCAATATTTCGGCTACATCACGGCGGTCTGTAACTAAAGAGTCTAGACAAGACAATCCAGTGATTGATATCATGAGCATCGATCTACGCAATTGGGATACGATGACATGTATCAACCAAGTCAGCGAGTCAGACCACCCGATCCCGTTAGTCGCCTCTCACGACAAGCAGGGTTGCTGAAGACCTATTCTTACCCGGGATCTTCACGGTTCTGCTTAACATGTCCATGGGTCAGAAATAATGAGGCCAGATAAGGGGCAGGTGAGAGAACAAAATGAGAAATAACAGTAGACATGAAATATAGAAGGTGTATATTAGCAGCGTAGGCATCATCGTATTGTGATTAATTTACAATGTACATCGATAGCCCTCAAATAATCAAATGCGTATACATAATGTACAATATATTGTATAATATATATATTTAGCTTCTATTACGTAAGCATTACACAAAGCGCCTCCTCGATATACAGTAAACTACGTTTATAACGATGATGCTTATAACGAACTGATGGATATAACGAACTTATTTTTAGTCCCGGCCATTTGCTGTATACATGCTGTATATATGTTTATAACGAACTACTGTTATAACGAACTAAAATTAGTGGTCCCTTTGAGTTCGTTATAACCGTAGTTTACTGTGCGTAACGCTCCTACAATTCGGGCTGAGTGAGTTAAAATTTAACGTCACATCGTCACTATTTCAGCCTGGCCGTGCCGGTGCTGAGGAATCGTAATCTGAGGCCTCTCTGTTACGCGAGTAAACGTGACAAATACATGCACGAATCACGTCTTAGTACGTGCTACATGCTAAAACATAGTCGGTATATTTTTAGGTGACGTCACCTGCATACAGTCGGCATTTTACTCCCACGGTTGTGAGTATTACGTGTCTCCTGCTCATAGCAGACGTGTCGATCTGCACACACCACTGGACCGGGAACCGGTTTCACAACCCGACCACATCCATACGTCCATACGTGTTAAAGAATGAACGAATGTTGTTTGGTGGTGAAGGTGAGGTTAAATGGGTTTTAAAGTCGCGTCCAAGATTATTGCACTATAATTATTAAGCAATGTGTGTGTGTGTGTGTGTGTGTGTGTGTGTGTGTGTGTGTGTGTGTGTGTGTGTGTGTGTGTGTGTGTGTGTGTGTGGCTGCGTGTACTAGTCCAGACTATTCCGTGTCAGCAGTTAAACATAAATTCCTCATTTAGACACAGCATACTGACTCCGTCCTTGTGTAACCCCTTTAATGCCTAGTACCAGGCAGGGTAACACCAAGTTCCATCTTTAACGTCTTTTGGTATGACGCGACCAGGGATCGAACCCCCGACCTTCCGCTTTCGGGGCGGACGCTCTACCACTAGACCACGGAGGCGGTGTTGTTGAACATCGCCGTCGTTATTAATCCAGCCATATCATGGCGGTATGTTGGTTGGTTTGGTTGGTTTGTTGTTGAACGTCGCACTCAGCAATATTACAGCTATATGACGGCGGTCTGTAAATAATCGAGTCTCGACCAGACAATCCAGTGATTAATGTCATGAGCATCGATCCACGCCATTGGGATCGATGACATGCATCAACCAATTCAGCGAGCCTGACCACCCGATCCTGTTAGTCGCCTTTTACGACAAGCATAGTCGCCTTTTACGGAAAGCATGGGTTGCTGAAGACCTATTCTACCCTGGAATCTTCACGGGTCTGGCGATATGTAAACAAACGAATCTGAACTAGACAAACCAGTTACTGAGCGGACCAGCATCGGAACACGATGAAACCAAAAACAAAGAACCTTTACCATCGACAGCAATAAGGTGTTGGGGGCCCATTTTACAAAATGTTAAAAATTGAAGTTGCGGCAGGCCTGATGCTTTGTAGAATTGGACCCGCTAATCGATGGAATTAGTTTGTTACTGTTAAAGATCAAGGAGTTACGATAGTCTAAGTGCTCAGATCTCGTTTGTGAAATTATGTTTCTAGGTTCGTCAGCACCATACCCGTGGTCGTGGGTTTCACCGAAGTGGTAAACGTCTGAGACCTGTATCACTTCGAGCTTTCTCCCCACATCAAGCTGACACGCCGTGATATAAATGGAATATTGTTAAAAGCGGCGTTAAACCCAACTCACTCACTCACTCACTTGTTTGTGAAAACCGTCCAGGGTCATGTTTATCCAACGTCGTGACTGTGCATATACAATTAGTTTAGATGCATCGGTTCGGTGAGTAAGCGGAAAGACGCGTTAATCAATGTGCCTTTATATCACTTAACATGTGTGGCGTCTTTGAGGTTGTCTACCATAGTGCTCTGGTGGGTCGTCCTGTGTGCACAATTTTTAGAACCCATCGAAGTGTGTCGGCCATTCTATTTCTCCACATCTCCTAGAGACGCGATTGTGTCCTCATTTATCACAAAGCAACCCAGCTCACTGTCTGAATGAAAGCTAGCTAGGCCGTGTTACAAGTCTCGGTACACCGCAGTCTGGTGCACTAGGCCTGTGTACGTATAATGTGCTTATGACTGAAAGGGGCCTTTCGAGCGTGTATTAAACATGCCATGTGTTATCTGTACCTTCCTTTTTCAGGTGTATGTTTGGCTTTTTCTATGTTTTTCTTGTCGCCCAGGCCAATTTATTATCTTCATTTTCTGATACTGTTTTAAAAATAATGAACATGTTCTTGTTTGTATTTTCGATTAAAATCTTTTGTCAAGTGTGTGCGGGTTTTTTAGGAATTTTACATCAAATCATCGTTTGTATATTTTTGTAGTGTCACACTGTGTAAGCAAATCTGTTAAACAAGAACATAAACCGGCAACACGGCTCTGGATTGCAGATATTAATAAATGTAAACATCTCAAGTTAGGTACCCAACCAAAGCATGCACAGGTGACTGTAACATGGTATGAATATATATGTAAATTTGCCATGCATTCAATTCGTAACCCCATTTAAATTAGACTATGCCCCCAGTGCCCATGGCTGTATCGCGTGACTCTACTGTGTGTACACCTGAAACATAGAGCTGAAGTTATCAGGCTACTTTTGTTGACTTTGAGATTGTCCTTTGATGACGTGGGATACAGTTTGTGTAGAAGCAGTAATGCGTGTGTGTTGCATGTTTATAGCAGATTTACATTCTGATAATATACCGCAGACATTGTGTTATCTACAAAACACAAGCCATGGAGTAGTGACATGGCAACATTTCAGTATAAACCGAGAGTGTGATATTGTCTTGTAAAGTTGCGACCCTAGTTTGATACTAGTTCAGACAAACATTTATATTTTATATAAAGGTGATTACTTAATTACTGTTAATTTAATTAAATGTTTGGAAGCATGCTGGTTGTTTATTTTCATTTGACCTTTTCCGTGTTTTCACAACATACTGAGATCATTTCAAATTATCAAACTATTAGAGCTGAAATAAAAACACAAACTGCAGAATTGTAGGTAGGGTGTTTGGCTCGGTCAACTGATGAAGGGGCCGGGTGTTCGGCTCGGTCAACTGATGTAGGGATGTTTTGCTTGGTCAGCTGATATAGGGGTGGGGTGTTCGGCTCGGTCAACTGATATAGGGGTGGGGTGTTTGGCTCAGTCAACTGATGTAGGGATGTTTTGCTTGGTCAGCTGATATAGGGGTGGGGTGTTCGGTCGGTCAACTGATGAAGGGTGCGGGTGTTCGGCTCGGTCAACTGATGAAGGGGTCGGGTGTTCGGCTCGGTCAGCTGATGTAGGGGTCGGGTATTTGGCTCGGTCAACTGATATAGGGGTGGGGTGTTTGGCTCGGTCAGCTGATATAGGGGTCGGGTGTTTGGCTCGGTCAACTGATGAAGGGGTCTGGTGTTCGGCTCGGTCAACTGATGTAGGGGTGGGGTGTTTGGCTCGGTCAACTGATGAAGGGGTCGGGTGTTTGGCTCGGTCAACTGATATAGGGGTGGGGTGTTCGGCTTGGTCAACTGATGAAGGGGTCGGGTGTTCGGCTCGGTCAACTGATGTAGGGGTCGGGTGTTCGGCTCGGTCAACTGATGTAGGGGTGGGGTGTTTGGCTCGGTCAACTGATGAAGGGGTCGGGTGTTCGGCTCGGTCAACTGATGAAGGGGTCGGGTGTTCGGCTCGGTCAACTGATGTAGGGGTGGGGTGTTTGGCTCGGTCAACTGATGAAGGGGTCGGGTGTTCGGCTCGGTCAACTGATGAAGGGGTCGGGTGTTCGGCTAGGTCAACTTATGAAGGGGTCGGGTGTTCGGCTCGGTCAACTGATGTAGGGTTGGGGTGTTTGGCTTGGTCAACTGATGTAGGGGTGGGGTGTTTGGCTCGGTCAGCTGATATAGGGGTGGGGTGGTTGGCTCGGTCAACTGATGTAGGGGTGTTCGGCTCGGTCAACTGATATAGCGGTGGGGTGGTTGGCTCGGTCAACTGATGTAGGGGTGTTCGGCTCGGTCAACTGATATAGCGGTGGGGTGGTTGGCTCGGTCAACTGATGTAGGGGTGTTCGGCTCGGTCAACTGATATAGCGGTGGGGTGGTTGGCTTGGTCAAGTCATATAGGGGTCGGGTGTTCGGCTCGGTCAACTGATGAAGGGGTCGGGTGTTCGGCTCGGTCAACTGATGTTACCTAAGTCGATATTTTGACAGTAGATGATCCTTTCTTCTACGCAGATTATTATATTATGTAAGTAGATGAAAGTATCTTCTACGTAGATTATAGTATCATCTACGCAGTTTATAGTATCATCTACGTAGACGTAAGTATTATCTACGTAGATTATAGTATCATCTACGTAGTGTAAAGTATCATCTACGTAGATTATAGTACCATCTACGTAGTGTAAAGTATCATCTACGTAGATTATAGTATCATCTACGTAGATTATAGTATCATCTACGTAGACGTAAGTATTATCTACGTAGATTATAGTATCATACTTTCATCTACGTTGGTGATACTTGTTTTAGACTGTGGCACTAATACGCTCCCATAGTCATTCGTTCTCTTTGTTGCAGAGGGAACTCGTGTCAGTGTGATATTGGTAGATACACGCCCTGTCCACGTTCTTCTCCATCCCAGTATACTTCCCATAATTTACCGTCCCAGTACTCCATCACAGAAATTGTTTCCCATCTTCAGTGTCGTTGCCGTAGGTTGTAAAGCGTGGGTCTACCCCGTCCCTACACCACTGTATCATGGCGAGCATGGAGTGTCACCTCTGTCAATGTTATAATGAGCCACCAGCAAACAAGCTGTTTCTCCAAGGTGTCAGCTATAGGTTCTCACTTCACCCAAAGGTAATGAGAACCCGCCTTCAACAAAGAAGCATTTGTAACCCGAATTCAGTTTCGCGTCATTTGAACAGGGTAAAGTGAATGTAGCCGTTCTACCTGAAATGTAAAAGGCATGAAAATTTGCTCGGTCAACTGATATAAGGCTGTCAATGGAGGGGGGGGGGGGGGGGGGGGGGGGGGAGAAGGGTTGTCTGGCTCGGTGAACTGATATTGGGTGGGGTGTCTAGGGTCAACTGATATAGAGGTGTCTGTCTCTGTCAACTGATGACGGGGTGTTTGGCTCGGTCAACTGATATAGGGGTGTGTAGCTCGGCCAACTGATATAGGGGTGTCTGGCTCGGTCAACTGATGTAGGGATGTCTCGCTCAGTCAACTGACATAGGGGTGTCTGGCTCGGTCAACTGATATAGGGGTGTCTGACTCGGTCAACTGATATAGGAATGTCTGGCTCGGTCAACTGATATAGGGGTGTCTGGCTCGGTCAACTGATGTAGGGGTGTCTGGCTCGGTCAACTGATATAGGGGTGTGTAGCTCGGTCAACTGATAAAGGGGTGTCTGGCTCGGTCAACTGATGTAGGGGTGTCTGGCTTGGTCAACTGATATAGGGTTGTCTGGCTCGGTCAACTGATGTAGGGGTGTCTGACACGGTCAACTGATGTAGGGGTGTCTGGCTCGGTCAACTGATATAGGGGTGTCTGGCTCGGTCAACTGATGTAGGGGTCTCTGTCAACTGATGTAGGAATGTCTGGCTCGGTCAACTGATATAGGGGTGTCTGGCTCGGTCAACTGATATAGGGGTCTCTGGCTCGGTCAACTGATATAGGGGTGTCTGGCTCGGTCAACTGATATAGGGGTCTCTGGCTCGGTCAACTGATATAGGGGTCTCTGGCTTGGTCAACTGATGTAGGGGTCTCTGTCAACTGATGTAGGGTTGTCTGGCTCGGTCAACTGATATAGGGTTGTCTGGCTCGGTCAACTGATGTAGGGGTGTCTGGCTTGGTCAACTGATATAGGGTTGTCTGGCTCGGTCAACTGATGTAGGGGTCTCTGTCAACTGATGTAGGGGTGTCTGGCTCTGTCAACTGATATAGGGGTCTCTGTCAACTGATATAGGGTTGTCTGGCTCGGTCAACTGATGTAGGAATGTCTGGCTCGGTCAACTGATGTAGGGGTGTCTGGCTTGGTCAACTGATATAGGGTTGTCTGGCTTGGTCAACTGATGTAGGGGTGTGTAGCTCGGTCAACTGATGTAGGGGTGTCTGACACGGTCAACTGATGTAGGGGTGTCTGGCTCGGTCAACTGATATAGGGGTGTCTGGCTCGGTCAACTGATGTAGGGGTCTCTGTCAACTGATGTAGGGGTGTCTGGCTCTGTCAACTGATATAGGGGTCTCTGTCAACTGATGTAGGGGTGTCTGGCTCGGTCAACTGATATAGGGATGTCTGGCTCGATCAACTGATGTAGGGGTGGGGTGTCTGGCTCGGTCAACTGATATAGGGGTGGGGTGTCTGGCTCGGTCAACTGATATAGGGGTGCCTGGCACGGTCGACTGATGTAGGGGTGGATGTCTGGCACGGTCAACTGATATAGGGGTGCCTGGTCGGTCAACTGATGTAGGGGTGTTTGGATCTGTCAACTGATGTAGGGGTGTTTGGCTCGGCCAACTGATATAGGGGTGTTTGGCTCGGTCAACTGATAGAGGTGTTGGATAATTGGCTCGGTCAACTGATATAGCGGTTGGGTGTTTGGCTCGGTCAACTGATATAGCGGTGGGGTGTTTGGCTCGGTCAACTGATATAGCGGTGGGGTGTTTGGCTTGGTTAACTGATATAGCGGTGGGCTGTTTGGCTCGGTCAACTGATATAGGGGTCGGGTGTTCGTCTCGGTCAACTGATATAGAGGTCGGGTGTTCGGCTCGGTCAACTGATATAGGGGTCGGGTGTTCGGGTCGGTCAACTGATATAGAGGTCGGGTGTTCGGCTCGGTCAACTGATGTAGGGGTTTGGTGTCTTGCTCGGTCAACTGATATTGGGGTCGGGTGTCTTGCTCGGTCAACTGATGTAGGGGTCGGGTGTTCGGCTCGGTCAACTGATGTAGGGGTCGGGTGTTCGGCTCGGTGAACTGATATAGGGGTGGGGTGTTTGGCTCGGTGAACTGATATAAGGGTCGGGTGTTTGGCTCGGTGAACTGATATAAGGGTCGGGTGTTTGGCTCGGTGAACTGATGTAGGGGTCGGGTGTTCGGCTCGGTCAACTGATATAAGGGTCGGGTGTTTGGCTCGGTGAACTGATATAGGGGTCGGGTGTTTGGCTCGGTGAACTGATATAAGGGTCGGGTGTTTGGCTCGGTGAACTGATGTAGGGGTCGGGTGTTTGGCTCGGTGAACTGATATAAGGGTCGGGTGTTTGGCTCGGTGAACTGATGTAGGGGTCGGGTGTTCGGCTCGGTCAACTGATATAAGGGTCGGGTGTTTGGCTCGGTGAACTGATATAAGGGTCGGGTGTTTGGCTCGGTGAACTGATATAAGGGTCGGGTGTTTGGCTCGGTGAACTGATGTAGGGGTCGGGTGTTCGGCTCGGTCAACTGATGTAGGGGTCGGGTGTTCGGCTCGGTCAACTGATGTAGGGGTCGGGTGTTCGGCTCGGTCAACTGATATAGCGGTGGGGTGATTGGCTCGATCAACTGATGTAGGGGTCGGGTGTTCGGCTCGGTCAACTGATGTAGGGGTCGGGTGTTCGGCTCGGTCAACTGATGTAGGGGTGGGGTGTTCGGCTCGGTCAACTGATGTAGGGGTGGGGTGTCTGTCTCGGTCAACTGATGTAGGGGTCGGGTGTTCGGCTCGGTCAACTGATATAGCGGTGGGGTGGTTGGCTCGGTCAACTGATGTAGGGGTCGGGTGTTCGGCTCGGTCAACTGATGTAGGGGTCGGGTGTTCGGCTCGGTCAACTGATATAGCGGTGGGGTGGTTGGCTCGGTCAACTGATGTAGGGGTCGGGTGTTCGGCTCGGTCAACTGATGTAGGGGTCGGGTGTTCGGCTCGGTCAACTGATGTAGGGGTCGGGTGTTCGGCTCGGTCAACTGATGTAGGGGTCGGGTGTTCGGCTCGGTCAACTGATATAGTGGTGGGGTGATTGGCTCGGTCAACTGATGTAGGGGTCGGGTGTTCGGCTCGGTCAACTGATATAGTGGTGGGGTGATTGGCTCGGTCAACTGATGTAGGGGTCGGGTGTTCGGCTCGGTCAACTGATGTAGGGGTGGGGTGTTCGGCTCGGTCAACTGATGTAGGGGTGGGGTGTTCGGCTCGGTCAACTGATGTAGGGGTCGGGTGTTCGGCTCGGTCAACTGATGTAGGGGTGGGGTGTTCGGCTCGGTCAACTGATGTAGGGGTGGGGTGTTCGGCTCGGTCAACTGATGTAGGGGTGGGGTGTTCGGCTCGGTCAACTGATGTAGGGGTGGGGTGTTCGGCTCGGTCAACTGATGTAGGGGTCGGGTGTTCGGCTCGGTCAACTGATGTAGGGGTGGGGTGTTCGGCTCGGTCAACTGATGTAGGGGTCGGGTGTTCGGCTCGGTCAACTGATGTAGGGGTGGGGTGTTCGGCTCGGTGAACTGATGTAGGGGTCGGGTGTTTGGCTCGGTCAACTGATGTAGGGGTCGGGTGTTCGGCTCGGTCAACTGATGTAGGGGTCGGGTGTTCGGCTCGGTCAACTGATGTAGGGGTCGGGTGTTCGGCTCGGTCAACTGATATAGCGGTGGGGTGATTGGCTCGATCAACTGATGTAGGGGTCGGGTGTTCGGCTCGGTCAACTGATGTAGGGGTCGGGTGTTCGGCTCGGTCAACTGATGTAGGGGTCGGGTGTTCGGCTCGGTCAACTGATGTAGGGGTCGGGTGTTCGGCTCGGTCAACTGATGTAGGGGTCGGGTGTTTGGCTCGGTCAACTGATATAGTTGTGGGGTGTTCGGCTCGGTCAACTGATGTAGGGGTCGGGTGTTCGGCTCGGTCAACTGATATAGCGGTGGGGTGTCTGTCTCGGTCAATTGGTCAAATAGGGGCCAGGTTTCACTTGGCTGGAGTTTGTGAGACGTAAATTTCTCTGATCCAGACTCGACTGCCGGGAGCCCTGATATGGCTTGCGTTAAATAACAAACTAATTTGATGATAGCATATTGTGTTCGGGAGATTATAGCGTTGAGGGGAAAGACAGTTTAAGATGATGAGTATACGAGTGAAACTGTCTTAATATCTTAATATAATACTTATAACCATTAGATCTCCAGAAATACAAGTTTTTACAAAGGCTGCGTCAAGAAGCTTACTGTTAACACCTGCCCTCGAGTACAGAAATCTGATAACCTTCCCAGTTTGAGTTGAAGTGTCACTTATGCCACCTACAAAGTAAATAACTGCCTTTAATTCAGAACAATACCTTTTTTATAAAAATAACGTATCTTTTAACAAGACCATTTACCTCAGTGAAAGACCAGTGAGTTTCAGGCCACTGATTAGACTGTTCGTGTATTTACCTAGGTGAAGCCAATGTTTGCTCTGCAGATTCTCGTAGACACAACATACGATTTACGATGCAGTAAGAGGTCCGCTGTCGTGCCGGCTACTCCTTTGAGGTCAGGTCAAACGTGATGTTCCTGAAATTAACGTCATGTCACGTTGCGGACGCGATTTCGCGGCATTTGATTCATTAGCACCAGACGGGGATGTAACAGGTTACGTTCTCCTCGGCTTCATTCACGTGTTTGTGACAGCAAACCGGTAAAACAGTGTAAGTGAGTGAGTTGGGTTTAACGCCGCTTTTAACAGTATACCAGTTATATCGCGGCGTGTCAGATGAATGTGGGAGGAAAGCCCGAAGTGATGCAGGTATCAGACCTTTACCACTTCGGTGCAACCCACGAGCACGGGTATGGTGCTGACAAACCTAGAAACATAATCGGGGCGAATCGGGATTCGAACCCACAATCATAGGTTTCTGGCGTGCCCAAGGGACGCAACTCTGCACGGCGAATCGCGGTGCCTTAGACGACTGGGACACCCGTGCCCCCGGTTAAACAGACTTTGGCCATAATGAAAGGACAAGTGTTACAACCCTTAATGTAAAAATTACTCTTGATGTAAAATAATTTACATTAGGAGTTGGGGTTAACCCTTGTTACAACTCTTAATGTAAAAAATACTCTTAATGTTAACAAAATAATCAAGGGTTGAAGTGACAGATACTATTTATTACATTAAGGGTTATCACTATGAAATATACTTACCGAAAATTCATGAAACTTCGCAGATTTATTCGATCCTTACTTTGTCTAGATGTACAAATGATTTTTAGATTCCCTCTCTACAACGACCACCTGGTTGCTATATGCAGGTTTTATAAAAGGGTTTATGACCCCACTGTTGTACAAATGAAGCACGCCGTGAGGACGGGTAGCATTACGTCACATTATCCATTCGGCAATTTTGCACGTAGGGATAAATATTAAGCTAACTAGAACTGTCCTATGCTGAATTAAATACCTACTCGCAGACGTATGAGATTCCAAACGTTCCTCTGCAATCATATTGGACGCAACCTCTGTTTTTTAAGATTATACGAAATAGGGTAAAGTATTTAAAGGAGCAATCATTAGGACTGCTTTCCATTGACACGGTAAAAAACAAAACCTGTGGTTGAGTTTGGAGTCACATTATAACATGTCAACATACAAAATTTGAACGAAATCGGACAATTTCTAAATTACGAACAAAGTTCCGTTGCCATGGTGCCACATTTGTAATGGAAATGAAGGCATGGCGTCGGTTTCCGTAGCTACGCCTACGTACATATCTGAAAGAAATCGATGTAGTAGTTTAGAAGTTGTCGAGACAAATTGAAATGGCGAAGTAATAAAAGGCAATAACTCCGCCGAAATGAAAAACAAACAATTGCAATGTGCCCAACTGCGTGTTGAAGTGGACACGTGTACAAAGTTTAATTGAAATCAGTCATTTAACGTCATACCAAGGACGTTAAAATATGATACGTGTTGTTACCCTGCCTGCATGGCGCTCGGCATTAAGGGGCTAAAACAAGGACGGGTCTGAGTTGGGGGTCCATGTTAAACTGTGGCATAGTATGTCATTGGGCTATAAACCGGAATTAGTCCGGACTAGAACAAACACAGCACCTCCTGCTTGTCGTACGAGTTGATTAAAATGAGGATAGGGTGGGCGCCAGAAACCTATGATTGTGGGTTCGAGTCCCGGTTCGCTCCGATTATGTTTCTAGGTTTGTCAGCACCATACCTGTGCTCGTGGGTTTCACCGAAGTGGTAAACGTCTGAGACCTGCATCACTTCGGGCTTTCCTCCCACATTAAGCTGAAACGCTTTGACATAACCGGAATACTGTTAAAAGCGGCGTTAAACCCAACTCACACACTCACTCACAATTCTCAGAATAATAAAACTCCGAACTAGATAGATATGGGAAGGGAAAATAAACTCTTTCACTCTCTTTCACGTTGTCTAAGGTGCCGCTGTGCGTCATCGTGGACTCTAATCACAGGTTTGTCAGCGCTGATGTAAACGTCTAAGGCCTGTACATGTTCCTCACACACAAACTTGACCACGCCGTGATATAACGTGGTGCCGTCTGGCTGCTTCGAGCAAACAGGCTTATCCTGCCATCCCCATGGGCAGATGGGTTGATACCTACAGAGCGACATTTGATGATTTTACGGCTTCTTCCTAAACACATGATTGCCATGTCAGTAAAACTGTATACCAATACCCCTTGTATATTTTCTTATACCCTAAATGCCCATGTATATCTACATATATAACAATCTTAATTTTTATAAAATTCCCAAGAAGAATTTGTACAAGAACACTGTGTTTCTCATGACGGTCACGAGTCCAATTATGAACTCAGAAGTGAGATGTCGAAATGGCTTGACCAGCACTGACTTGCATTATCGATTCATATTATGTAAACGGTTATATGTAAACAGCGTCTGTTTCATTATCCGGCCTCTGTTTCTTCATCCAGTCTCTGTTTCCTCATCCAGCCTCTGTTTCTTCATCCAGCCTGTTTCTTCATCCAGCCTCTGTTTCTTCATCCAGCCTCTGTTTCCTCGTCCAGCCTGTTTCCTTAGCCAGCCTCTGTTTCTTCATCCATCCTCTGTTTCATTATCCAGCCTCTGTATATTCATCCAGCCTCTGTTTCATTATCCAGACTCTGTTTCCTCACCCGGCCTCTGTTTCCTTATCCAGCCTCTGTTTCCTCATCCAGCCTGTTTCCTCATCCAGCCTCTGTTTCATTATCCAGCCTGTTTCCTCATCAGCTTCTGTTTCATTATCCAGCCTGTTTCCTCATCCAGCCTCTGTTTCCTCATCCAGCCTGTTTCCTCATCCAGCCTGTTTCTTCATCCAGCCTGTTTCCTCATCCAGCCTGTTTCCTCATCCAGCCTCTGTTTCCTCGTCCAGCCTGTTTCATTATCCAGCCTGTTTCCCCATCCAGCCTCTGTTTCCTCATCCAGCCTCTGTTTCCTCATCCAGCCTGTTTCTTCATCCAGCCTGTTTCCTCATCCAGCCTGTTTCCTCATCCAGCCTGTTTCCTCATCCAGCCTGTTTCCTCATCCAGCCTCTGTTTCCTCGTCCAGCCTGTTTCATTATCCAGCCTGTTTCCTCACCCAGCCTCTGTTTCCTCATCCAGCCTGTTTCCTCATCCAGCCTCTGTTTTATTATCCAGCCTCTGTTTCCTCATCCAACCTCTGTTTCCTCATCCAGCCTGTTTCCTCATCCAGCCTCTGTTTCTTCATCCAGCCTCTGTTTCCTCATCCAGCCTGTTTCTTCATCCAGCCTCTGTTTCCTCATCCAGCCTCTGTTTCAGTATCCAGTCTATGTTTATTCATCCAGCCTCTGCGTCTTCATCCAGCCTGTTGCCTCATCCAGTCTCTGTTTCCTCATCCATCCTCTGTTTCTTCATCCAGCCTCTGTTTCTTCATCCAGCCTCTGTTAGGACATCCAGCCTCTGTTTCTTCATCCAGCCTGTTTCCTCTTCCAACCTCTGTTTCATTATCCAGTCTCTGTTTCTTCATCCAGCCTCTGTTTCCTCATCCAGCCTCTGTTTCTTCATCCAGCCTGTTTCCTCATCTAACCTCTGTTTCTTCATCCAGCCTCTGTTTCTTCATCCAGCCTGTTTCCTCATCCAGCCTCTGTTTCTTCATCAGCCTCTGTTTCCTCATCTAGCCTATGTTTCTTCATCCAGCCTCTGTTTCCTCATCCAGCCTCTGTTTTCTCATCCAGCCTTTGTTTCTTCTTCTAGCCTCTGTTTCCTCATCCAGGCCCTGTTTATTCATCCAGCCTCTGTTTCTTCATCCAGCCTCTGTTTCTTCATCCAGCCTCTGTTTCCTCATCCAGGCTCTGTTTCTTCATCCAGCCTCTGTTTCTTCATCCAGCCTCTGTTTCTTCATCCAGCCTGTTTCCTCATCTAGCCTGTTTCTTCATCCAACCTGTTTCTTCATCTAGCCTCTGTTTCTTCATCCAGCCTCTGTTTCCTCATCCAGCCTCTGTTTCTTCATCCAGCCTCTGTTTCCTCATCCAGCCTCTGTTTCTTCATCTAGCCTCTGTTTTCTCATCTAGCCTCTGTTTCTTCATCCAGCCTCTGCACGAAGACAGCAGACAACTAAAACAACTAGTACGTGATGTTATTGGCATCAGGCCTCCACCAGACAGAAGCACCTTTACACCTGGGCTGGTGCTCCTGAGCAACCCACGTTTCACTAACATACGTATACCATGTGAATAGACATAGGTCTCAATGATTACGTGAACAAACAAACATCGTATTTAATCAGGTATATACTTTTTGCGTGCAGCTGGTTTGGACTTGTCCTAGTAGAGCGTATAAGTCACGTTTCCATTACGAATCTTTATGTCATGCAATGTACATCGAATTTAAAGTGCTAATGTTAACGGAATATCGATACATATACTGTAGCCATTTAAAGAAATCGTATCCTGCAGTTATATGCTGACGAAACATACTCATTTCGGGGATAGGGAACAAAAATCGAGAAGGCCCGATGACATGTTTTGTATGGCAATAGTTTGTTTTTTTTATCCTCATACTATTTTTTGCCTCATATGATCTGGACACGTGCTTCCGATCTTCTGGGGGAACACACGTTGTTTTTTTTACTTTTATTTAATTGAGATTGATGTCATATATAGACATTTCCCAGTCGTCTAAGGCGCCGCAATTCGCTGTGCAGAGTTGCGTCCCTTGGGCACGTCAGAAACCTATGATTGTGGGTTCGAATCCCTGTTCGCCCCGATTATGTTTCTAGGTTTGTCAGCACCATACCCGTGCTTGTGGGTTTCACCGAAGTGGTAAAGGTCTGATACCTGCATCACTTCGGGCTTTCCTCCCACATTAAGCTGACACGCCGTGATATAATTGGTATACTGTTAAAAGCGGTGTTAAATCCAACTCACTCACTCACCAAAGTGCATGAATGGTTTTCACAATACTTTCCAACCACATTAATCTGATGGGCTGTATTATACGCGAATAAATAAGTGTTGTGTACATTGAGCAATCGGAAGGGGTGCTAATTGGTATTGTTCACTAGCCAATATATTAGAAAATATCGCCGTGGGTGCTTATTTGAGCGGGGCGCTTATTACGTCGAATACGGTAACAAGTACCACCTTTTAAATACTTCCAGGTTATATGTGGCCATTTAATCCAATTTGTTTAATATTTCTCTCATTTATCCCCTGTCCTATCATATTCTTAACGGACATGTAGTTTTCAATGCTCCATCACATTTGTCTTGTTATATAGCATTTCAGACATTAACGTTACTTACATAAGAAGCTCATCCCATTCCAGTGCTATGAGTAACTGGTTCTGAAAATTGTTTGAGGTAACCGACAGTCGACATAATATGTTATCTTTGTTCAGGTATTATGCATTTATACCATGTAGAGTTTTTCCTCTTTGAATATATTCTTGTATTGGCATCACCAGTAGTAGTACATGGTTTTGTTATGTTTATATTGTTATCGTCCACAAGCACGCGAACCTCTAGGTAGCGCACATGTCGCAAATCAGGTTGGTTGGTTGGTTTGTTGTTTTACGCCGCACTCAGCAATATTCCAGCTATATGGCGGCGGTCTGTAAATAATCGTGTCTGGACCAGACAATCCAGTGATTGACATCATGAGCATCGATCCACGCAATTGGGGAAAGGGTACCAGACAGACATGAACCAAGTCAATATTACAGACCCATATGAAGTGGTGCGCCACAACTGGAGCTAATGCGTTAGAGACCAACTCATTATATGAAGTGACGCATCACAACTGGAACTGATACATTGGAGACCAAGTCATATGAAGTGGTACGTCACAACTGGAACTGAAGCATTGAAACACCATCTCATTAAAATTGGATTGTGAACCATCGTTATAGGAGGTGGTACATTTAAAAAAAGAGTCTTGATTTTGTTTTCTCAATGATTCTTTGGTAGTGATACGCAAATCGATATAAACCTCTACAAAATGTAATTGCCGGAACGGGTATGCACAACAGAGGTCCATAACAAAAAATCTTTGTACTGACCATTGTGCTAAATAATGGCAAAACGGAGATAGTGTGTAGCAAAACTTGAGCGGGGAGCTTTTTAATATCTATCACTTATGGGCTCCAGAGATCAGACTTCCAGAGGACCTCAGCTGATACTACATTTGCCTTTCTCCACTACTCGAAACATTCGGACCAGCAAAATACACCCCTATAGCTACTGACCACATTCTTCAAAGGGAAAGTCCAGCATAACATGGCTTTCTCACAATGGAGTCCACGTGACCACGGACAGTTGAAACATTAGAGACCAACTCATTATATGAAGTGGCTTTTTCACAATCAGAGCTGTAACATTAGAGACCAAAACATTATATGAAGTGTTTGTTTGTTTGTTGTTTAACGGCACACTCAGAAATGTTCCAGCTATATGACGGAGGTTTGTAAATAATCGAGTCCGGACCAGACAATCCAGTGATTCATATGACACCATGACCATCGATCTGCACAATTGGGATCGATGACATGCATCAACTAAGTCAGCGAGCCTGACCACTCGATCCCGTTAGTCGCCTCTTACGACAAGCATAGTCGCCTTTTGTGGCATGTATGGGTTGCTGAAGACCTATTCTAGCCCGAATCTTCACGGGTGTTATGAAGTGGTGCTCCACAACTAGACCTGAAACATTAGAGACCAACTCATTATATGAAGTGTTGCATCACAACTGGAGCTGAAACATATGAGAACAAGTCATTGTATGAAGTGGCGTGTCACAACCCGAGCTGAAACATAAGAGACCAAATAATACGAGGTGGTGCGTCACAACTGGAACTGAAACATTAGAGACCAACTCATTATATCAAGTGGTGCTCACAACTGGACCTGAAACATTAGAGACCAACTTATATAAAGTGTTGCGTCACAACTGGACCTGAAACATTAGAGACCAACTCATTATACTAAGTGGTTCTTACAACTGGACCTGAAACATTAGAGACCAACTCATTATATGAAGTGGTGCTCACAACTGGACCTGAAACCTTAAAGGCCAACTAATATGAAGTGATGTGTCACAACTGGACCTGAAACATTAGAGACCAACACGTTATATGAAGTGTTGCGTCACAACTGGAGCTGAAACATTAAAAACCAACTCATTATATGAAGTGTTGCTCACAACTGGAGCTGAAACATAAGAGACCAACTTATATGAAGTGTTGTGTCACAACTGGACCTGAAAAATTAAAGGCCAACTCATTATATTAAGTGGTGCTCACAACTGGACCTGAAACCTTAAAGGCCAACTAATATGAAGTGATGTGTCACAACTGGACCTGAAACATTAGAGACCAACACGTTATATGAAGTGTTGCGTCACAACTGGAGCTGAAACATTAAAAACCAACTCATTATATGAAGTGTTGCATCACAACTGGAGCTGAAACATAAGAGACCAACTTATATGAAGTGTTGCGTCACAACTGGACCTGAAAAATTAAAGGCCAACTCATTATATTAAGTGGTGCTCACAACTGGACCTGAAACCTTAGAGGCCAACTAATATGAAGTGTTGTGTCACAACTGGACCTGAAACATTAAAGGCCAACTCATTATATTAAGTGGTGCTCACAACTGGACCTGAAACCTTAAAGGCCAACTAATATGAAGTGATGTGTCACAACTGGAGCTGAAACATTAGAGACCAACACGTTATATGAAGTGTTGCGTCACAACTGGAGCTGAAACATTAAAAACCAACTCATTATATGAAGTGTTGCATCACAACTGGAGCTGAAACATAAGAGACCAACTTATATGAAGTGTTGCGTCACAACTGGACCTGAAAAATTAAAGGCCAACTCATTATATTAAGTGGTGCTCACAACTGGACCTGAAACCTTAAAGGCCAACTAATATGAAGTGATGTGTCACAACTGGACCTGAAACATTAGAGACCAACTCATTATATGAAGTGTTGCGTCACAACTGGAGCTGAAACATTAAAAACCAACTCGTTATATGAAGTGTTGCATCACAACTGGAGCTGAAACATAAGAGACCAACTTATATGAAGTGTTGCGTCACAACTGGACCTGAAACATTAGAGACCAACTCATTATATGAAGTGGTACTCACAACTGGACCTGAAACCTTAGAGGCCAACTAATATGAAGTGTTGTGTCACAACTGGACCTGAAACATTAAATACCAACTCATTATATTAAGTGGTGCTCACAACTGGACCTGAAACCTTAGAGGCCAACTAATATGAAGTGATGTGTCACAACTTGACCTGAAACATTAGAGACCAACACATTATATGAAGTGTTGCGTCACAACTGGAGCTGAAACATTAAAAACCAACTCATTATATGAAGTGGTGCGTCACAACTGGACCTGAAACCTTAGAGGCCAACTAATATGAAGTGATGTGTCACAACTGGACCTGAAACATTAGAGACCAACTCATTATATGAAGTGTTGCGTCACAACTGGAGCTGAAACATTAAAAACCAACTCGTTATATGAAGTGTTGCATCACAACTGGAGCTGAAACATATGAGAACAAGTCATTATATAAGTGGCGTGTCACGAGCTGTAACATAAGAGACCAACTCAATATACCAGGAAGTAGCGCTTCTCAAATTGATCCGAAACATTGAAAGACCAATTCATTAAAATAGGATTTTGCACGTCAGAACTGGGTCTAAAACATTAAAAGGCTAAATCATCGTTACTGGAGGTGGTACATTTCAAAATAGACTATAGAGTCTTGAATTTGTTTTCACAATGATCCTTTGGTAGTGATACGCAAATCGTTATGAACCTCTTCAAAAGTTACCTCCCGGAACGGTTACACACCACAGAGGTCCAGAGCTCCAAATCTTTGAACTGACTATTGGGCTAAATTAATGGTCAAACGGTTGGTCTTCATTTAAACCTGAAGCTTACAGCTTTTTATTATCTATCAGTATATGTGATCTAGAGGTCAGGCTTCCAGACGACCTCAGCTGACACTACAACTGCCTTTCTACGGTAACTGGGGTATCATTGGGTGTGGACAGCACCCGCAACTCATTCTTACACTTCACCATGAATGCGGAAGGTTATACTTTCCCTGCTACTCGGAACATTCGGACCAGCAAAATACACCCCTATATCTACTGACCACGTTCTTCACAGGGAAAGTCCAGCATAACATAGCTTTCTCAGAATGGAGCCCACGTGACCACGGACAGTTGCAATGTGTAACCCATGTCCAGGCACTTTGGTCGTCTAGGTATAACCTATAATTGTAGAAGAACATATTTACATCCAGTCAAAGTCACTGTGACTATAGAAACTATTTGGAGTTAAATCAGCTCATAATAGTAGGAAGTGGTGCGTCACAACTGGAGCTACAACACTAGAGACCAACTCATTTTTTCACATGTAAGGGTGCTTCACAACAGGACCTGAAAACATTAGGGACCAACTCATTATATGAAGCGGTGCGTCACAACTGGACATGAAATATTAGAGACCAACTAATATGAAGTGGTGTGTCACAACTGGACCTGAAACATTAGACATCAACTCATTATATGAAGTGGTGCTCACAACTGGAACTGAAACATTAGAGATCAAGTAAAATGAAGCGGTGCCCAAAACTGGAGCTGAACATTAGAGACCAACTTATATGAAGTGGTGTTCACAACTGGAGCTGAAACATTGAAGACCAACTAATATGAAGTGGTGCGTCACAACTGGACCTGAAACATTAGAGACCAACTCATTATATGAAGTGGTGCTCACAACTGGACCTGAAACCTTAGAGGCCAACTAATATGAAGTGGTGTGTCACAACTGGACCTGAAACATTAAAGACCAACTCATTATATTAAGTGGTGCTCACAACTGGACCTGAAACCTTAAAGGCCAACTAATATGAAGTGATGTGTCACAACTGGAGCTGAAACATTAAAAACCAACTCATTATATGAAGTGTTGCATCACAACTGGAGCTGAAACATAAGAGACCAACTTATATGAAGTGGTGCGTCACAACTGGACCTGAAACATTAGAGACCAACTCATTATATGAAGTGGTACTCACAACTGGACCTGAAACCTTAGAGGCCAACTAATATGAAGTGTTGTGTCACAACTGGACCTGAAACATTAAAGACCAACTCATTATATTAAGTGGTGCTCACAACTGGACCTGAAACCTTAAAGGCCAACTAATATGAAGTATTGTGTCACAACTGGACCTGAAACATTAGAGACCAACACATTATATGAAGTGTTGCGTCACAACTGGAGCTGAAACATTAGAAAACCAACTCATTATATGAAGTGTTGCATCACAACCGGAGCTGAAACATAAGAGACCAACTTATATAAAGTGGTGCGTCGCAACTGGACCTGAAACATTAGAGACCAACTCATTATATGAAGTGGTGCTCACAACTGGACCTGAAACCTTAGAGGCCAACTAATATGAAGTGGTGTGTCACAACTGGACCTGAAAAATTAAAGGCCAACTCATTATATTAAGTGGTGCTCACAACTGGAGCTGAAACCTTAGAGGCCAAGTAATATGAAGTGATGTGTCACAACTGGACCTGAAACATTAGAGACCAACTCATTATATGAAGTGGTGCTCACAACTGGACCTGAAACCTTAGAGGCCAACTAATATGAAGTGGTGTGTCACAACTGGACCTGAAAAATTAAAGGCCAACTCATTATATTAAGTGGTGCTCACAACTGGACCTGAAACCTTAAAGGCCAACTAATATGAAGTGATGTGTCACAACTGGACCTGAAACATTAGAGACCAACACATTATATGAAGTGTTGCGTCACAACTGGAGCTGAAACATTAGAAAACCAACTCATTATATGAAGTGTTGCATCACAACTGGAGCTGAAACATAAGAGACCAACTTATATAAAGTGGTGCGTCACAACTGGACCTGAAACATTAGAGACCAACTCATTATATGAAGTGGTGCTCACAACTGGACCTGAAACCTTAGAGGCCAACAAATATGAAGTGATGTGTCACAACTGGACCTGAAACATTAGAGACCAACTCATTATATGAAGTGTTGCGTCACAACTGGAGCTGAAACATTAAAAACCAACTCGTTATATGAAGTGTTGCATCACAACTGGAGCTGAAACATATGAGAACAAGTCATTATATAAGTGGCGTGTCACGAGCTGTAACATAAGAGACCAACTCAATATACCAGGAAGTAGCGCTTCTCAAATTGATCCGAAACATTGAAAGACCAATTCATTAAAATAGGATTTTGCACGTCAGAACTGGTTCTAAAACATTAAAAGGCTAAATCATCGTTACTGGAGGTGGTACATTTCAAAATAGACTATAGAGTCTTGAATTTGTTTTCACAATGATCCTTTGGTAGTGATACGCAAATCGTTATGAACCTCTTCAAAAGTTACCTCCCGGAACGGTTACACACCACAGAGGTCCAGAGCTCCAAATCTTTGAACTGACTATTGGGCTAAATTAATGGTCAAACGGTTGGTCTTCATTTAAACCTGAAGCTTACAGCTTTTTATTATCTATCAGTATATGTGATCTAGAGGTCAGGCTTCCAGACGACCTCAGCTGACACTACAACTGCCTTTCTACGGTAACTGGGGTATCATTGGGTGTGGACAGCACCCGCAACTCATTCTTACACTTCACCATGAATGCGGAAGGTTATACTTTCCCTGCTACTCGGAACATTCGGACCAGCAAAATACACCCCTATATCTACTGACCACGTTCTTCACAGGGAAAGTCCAGCATAACATAGCTTTCTCAGAATGGAGCCCACGTGACCACGGACAGTTGCAATGTGTAACCCATGTCCAGGCACTTTGGTCGTCTAGGTATAACCTATAATTGTAGAAGAACATATTTACATCCAGTCAAAGTCACTGTGACTATAGAAACTATTTGGAGTTAAATCAGCTCATAATAGTAGGAAGTGGTGCGTCACAACTGGAGCTACAACACTAGAGACCAACTCATTTTTTCACATGTAAGGGTGCTTCACAACAGGACCTGAAAACATTAGGGACCAACTCATTATATGAAGCGGTGCGTCACAACTGGACATGAAATATTAGAGACCAACTAATATGAAGTGGTGTGTCACAACTGGACCTGAAACATTAGACATCAACTCATTATATGAAGTGGTGCTCACAACTGGAACTGAAACATTAGAGATCAAGTAAAATGAAGCGGTGCCCAAAACTGGAGCTGAACATTAGAGACCAACTTATATGAAGTGGTGTTCACAACTGGAGCTGAAACATTGAAGACCAACTAATATGAAGTGGTGCGTCACAACTGGACCTGAAACATTAGAGACCAACTCATTATATGAAGTGGTGCTCACAACTGGACCTGAAACCTTAGAGGCCAACTAATATGAAGTGGTGTGTCACAACTGGACCTGAAACATTAAAGACCAACTCATTATATTAAGTGGTGCTCACAACTGGACCTGAAACCTTAAAGGCCAACTAATATGAAGTGATGTGTCACAACTGGAGCTGAAACATTAAAAACCAACTCATTATATGAAGTGTTGCATCACAACTGGAGCTGAAACATAAGAGACCAACTTATATGAAGTGGTGCGTCACAACTGGACCTGAAACATTAGAGACCAACTCATTATATGAAGTGGTACTCACAACTGGACCTGAAACCTTAGAGGCCAACTAATATGAAGTGTTGTGTCACAACTGGACCTGAAACATTAAAGACCAACTCATTATATTAAGTGGTGCTCACAACTGGACCTGAAACCTTAAAGGCCAACTAATATGAAGTATTGTGTCACAACTGGACCTGAAACATTAGAGACCAACACATTATATGAAGTGTTGCGTCACAACTGGAGCTGAAACATTAGAAAACCAACTCATTATATGAAGTGTTGCATCACAACCGGAGCTGAAACATAAGAGACCAACTTATATAAAGTGGTGCGTCGCAACTGGACCTGAAACATTAGAGACCAACTCATTATATGAAGTGGTGCTCACAACTGGACCTGAAACCTTAGAGGCCAACTAATATGAAGTGGTGTGTCACAACTGGACCTGAAAAATTAAAGGCCAACTCATTATATTAAGTGGTGCTCACAACTGGAGCTGAAACCTTAGAGGCCAACTAATATGAAGTGATGTGTCACAACTGGACCTGAAACATTAGAGACCAACTCATTATATGAAGTGGTGCTCACAACTGGACCTGAAACCTTAGAGGCCAACTAATATGAAGTGGTGTGTCACAACTGGACCTGAAAAATTAAAGGCCAACTCATTATATTAAGTGGTGCTCACAACTGGACCTGAAACCTTAAAGGCCAACTAATATGAAGTGATGTGTCACAACTGGACCTGAAACATTAGAGACCAACACATTATATGAAGTGTTGCGTCACAACTGGAGCTGAAACATTAGAAAACCAACTCATTATATGAAGTGTTGCATCACAACTGGAGCTGAAACATAAGAGACCAACTTATATAAAGTGGTGCGTCACAACTGGACCTGAAACATTAGAGACCAACTCATTATATGAAGTGGTGCTCACAACTGGACCTGAAACCTTAGAGGCCAACAAATATGAAGTGATGTGTCACAACTGGACCTGAAACATTAGAGACCAACTCATTATATGAAGTGTTGCGTCACAACTGGAGCTGAAACATTAAAAACCAACTCGTTATATGAAGTGTTGCATCACAACTGGAGCTGAAACATATGAGAACAAGTCATTATATAAGTGGCGTGTCACGAGCTGTAACATAAGAGACCAACTCATTATACCAGGAAGTAGCGCTTCTCAAATTGATCCGAAACATTGAAAGACCAATTCATTAAAATAGGATTTTGCACGTCAGAACTGGTTCTAAAACATTAAAAGGCTAAATCATCGTTACTGGAGGTGGTACATTTCAAAATAGACTATAGAGTCTTGAATTTGTTTTCACAATGATCCTTTGGTAGTGATACGCAAATCGTTATGAACCTCTTCAAAAGTTACCTCCCGGAACGGTTACACACCACAGAGGTCCAGAGCTCCAAATCTTTGAACTGACTATTGGGCTAAATTAATGGTCAAACGGTTGGTCTTCATTTAAACCTGAAGCTTACAGCTTTTTATTATCTATCAGTATATGTGATCTAGAGGTCAGGCTTCCAGACGACCTCAGCTGACACTACAACTGCCTTTCTACGGTAACTGGGGTATCATTGGGTGTGGACAGCACCCGCAACTCATTCTTACACTTCACCATGAATGCGGAAGGTTATACTTTCCCTGCTACTCGGAACATTCGGACCAGCAAAATACACCCCTATATCTACTGACCACGTTCTTCACAGGGAAAGTCCAGCATAACATAGCTTTCTCAGAATGGAGCCCACGTGACCACGGACAGTTGCAATGTGTAACCCATGTCCAGGCACTTTGGTCGTCTAGGTATAACCTATAATTGTAGAAGAACATATTTACATCCAGTCAAAGTCACTGTGACTATAGAAACTATTTGGAGTTAAATCAGCTCATAATAGTAGGAAGTGGTGCGTCACAACTGGAGCTACAACACTAGAGACCAACTCATTTTTTCACATGTAAGGGTGCTTCACAACAGGACCTGAAAACATTAGGGACCAACTCATTATATGAAGCGGTGCGTCACAACTGGACATGAAATATTAGAGACCAACTAATATGAAGTGGTGTGTCACAACTGGACCTGAAACATTAGACATCAACTCATTATATGAAGTGGTGCTCACAACTGGAACTGAAACATTAGAGATCAAGTAAAATGAAGCGGTGCCCAAAACTGGAGCTGAACATTAGAGACCAACTTATATGAAGTGGTGTTCACAACTGGAGCTGAAACATTGAAGACCAACTAATATGAAGTGGTGCGTCACAACTGGACCTGAAACATTAGAGACCAACTCATTATATGAAGTGGTACTCACAACTGGACCTGAAACCTTAGAGGCCAACTAATATGAAGTGGTGTGTCACAACTGGACCTGAAAAATTAAAGACCAACTCATTATATTAAGTGGTGCTCACAACTGGACCTGAAACCTTAAAGGCCAACTAATATGAAGTGATGTGTCACAACTGGAGCTGAAACATTAAAAACCAACTCATTATATGAAGTGTTGCATCACAACTGGAGCTGAAACATAAGAGACCAACTTATATGAAGTGTTGCATCACAACTGGACCTGAAACATTAGAGACCAACTCATTATATGAAGTGGTACTCACAACTGGACCTGAAACCTTAGAGGCCAACTAATATGAAGTGTTGTGTCACAACTGGACCTGAAACATTAAAGACCAACTCATTATATTAAGTGGTGCTCACAACTGGACCTGAAACCTTAAAGGCCAACTAATATGAAGTATTGTGTCACAACTGGACCTGAAACATTAGAGACCAACACATTATATGAAGTGTTGCGTCACAACTGGAGCTGAAACATTAGAAAACCAACTCATTATATGAAGTGTTGCATCACAACCGGAGCTGAAACATAAGAGACCAACTTATATAAAGTGGTGCGTCGCAACTGGACCTGAAACATTAGAGACCAACTCATTATATGAAGTGGTGCTCACAACTGGACCTGAAACCTTAGAGGCCAACTAATATGAAGTGGTGTGTCACAACTGGACCTGAAAAATTAAAGGCCAACTCATTATATTAAGTGGTGCTCACAACTGGAGCTGAAACCTTAGAGGCCAACTAATATGAAGTGATGTGTCACAACTGGACCTGAAACATTAGAGACCAACTCATTATATGAAGTGGTGCTCACAACTGGACCTGAAACCTTAGAGGCCAACTAATATGAAGTGGTGTGTCACAACTGGACCTGAAAAATTAAAGGCCAACTCATTATATTAAGTGGTGCTCACAACTGGACCTGAAACCTTAAAGGCCAACTAATATGAAGTGATGTGTCACAACTGGACCTGAAACATTAGAGACCAACACATTATATGAAGTGTTGCGTCACAACTGGAGCTGAAACATTAGAAAACCAACTCATTATATGAAGTGTTGCATCACAACTGGAGCTGAAACATAAGAGACCAACTTATATAAAGTGGTGCGTCACAACTGGACCTGAAACATTAGAGACCAACTCATTATATGAAGTGGTGCTCACAACTGGACCTGAAACCTTAGAGGCCAACAAATATGAAGTGATGTGTCACAACTGGACCTGAAACATTAGAGACCAACTCATTATATGAAGTGTTGCGTCACAACTGGAGCTGAAACATTAAAAACCAACTCGTTATATGAAGTGTTGCATCACAACTGGAGCTGAAACATATGAGAACAAGTCATTATATAAGTGGCGTGTCACGAGCTGTAACATAAGAGACCAACTCAATATACCAGGAAGTAGCGCTTCTCAAATTGATCCGAAACATTGAAAGACCAATTCATTAAAATAGGATTTTGCACGTCAGAACTGGGTCTAAAACATTAAAAGGCTAAATCATCGTTACTGGAGGTGGTACATTTCAAAATAGACTATAGAGTCTTGAATTTGTTTTCACAATGATCCTTTGGTAGTGATACGAAAATCGTTATGAACCTCTTCAAAAGTTACCTCCCGGAACGGTTACACACCACAGAGGTCCAGAGCTCCAAATCTTTGAACTGACTATTGGGCTAAATTAATGGTCAAACGGTTGGTCTTCATTTAAACCTGAAGCTTACAGCTTTTTATTATCTATCAGTATATGTGATCTAGAGGTCAGGCTTCCAGACGACCTCAGCTGACACTACAACTGCCTTTCTACGGTAACTGGGGTATCATTGGGTGTGGACAGCACCCGCAACTCATTCTTACACTTCCCCATGAATGCGGAAGGTTATACTTTCCCTGCTACTCGGAACATTCGGACCAGCAAAATACACCCCTATATCTACTGACCACGTTCTTCACAGGGAAAGTCCAGCATAACATAGCTTTCTCAGAATGGAGCCCACGTGACCACGGACAGTTGCAATGTGTAACCCATGTCCAGGTACTTTGGTCGTCTAGGTATAACCTATAATTGTAGAAGAACATCTTTACATCCAGTCAAAGTCACTGTGACTATAGAAACTATTTGGAGTTAAATCAGCTCATAATAGTAGGAAGTGGTGCGTCACAACTGGAGCTACAACACTAGAGACCAACTCATTTTTTCACATGTAAGGGTGCTTCACAACAGGACCTGAAAACATTAGGGACCAACTCATTATATGAAGCGGTGCGTCACAACTGGACATGAAATATTAGAGACCAACTAAAATGAAGTGGTGTGTCACAACTGGACCTGAAACATTAGACATCAACTCATTATATGAAGTGGTGCTCACAACTGGAACTGAAACATTAGAGATCAAGTCAAATGAAGCGGTGCCCAAAACTGGAGCTGAACATTAGAGACCAACTTATATGAAGTGGTGTTCACAACTGGAGCTGAAACATTGAAGACCAACTAATATGAAGTGGTGCGTCACAACTGGACCTGAAACATTAGAGACCAACTCATTATATGAAGTGGTGCTCACAACTGGACCTGAAACCTTAGAGGCCAACTAATATGAAGTGGTGTGTCACAACTGGACCTGAAACATTAAAGACCAACTCATTATATTAAGTGGTGCTCACAACTGGACCTGAAACCTTAAAGGCCAACTAATATGAAGTGATGTGTCACAACTGGAGCTGAAACATTAAAAACCAACTCATTATATGAAGTGTTGCATCACAACTGGAGCTGAAACATAAGAGACCAACTTATATGAAGTGGTGCGTCACAACTGGACCTGAAACATTAGAGACCAACTCATTATATGAAGTGGTACTCACAACTGGACCTGAAACCTTAGAGGCCAACTAATATGAAGTGTTGTGTCACAACTGGACCTGAAACATTAAAGACCAACTCATTATATTAAGTGGTGCTCACAACTGGACCTGAAACCTTAAAGGCCAACTAATATGAAGTATTGTGTCACAACTGGACCTGAAACATTAGAGACCAACACATTATATGAAGTGTTGCGTCACAACTGGAGCTGAAACATTAGAAAACCAACTCATTATATGAAGTGTTGCATCACAACCGGAGCTGAAACATAAGAGACCAACTTATATAAAGTGGTGCGTCGCAACTGGACCTGAAACATTAGAGACCAACTCATTATATGAAGTGGTGCTCACAACTGGACCTGAAACCTTAGAGGCCAACTAATATGAAGTGGTGTGTCACAACTGGACCTGAAAAATTAAAGGCCAACTCATTATATGAAGTGGTGCTCACAACTGGACCTGAAACCTTAGAGGCCAACTAATATGAAGTGGTGTGTCACAACTGGACCTGAAAAATTAAAGGCCAACTCATTATATTAAGTGGTGCTCACAACTGGACCTGAAACCTTAAAGGCCAACTAATATGAAGTGATGTGTCACAACTGGACCTGAAACATTAGAGACCAACACATTATATGAAGTGTTGCGTCACAACTGGAGCTGAAACATTAGAAAACCAACTCATTATATGAAGTGTTGCATCACAACTGGAGCTGAAACATAAGAGACCAACTTATATAAAGTGGTGCGTCACAACTGGACCTGAAACATTAGAGACCAACTCATTATATGAAGTGGTGCTCACAACTGGACCTGAAACCTTAGAGGCCAACAAATATGAAGTGATGTGTCACAACTGGACCTGAAACATTAGAGACCAACTCATTATATGAAGTGTTGCGTCACAACTGGAGCTGAAACATTAAAAACCAACTCGTTATATGAAGTGTTGCATCACAACTGGAGCTGAAACATATGAGAACAAGTCATTATATAAGTGGCGTGTCACGAGCTGTAACATAAGAGACCAACTCAATATACCAGGAAGTAGCGCTTCTCAAATTGATCCGAAACATTGAAAGACCAATTCATTAAAATAGGATTTTGCACGTCAGAACTGGGTCTAAAACATTAAAAGGCTAAATCATCGTTACTGGAGGTGGTACATTTCAAAATAGACTATAGAGTCTTGAATTTGTTTTCACAATGATCCTTTGGTAGTGATACGCAAATCGTTATGAACCTCTTCAAAAGTTACCTCCCGGAACGGTTACACACCACAGAGGTCCAGAGCTCCAAATCTTTGAACTGACTATTGGGCTAAATTAATGGTCAAACGGTTGGTCTTCATTTAAACCTGAAGCTTACAGCTTTTTATTATCTATCAGTATATGTGATCTAGAGGTCAGGCTTCCAGACGACCTCAGCTGACACTACAACTGCCTTTCTACGGTAACTGGGGTATCATTGGGTGTGGACAGCACCCGCAACTCATTCTTACACTTCACCATGAATGCGGAAGGTTATACTTTCCCTGCTACTCGGAACATTCGGACCAGCAAAATACACCCCTATATCTACTGACCACGTTCTTCACAGGGAAAGTCCAGCATAACATAGCTTTCTCAGAATGGAGCCCACGTGACCACGGACAGTTGCAATGTGTAACCCATGTCCAGGCACTTTGGTCGTCTAGGTATAACCTATAATTGTAGAAGAACATATTTACATCCAGTCAAAGTCACTGTGACTATAGAAACTATTTGGAGTTAAATCAGCTCATAATAGTAGGAAGTGGTGCGTCACAACTGGAGCTACAACACTAGAGACCAACTCATTTTTTCACATGTAAGGGTGCTTCACAACAGGACCTGAAAACATTAGGGACCAACTCATTATATGAAGCGGTGCGTCACAACTGGACATGAAATATTAGAGACCAACTAATATGAAGTGGTGTGTCACAACTGGACCTGAAACATTAGACATCAACTCATTATATGAAGTGGTGCTCACAACTGGAACTGAAACATTAGAGATCAAGTAAAATGAAGCGGTGCCCAAAACTGGAGCTGAACATTAGAGACCAACTTATATGAAGTGGTGTTCACAACTGGAGCTGAAACATTGAAGACCAACTAATATGAAGTGGTGCGTCACAACTGGACCTGAAACATTAGAGACCAACTCATTATATGAAGTGGTACTCACAACTGGACCTGAAACCTTAGAGGCCAACTAATATGAAGTGGTGTGTCACAACTGGACCTGAAAAATTAAAGACCAACTCATTATATTAAGTGGTGCTCACAACTGGACCTGAAACCTTAGAGGCCAACTAATATGAAGTGTTGTGTCACAACTGGACCTGAAACATTAAAGACCAACTCATTATATGAAGTGTTGCATCACAACTGGAGCTGAAACATAAGAGACCAACTTATATGAAGTGTTGCATCACAACTGGACCTGAAACATTAGAGACCAACTCATTATATGAAGTGGTACTCACAACTGGACCTGAAACCTTAGAGGCCAACTAATATGAAGTGTTGTGTCACAACTGGACCTGAAACATTAAAGACCAACTCATTATATGAAGTGGTGCTCACAACTGGACCTGAAACCTTAAAGGCCAACTAATATGAAGTATTGTGTCACAACTGGACCTGAAACATTAGAGACCAACACATTATATGAAGTGTTGCGTCACAACTGGAGCTGAAACATTAGAAAACCAACTCATTATATGAAGTGTTGCATCACAACCGGAGCTGAAACATTAGAGACCAACTTATATAAAGTGGTGCGTCGCAACTGGACCTGAAACATTAGAGACCAACTCATTATATGAAGTGGTGCTCACAACTGGACCTGAAACCTTAGAGGCCAACTAATATGAAGTGGTGTGTCACAACTGGACCTGAAAAATTAAAGGCCAACTCATTATATTAAGTGGTGCTCACAACTGGAGCTGAAACCTTAGAGGCCAACTAATATGAAGTGTTGCATCACAACTGGACCTGAAACATTAGAGACCAACTCATTATATGAAGTGGTGCTCACAACTGGACCTGAAACCTTAGAGGCCAACTAATATGAAGTGGTGTGTCACAACTGGACCTGAAACATTAAAGACCAACTCATTATATTAAGTGGTGCTCACAACTGGACCTGAAACCTTAAAGGCCAACTAATATGAAGTGATGTGTCACAACTGGACCTGAAACATTAGAGACCAACACATTATATGAAGTGTTGCGTCACAACTGGAGCTGAAACATTAGAAAACCAACTCATTATATGAAGTGTTGCATCACAACTGGAGCTGAAACATAAGAGACCAACTTATATAAAGTGGTGCGTCACAACTGGACCTGAAACATTAGAGACCAACTCATTATATGAAGTGGTGCTCACAACTGGACCTGAAACCTTAGAGGCCAACTAATATGAAGTGATGTGTCACAACTGGACCTGAAACATTAGAGACCAACTCATTATATGAAGTGTTGCGTCACAACTGGAGCTGAAACATTAAAAACCAACTCGTTATATGAAGTGTTGCATCACAACTGGAGCTGAAACATATGAGAACAAGTCATTATATAAGTGGCGTGTCACGAGCTGTAACATAAGAGACCAACTCAATATACCAGGAAGTAGCGCTTCTCAAATTGATCCGAAACATTGAAAGACCAATTCATTAAAATAGGATTTTGCACGTCAGAACTGGTTCTAAAACATTAAAAGGCTAAATCATCGTTACTGGAGGTGGTACATTTCAAAATAGACTATAGAGTCTTGAATTTGTTTTCACAATGATCCTTTGGTAGTGATACGAAAATCGTTATGAACCTCTTCAAAAGTTACCTCCCGGAACGGTTACACACCACAGAGGTCCAGAGCTCCAAATCTTTGAACTGACTATTGGGCTGAATTAATGGTCATACGGTTGGTCTTCATTTAAACCTGAAGCTTACAGCTTTTTATTATCTATCAGTATATGTGATCTAGAGGTCAGGCTTCCAGACGACCTCAGCTGACACTACAACTGCCTTTCTACGGTAACTGGGGTATCATTGGGTGTGGACAGCACCCGCAACTCATTCTTACACTTCACCATGAATGCGGAAGGTTATACTTTCCCTGCTACTCGGAACATTCGGACCAGCAAAATACACCCCTATATCTACTGACCACGTTCTTCACAGGGAAAGTCCAGCATAACATAGCTTTCTCAGAATGGAGCCCACGTGACCACGGACAGTTGCAATGTGTAACCCATGTCCAGGCACTTTGGTCGTCTAGGTATAACCTATAATTGTAGAAGAACATATTTACATCCAGTCAAAGTCACTGTGACTATAGAAACTATTTGGAGTTAAATCAGCTCATAATAGTAGGAAGTGGTGCGTCACAACTGGAGCTACAACACTAGAGACCAACTCATTTTTTCACATGTAAGGGTGCTTCACAACTGGACCTGAAAACATTAGAGACCAACTCATTATATGAAGCGGTGCGTCACAACTGCACATGAAATATTAGAGACCAACTAATATGAAGTGATGTGTCACAACTGGACTTGAAACATTAGACATCAACTCATTATATGAAGTGGTGCTCACAACTGGAACTGAAACATTAGAGATCAAGTAAAATGAAGTGGTGCCCAAAACTGGAGCTGAACATTAGAGACCAACTTATATGAAGTGGTGTTCACAACTGGAGCTGAAACATTAGAGACCAACTCATTACTTTAAGTGGTGCTCACAACTTGACCTGAAACATTCTCAAATTGATCCGAAACATTAAGAGCCCAACTCATTAAAATAGGATTTTGCACGTCAGAACTGGATCTAAAACATTAAAAGGCTAAATCATCGTTACTGGAGGTGGTACATTTCAATATAGACTATAGAGTCTTGAATTTGTTTTCACAATGATCCTTTGGTAGTGATACGCAAATCGTTATGAACCTCTTCAAAAGTTACCTCCCGGAACGGTTACACACCACAGAGGTCCAGAACTCCAAATCTTTGCACTGACTATTGGGCTAAATTAATGGTCAAACGTTTGGTCTTCATTTTAACCTAGAGCTTAGAGCTTTTTAATATCTATCAGTATATATGATCTAGAGGTCAGACTTCCAGACGACCTCAGCTGACACTACAACTGCCTTTCTACGGTAACTGGGGTATCATTGGGTGTGGACAGCACCCGCAATTCATTCTTACACTTCACCATGAATGCAGAAGGTTATACTTTCCCTGCTACTCGGAACATTCGGACCAGCAAAATACACCCCTATATCTACTGACCACGTTCTTCACAGGGAAAGTCCAGCATAACATAGCTTTCTCAGAATGGAGCCCACGTGACCACGGATAGTTGCAATGTGTAACCCATGTCCAGGCACCTTGGTCGTCTAGGTATAACCTACAATTGTAGAAGAACATATTTACATTCAGTCAAAGTCACTGTGACTATAGAAACTATTTGGAGTTAAATCAGCTCATAATAGTAGGAAGTGGTGCGTCACAACTGGAGCTACAACACTAGAGACCAACTCATTTTTTCACATGTAAGGGTGCTTCACAACTGGACCTGAAACATTAGAGACCAACTCATTATATGAAGCGGTGCGTCACAACTGGACATGAAATATTAGAGACCAACTCATTATATGAAGTGGTGCACAACTGGACCTGAAACAAAAGAGACCAACTTATTATATGAAGTGATGCGTCGCAACTGGAGCTGAAACATTGGAGACCAACTAATATGTAGTGGCGTGTCACAACTGGAGATGAAACAATCGAGAGTAACTCATCAAGTATCACATCACAATCAGAGCTGAAACATTAGAGACCAACTCATTATAAGAAGTGGTGCGTCACAACTGGAGCTGTAACATTTGAGACCAACACATTATATGAAGTGTTTGTTTGTTTGTGTGTTGTTTGACCCCGCACTCAGCAATATTCCAGCTACATGACGGCGGTTTGAAAATAATCGAGTCTGGACCAGACAACCCAGTGACTGACAACATGACCATCGATCCACACTATTGGGATAGGCAGCGAGTCTGACCACCCAATCCCGTTAGTCGCCTCTTACGACAAGCATAGTCACCTTTTACGGCAAGCATGGGTTGCTGAAAACCTATTCTACCCCGGAACTTCACGGGTTCTAAAATGATGACTGCAATACCTTTTTAGCGCTGTAAAGTTGATTTCGATTTGTTATTCTGCCATGGATAATAGATCCAATTAATATTAAATTTACAAATTATCGATGTAAACTGTCCTCTCGATTAACGTATGATAATATATTGCAAGTCTTCAACTCTTATTTGATATGTTATCTGAAAAGTCAGCAGTGAGTAACCGCTTTATTCTTTCGTTCAATGACGTTACAATCTTCAATTTAATTTGTGTATGCTAACAAGACGATTTCCCGCCGCTGCCATTTGACCTCGCGTGTTTAACAGCTGATCTAATGCTGTGGTCGTATAATGGATACACGTGGTTTCAGTTTCCAAATAATAATATATTATCTTTGACAGAATTAGAAAGTAGACTAGTACATCACGAATTGGAAGATTACCTCGGCGACCGACGAGTGAATGAGACCGTTTATCACTTGACTAACACTGACGGTGGGGCCGTTTTCTAATTTTGGTATGTTGACGAATGTCCTTTTCATATCTGTTCAAAGGTTTGATATTCCAAGAAAATAATGTGCATTTAGTTGGGTAAGGGAATGGAATGTTTTACAGTGAGAAAGCTGTCAAAATGAACCCAATATTAAACAACCTTTTTAATTTCGTTATAGCCTCATATATTAGAATCTCGCATGTTTCAATTTATAACATAAACAGTAAAAATAATTAGATCTACACGCAATATACAGGTAAATTCACAAACGATTTCTGAATGACAAAATGATTTCAGTGTTGACAAACTGTGATTTCGTTTGGATGTTTTAAATAGTTTTCATTTTGTGTTTTTCACTGTGCATTATATTAATTATCAAATACTTCGATCAGTGACATACGTATTAGTAATAATTACTTTGTTTTGCACCCTTAGTAAGAAATAGAATTTGTAAAAGAAAAATCTATAGTAAATAATAATCTAATAGTAAAATGAATGCGTTCTTGTGGTTCATTTTAACCATTTTAAATTGTGTATGTTCCCTCCAAGCTGTAGTTTAGCTAGGCCAAACGAAAAAAGGAAAGCCATAATAACTGAAAACCATTAAGATTAAAGATTGTGTTAGTTATATTTTCGAGGATCAATACCGAAAATATATGACAAATAATTCCATTACTTTCATTCACCAACGATCATTATATATTTCAAACTTTCCCTTTTGTAGAATGGGATGAAATGGAAAACTGTACTGGAAATAAACTATGACGAATGTCTTTGAATGTGTATGTATATACCTAGGTGGGAAATACACTTCTAAAGTCGTATTTATAAAACAAAATGAAAGAAAAAGTTGTATTTCAAGGACTGACCTTACAAGTATATTTTGAGCAAAGGTCAAAGTGAGGCAGCCAAGTTCGAAATGCATGCGGAGAGAAGGATGTATGTTTTGGGCACATGAACTATATATACATTAAAACACTTCTTCAATCGAAGTAGGGGACACGGGTTGTCCAGTCGTCTAAGGCGCCGCGATTCGCTGTGCAGAGTTGCGTCCCTTGGGCACGCCAGAAACCTATGATTGTGGGTTCGAATCCCGGTTCGCCCCGATGATGTTTCTAGGTTTGTCAACACCATACCCGTGCACGTGGTTTTCACCGAAGTGGTTAACGCCTGAGACCTGCATCACTTCGGGCTTTCCTCCCACATTAAGCTGACACGTCGTGATATAAATGGAATACTGTTAAAAGCGGCGTTAAACCCAACTCACTCACTCACTCAATCGAAGTAATTCATATTTTCGTAATTTTCTCTTTCACTTCATCTAAATATTACTTGTACCGCAAAAACAATAAAATTGCCTTCTTTCACCGGTGCAAGTTATCGTTTCCTTGTATTTAATATAGTCTACTCTATGCTTCTTGAGCTTTCAAATTCAAGTATTTAAATTGTCCAAATACATCTCGTTTCAAACCTTTTGTAAGGTAGATTTAAACCATTATTCTACCATGAATTTGGAATTTACTCGATTCTGATTGGTCAATCAGAGGCTATTAAATCACAATAAACCCCCTCTGATTGAAACAGTTGGTTGGACGGCCGCATCACCGCGGAAGCTAATATTCATAGAATAGTACTATTTTCAGTCACTGTCGGTAGGCATATTTAAATAATTATATCTGTAATTACAGGTTACAAAATGCACAGACGCGGTTACTACAATATTCAAAGGATGTGTGGCAATACATTTCGTGCAGAAAATACGATAGAAATCTACACAGGGAATGATTTTACGTTTTGGAGACACAGAGCTTGGAATTTTGGCGCTTTTCTATATACGACTGTGACGTCATTTCTTTCGCGTCACAATGAGCGATATGACGTCATAATGGTGACGTGCGATGTAGAGCGAAAGCCTTGCAAAGCTTGCTTTGTTTTCTTTAGGGATGCCCACCTCATGTCAGCTTACCAAGCTGCCGTGCTTATATGCTTTCAATGCCTGTCATATGTTAGAGTGAAGTATTACGGTGTAAACAAACTGCTTGAGTATATATATACGGCACCATAATTTGTTCGGTGATTCCGTAATTCAGATCGATAACCCACTCAAAACACTGAACTCAACCCATGCCGCTTCACTCAGTATATTTGCTAACACCAAAGAGTTCGCATTTTATTTAGTCATGGTAGAATGGAGATAAACATACTGTGTTTTCAATGTAGAGCTAGGTTACCTGTAGATTTAACCGCGCTAAATTTAACATTTGAAACCTCACGCTGCGCGTTCGGTTCCAAATTCAATTTAGCGGGGTTAAATCTACAGGTTACCTAGCTCTACATTGAAAACACAGTATGTTTATCTCCTAAACAACACATCATAACACCCAAAGTATAATTAAGCGGTCTGTGTGATTTCACAACGAAGCAATATGTTTGTTTGACATACAGCGCCCAAGTTACGAGTGATCGAAAATAGGTTTGTTGAATTGATTACAACCCATGAAAACGTTTCAACGATTTTGATTGAATCTTCATGTACTTACTCTTGTTGGTAGTATGTTATAATCTTGTTATTAAGAAATAATAATGATGTCAGATATTGAGCGATGTCAATTTGAGTATTGCTAGGGCTGTTCAGCGATCTTTCCCATTTTGTCCTTTGAAATTGTCCAATGTCAATTACCCCGGAGTTGTTTTTATCACTAATGAAAGAGCAAGTACACGTAAACGTACATCGACGTAATCGGGATTTCTTCAAGATATACATTCCAAACTGTCACTCATATCATAACATTCTCTTTAACAGTCTGCGTACAAACTAATCACGACCGCTTCCAATTTTGTTTTGATGTAAAAAAAACACATCAAATTTTATCGGGATTATATATGGTTACTGACCAGTTATCGCTGAGGACCAATTATCGCCAGCTCCCCGTTATAGCGCGCACGTGTTCGCATCTCATTTTACTTTTGCTCGTTTTCATTAGAAGAGAGAAATTTTTATCCGAAAATGATGAATAAAATGGAAATAATTAGAAAAAAAACACCATAATCACCTTGCTGAAATACAACGTTAGAAAAGACGCGTGGGCTGTGTCACGTGAGTATTTCAGTCGCAAATATATATCAAACAACAGATATGCATTTTCAGTTCTGTCATTTCTTCCCCCAAATACAATTCTGAAACCTATTTTGGTACACATGCATTATACGGGACACCAATCCGCCATGTTTGTTTGATGCTGCTAATAAAGTGGATCGAATTTGGGGAATATTTGTTTTTGTCAGTTTGCAGACGACAAATTGAAAATAGCATTTCATATTAATTTTGATGGAAAAAAAATGAGGGCGATACCCGAGATACTAAAAAATGAAATTTGTATAACTAAAGCGGTGCACGTGATCACGTGCCAACTGGTACAGGCAGTCGACGGGAAAGATCCATTTCCACTGTTTTGATTCCTTATCGTAGCGTTATGACAGAAATCAACCGAATCCTATTCCACGGACAGAAATGAGCGCATTTGCTCATAGTTTCACAAACGTAAAAGTTATTGGTACAGTCAACTTTGTACACAGAATATGTGAAAAACAACATGAAAAAAATAAATGGTCGGTGACCAGTAATCATTTACCACTGAAAATTATCAATGAATGTGATCTGCGACATAAATGTCATATGGCTATCACCGTCAGGCCTGAGGGTATGTTCTTTCCAATTATATAAATTATTGGACAATCAGATTTCAAACAAGAGCTTCTTTCTTGACTTTTCTTGCCACATTCGGGTGCTTCCATATTACGATTAATGTAGAAAAGTAAGAACCATACAATTCCGGCACTTTTATCGATGACTAGGCAGTGCACATAGGCCAGTAGAAATATTGAAACACCTAGACATTTTTGATAACAGACACATTTTATGTTAAAATGAATCATATACATATTCTGTCACACCATACCAATCCCAACCCAAATCAACCTCAGGCAAATATAGTTTTAACCATTTTATTTATCGGGACAAATATGGTAGAAAAAGGGGAAAATACATAATGGTGATTATTTGCCATATTTGGTAAACAAATACAGATTATGATGATAGAAAATGGAATTGGGACGGCCATATATGGCAAACCGTTTTCACATTTACTACAGAATTGTTGATATCTTCAATTGTTTTAAAGATATCGGTATTTTATTTAAAGATATCAATAATATTTTTAATATATCAAAAAAAAATTAAAGGTACGTTGAATTCAATTCTGATATCCCAAATACAATTACTGATATCTTTAAATGTTACTGTGATATCAACAAAATATTAAGCGATATCTCTAAATGTATTTAAGATATCATTAACCAATTACCTACTGTACATAATCATATTAGAAATAAATTCAAGATATCTTAATTTCAATTCAAGATATCTTGAAATAAGTTATACATATCCACGAATGAATTACAGACATCATGAATTCGTTTTAGATATCTTTTAATTCAATTTGAGATATATTTAATTCAATTCAAGATATCATTAATAATGTTGAAGATATCTTTGTATCAATTGTTGATATCTGTAATATACCTCATTATTTGAAGTAGGGTGCGTACCGGTTGATTGAACCGGTGGTAAGGTTTATACAAGTAAGTCTGGATTAATATTTACTGTTGCATCTACACCTGCTCCTAGTGACAACATATCCGTACTGAGTAGCTCAGAGTTAAACTAGGAGGTGGCGCTTCTCAACTGGAGCTAAAACATTAGCGAACATCACATTATACTAGGAAGTGGCGCATTTTAACTGGAGCTACAATATTAGAGACCAGCCCATTATAAGAACTAGTGCCACACTCCTGCAGCTAAAACATTAGCGAACATCACATTATACTAGGAAGTGGCGCATTTTAACTGGAGCTACAATATTAGAGACCAGCCCATTATATGAACTAGTGCCACGTTCCTGCAGTTAAAAAATATTAGAAACCAGCGCATTATGACAAGAGATATCTCAACTAGAGATAAAACATGAGAGAACATCGCATATTAATAGATGTCTCAACTGGAGCTGAAACATTAGAGAGCAACTCATTATAGGAAGTGGTGCGTCACACATTTAGCTGTAACGTTAGAGATGAACCTATTATATGAAGTGAGGCGTCACAACAGCAGCTGAAACATTAGAGACAAACTCATTATATGAATTGGCGCGTCACAACTGGGGCTGAAACAATAGAGACCACGGTCTAGATTTTCGAAGCGATCTTAGATACGATTTATCTTAACATCTTACGTTCAAAGATAAGATATCTCAAGTTTAAGACTAATCACTAACATTATACCTGGAAACACTGAAAACAAAAAAATTCAGGAAGCAGCGCACCCACGAGTTTCTTTTGTTATGTACATATCCAACATATTTCACGAATAAACTGTGGACTCAAATACAATATCAAGCTATTTGTATTTAGATGATGCAAACAAATTTAAACCTATCTACTAGTTTTTAGATCCATAATTCTTATCAAAATTTGAAAGTGACACTTTATTTCTCAAAGGGAGATAAAGGGAATTGTCAAGTTATGATGTCTCATGGAACACATAAACATACATATAATGTAGTCCTTTTCTATCCTTTTAAATTAAGTAGAGCTGATTTGTCTGATTTGATTTAAATCTAGATGAGGAGCGAAATATCTACATTCCAGAACGGAGTTCGCTGACGCTTGGCTTGTCTGAAGCATTGCTGAGGGCCAA
Organism: Haliotis rufescens; assembly: GCF_023055435.1. Taxonomy (NCBI): domain Eukaryota; kingdom Metazoa; phylum Mollusca; class Gastropoda; order Lepetellida; family Haliotidae; genus Haliotis; species Haliotis rufescens. Next base: position 23,039,454 of record NW_025964383.1, on the reverse strand, counting down.
TTAATAGTATTTGTCCGGCGACCCTATCCTTTACAATGGTATTATTGTTTGAATGGTCTCAAGTATCTATATTTTGTGAATATAAAACGGGTAAATGTACACTTTAATTTGAAAAAGACCAACATCAATTATTATTTTAAAATCAGTCCATTGAATGCAAAATTCAAAGATTATTGTGGTGAAAATGTCTATTTCATATTGATCAGTAAATTTTATTCAATAAACATTTTATGCGAAAATATATTGGAAAGTGAATTTTGGACAATGTTCAAAATATGTTATTTCTTTGCGACATTTTAAACCCAAATGAGCATGAGAATCCATTATTTACTTGATTTTTTCATATCGCCATTCTCGATAATACGATACGAAAATATGTGCTTAACTTTTCCTCTCAAAATATAAATAAATTGCTATATTTAATGGAATACATCTATGTCTTTAATCACCTGGTTTTAAAGAATGCAATTATTCAATAGACAATATTTAATCACCTGTCAAATATTTGTCTTTCAGTAATATAGAGAACCTAGGTGTTGTTTTGAAAATGAAACCAAACACAATTATTTTTGCTAGAAAACATTAAATATACTCTTCATACAAATATACTATACGCATATTTGATCACATGTATTTCCTTGTTAAATAAATAAGATAAGCTGCCCCTGAGTCAATAAGGTCACGGTCATTATTATAGAGCCTGCCGACACCTTCCGTTTTAATCCTTCCCAAATTATCGAAAAGATATGTTGTTTCAAACTTCTTCAGCATGGACTCGGATATTAATATATTGTAAGCTATCGACTCCATAGCTATGTGGTTCGCTGTCGCGATTAAGAACACTTCTAACGTGATGTCTTCTTCATTGCAGTCTTCGTGTTTCTTCGAAGTGTCAATTTGAATTACACAGTTTAACAAAATGAAATGTCAATATTTGAACGTAAAGAAGATTATTTGTTAGAAAAGTATCTATGGCAAAGTATGCCGCCATCCTCTGATGAAGATAACATAAACTTACGACAGGTATTGTGCTATCTTAGATTTGTGACAATCTTACGATATGTTAGGGCTACGATAGTTTCGAAAATAGGATACGATAGCCTACGATTTCCTTGCGATAACCTAACGATAATTTTAGGGCTACGATCGTTTCGCAAAAACAATATAGCTAATTATTATAGAAGTAAGGCGTCTTAGCTGGAGCTAAAACAAGATACACTCACCTTAATAAAAAAAAGGGGGGCGCCTCAGCTGATACTGACACATTAAAAGACCAATTCATTTCAATAACCATAAAATTGAAAACGATAATGTCCGTATCTGCATCGTCTAAGAGATCTAGATGGATCTCAACTTGAGCTAAAACACTTAAAGTACAACTCATTTTAATAGGAAGTGGCGTGTCTTAAATGGAACTTATACATACAAAGACTAACTCGTTATTGTAGGAAGTGGGATGTTACAACTAGAGCTAAAACATACGAGACGAACTGATTATGATAGGGTTTCACGCATCTGAGTTGGAGTCAAAACATTAAAAGACGCACTCATTATGATTCATTTCATGGTATAATCGGCCTTAGCAAGTACTCATTTTACAGCGACAGCGACATCCCTGCATCAACATCAGCACAACGTCCGACTCACCAACAGCTTTCAAACTCCACCACTAAAGTCTCCTTTCTAAAGCCTCCGACCCTACCACAATCTGGCAAAGCCCCATTCTTCTTCAAATATATAAAAGCGACAATACCCTTACCACATTCAATAGAAATCTCTGCTCAAAGCAGAGTCGATTGTTAGATTCCGACTATGTCATGAGCATGTGTTTATGAATCACTCGAATAGTGAAGATATCAGGTGTTCGCGAAAAGGTTAACGTATCCTGCACCACCAGTGGCACCCGTCACAAACACATGTAAAGGCAAGTTAATTGTTCACCTGAAACAACACGGGAACATACCCCATGCAGCCACCATACCCGCCGCCATTGCTGGCCAGTCGAGCCCCGACGTTCATTCAGTTGGACCACCCTCTATGAAGGTTTACACTTTAATGAACTCACACAAAGTGAAAGTCCATTCTTAAGTAATCCCTAAAGGTAGACCTGAGGGCAAGAACTGGAACCTTCCTCGACACATTAGTAGTATAGAGTCAGTAGGCAGGAGCTCCTTTTGGTAGACCATGGTAGACCACCAGACTGAAAGGGCCCCCCCAGCCTATCGGAGCGAGCGCAAGGGACAGCGCGTCACAGGTGTGGAGGGAATGAAAGGTGTGTGTGTTTATAAAACAGAAAAGAATTCGTAAGTAAACAAAAGTAAAGGGTATTCAATAGAGCTAAATGTATAGCGTGCTGTCCTGAATAGACAAGCAGCCCAGTTTGAATCGAGCGCGCTTGATAACTCACGTGACCTCGTCGATTTAAATTGTTTATTGGTCATAATGGTTTCGTTTATTTCAGGCGTTAGTAGAAATTACAATTAGTGTACAACTCACGTAGTCGTTTCAAATTGACCGTGCTCGCGAGAGTGTGCGACTTGGTTTGATGAATGCAGGGTGTGTGTTGAAATTACAAGTACCACAATAGAGACGGGTTATGTCAACACGATATACGCCGGGTAATGTAGGTAGGGAAAAAAAAACCTGTTCGTCTAGCTGGATCAAATTCATCTTATACGGTCTACACGTTGTACATCACGAACGTTAGACAACCTATATAGAAAAAAAATACATAGAGACAAAATAGATAAGACTACGCAATCAGTAAGCTAGCGGTGTCGTTTAATTACATTTAGCGCGCAAGAACGAGGTAGTCACGTCACCCTGCATTGACTATAACGCTGAAGGCAGCCGGATTTCGAATCACCCCGCGCTGCGTACTATTGTGAACCATTTGTATAGAGGGCGTTCACTTATTCAGATCTGTCCCGACTTGCATAGCTGATGTTTCAACGCTAGCGTTTCCATTTAACGCGATGACAAATAAGCCCTACGGTGTGTGTGTTGAAAGTACGACCATACCACAATATGCATTGACTATAACGCTGAAGGCGTCTGGAAAGAGCTGAATGCAGTGCGCTCTGTCAACACTATATAAGGCAGAGCTATTTGGTCATTCTACAATATATAATACACCAGCCAACACTGTTACCGCCTTAGTCTGCTGAAAGCGTTCAAACTGACAACACGTCAATTGAGTTGCGCCCTCTTCTTCTTTTGGCTAATAGCGTTTTCAAGATGGATTCTCCAAAAGGGTGAGTTTATTTATTTTTTATTAAAATTTATTTTTGTTGTTGTAACATCCATTTCATTCGAAATGTCTCATACTTACGAATACATGTAAAAGTTACCCTATCTAACGGCGAAAATTAATTCATTGTGAACGGAACCTGTGTGTAGCTTTGGTCACTGTTTCAGCTGAAATATAAGTGATATTTGTTTACCAGTTACCTTTGTTAAATCTAGGAACTTTACCTGTCCCGTATGTGACCAATCATACCGGGACAGATCCAACCTGGGGCGACATATGCGCACAAGTCACAGGGGAGACAGATTCATTTGCGAGAAGTGTACAAAATCATATACAACTAAGTGGAAATTAAATCGCCACAAGTGTGCCTTCTCGCAGGGTGGAATGCACGAATACAGGTGTAGCGTAAGTTTTGAATTTATGTTTATAAATCTTAAGTTAACGCTCGTATGATCCCAATAGACGTTATTTCATAAGATCTTTTTTTTTTTTACACATATAGGAATGTCGTGTTAGTACAGCGTTACTAAGCCTTAAAATGGCACTGCCAGGGTTGGTTTTATGGTCATAGGATACGATAGATACCTTGCATAGGTTTTAATAAGATCTATTTTCTACAAACACAGAAATTTCCTTTTAGTGTAAGTTGTAAAATACTAGCGTGAGGTTCGTTTCTACGTTCATTGGATGAGCGAAATCAAGAGGGTTAGTAAAAGTTAACTTATACATGTTATACCTACAGAAATGCTCTGAAACATGTGCATCTCCCCGTGAGTTGGCCGTGCATTTCCGACTTCATTCCGACAGTAAGTGTGTTATTGAATCTGAACTGCTGGCATGAACATTATTTGATTAAAATACACCCATAAAGATTTCTCTTTCTAATACATTGTATAAGAAAATATAGGACGAAACAGAATCACCACGGTTTTAAAAAAAAAAATAAATTAATTTAAGTTTGATTTGAGCATGAGTTAGTTTTATAGACCATTTTATATCTCTCGTTATTAAAGGGTCCACTACCACAGAGCCCCAACCGTCCACCTCCTCCTCGGGGCTGAGCGGCGCTGAAATGAAGTCACCTGGAGGTATGCATATGATTAAGATATACATAACTATACAGAACTATAGCATCAGCTGAAGCCTAAGTCTATGCATTTCGTTCAGTTATTCATGATGTATACATTTCTTTCAACAGCTTCTTCCCGCCATGCGACTGAAGCCTTTTCATGTCGCACCTGCCACCAACGTTTTCTGACCCGGTCGTCTCTCTACCGACACCAAATGACAGAGGGACATCGGGTCTTGCCGTCCCAGTCCGGCAGTGGCGACGGGAAGGAGAACAAGCTCCAGGATCGTCCCTGGGGAGAGGATCCGGCCCCTTGGGACGCGGAAAATGGCCAGGTAGCGGAGCCCGGACTTCAGGAGGCCTATGACCTGAACGCTCCGTTTATCCTGGCCCCAGACCATCACGGGGACGTGCTTTCGACATTCAACGTTCCCGTGACCAATGTCATATCTATAGGTGAGTTGATGGAACGTGCCAGGGATATTTATCAAACTTTAAATTATAGTTTTAGAATGAATTTAGCGTTCGGTGTCATCTTGCGTCATGTGGAAACGGGGCGCTATCGCTATTTCCATCCCTACGTTAATGATGCTGTGTTTTCATCTCCCATCTATGTCACCGAGCGCAAGGGACTCGAGCGATTGCGTCAAGCAGTAGAAAGCCTAGATCTCCTCTCTCATGTATTGAAACAGCGTCCTGACACCAAATGGAAAACGGTTTTGATCACGAATGTACAGTTTTACGTGTACAGAACAAATTTTCCTCTCGGCCATCCTCCCTCCCCACTCCCGGCCTATATTAAAAACCACAAGGCTATCTATTCTTTAGATTGTAATCACCATGGTCAACTTTATGAGGACCACTTGTGTGCTTTCCGCTGCTTGGCGCTACATCGCAACCCTTCTGCACGGCGTTCTTTAGAAAAACCTGCTAGAGCTCTTTACTATCAATGGGTGGTATACTCTCGGGGTAAACTTTTTCCTTCTCTGGACAATGTTCGCCCCGAGGAGTACACCGGTCTTGACCCAGATCATTTTTCTCATTTCGAAAGTTGCTTCGGTGTGAACCTGTCTGTGTATACTCTCAACGAGATAGGGATAGCTCAACCCCTGTATAAATCTCGCGGCCGGTTTAACGATGACATCTTTCTAAACCGCTATGAATCCCATCTGTCCCTCATCACTGATATGAAAACATATTGTAAACGTTATCAGTGCCTCACCTGTGAAAAACTCTTCCGTCACAAAGCTAATTTTAATCAACACCAACGCACGTGTACGGGTCAAACGACCTTGTCCTTTCCCGGTGGTTTCCACCGGCGTACCAAAAGTGTCTTTGACGAGTTGGAAGAGTACGGTTTATCTGTCGAGTCCGGAGAGAGATTTTTTCCGTGGTTTATCGTGTTCGACTTTGAATGTTTGCTCCAGCCCATCGACCAGGGCACCGAGAAACTGAGGTGGATGCAGGAACACAGGCCCATTTCTGTGAGTGTGTGTTCCAACGTGGAGGGGTTTACCTCTCCTCACTGCATCGTCAATGCCGATCAAGAAGTATTGATCGGCGACATGATAGACTACATGTCTCAGATCGCCTCCAGAGTCAACGAACTCGCCACGGAAAAATGGAGTTTTCAGCTGGGCTACCTCAGAACTCGACTGGCTAATTTGCCGGAGTCTGGAGATGAGGAGAAGAAAGAGGGTGCTCCGGATAACCCTCTTTCACAGCTTTGTAAGCAACTCTCCAGTTTGTACGGGAAACTTTATGGGTACTGTTGTCAAGTCCCCGTACTGGGTTTCAACTCAGCTCGTTACGACTTGAATGTGATCAAGGAAAAGCTACCCAAACATCTCTCTCTCGACGATGCGGAATCTTGCGGGTTCACCGTCAAGAAAAACAATGGTTACTTGTGTCAAAGTAACGAGAGTTTTAAATTTCTTGACGTCACGCAATATCTCTCTCCCGGAACGAGTTATGCTCAGTTTCTGAAAGCATTCGGAGTTCAAGAGAAAAAGGGATTTTTCCCGTACGAGTATCTTGACAAGGTCGACAAGCTGGAAGAAACACGGCTTCCACCTTTGGGCGAGGCTTGGCATTCCAGTCTCAAACAGAAATCTGTCCTCGACGACGGCTTGAAATCAGTCGAGGACAATTATACCGACCTCGAGGAAGTCTGGAGACGGGAAGGGATGTCCACGTTTCGAGATTTCCTCGAGTGGTATAACAATTTAGATGTAGGCCCATTTGTCGAAGCCGTTCGAGCCATGCAACGGTTTTATTTCGAGGACGGTATAGACCTCTTTAAAACCACCATGTCGGTACCCGGTGTGGCCCGGCAAAAACTGTTCCGGGAGAGCGAGAGAGAGGGGGTCACCTTTGCTCTGTTCGATAAACAGAACAAAGATCTGTATCACACTATCAAACAAAATGTGGTCGGTGGCCCCTCTATAATATTCACAAGATTCCACAAAGCAGGGCAGACGTGCATCCGCAGTGATCCGGCTAAACCCTGTCGTCGCATCGTAGGCTACGACGCGAATGCCTTGTATCTGTGGGCCATCGATCAAGACATGCCCACAGGTCCATTCATACGGCGTCGGGTAGATAATCAATTTAAACCCGAGACGAGGGACAGGTACATGTCCATGTACTATTGGATGGATTGGCTTAGGGATTCAGAAGGTTTAGATATCAAGCACAAGTTAAACTGGGGTCGAGAAAAAAGGATCGGTCCGTACTTGGTGGATGGATTTATTCCAGACACCAAGAAAATCCTGGAATATAACGGATGTTATTTTCACGGCCATCCTTGTTTTCTCACCGAAAAGGCTAGGGCAGATCCTAAACTGAAAGATCTCTTGGAAAAGCGGTGCAAGAACACACTGTTGCGTGCGGAATTTATCCGAAGTCAAGGCTACGAACTCGTAGAAATGCGTGAATGCGAGTTCCTCGCCCAGTTGCGCAACAATCGTGATCTCGCTCGTTACATCCACGCCAAACGACCGACTTTCTATCGCAACAACAGAGGTGCTGTGAGCGAACGTCGGATCTTGCAAGGGGTGTTGACCGGGGAACTGTTTGGCATGGTTGAAGCAGACATTCATACACCCGAACAGTGGATCCCCGGACAGAACCCCCACGGTACTCGTCTCTCCCCTCGAGAGTATTTCGAGGAAATGACTCCCTTGTTCTGTAACGCAGATGTTCCGTTCGAGGTGGTGGGGGAACATATGCAAGACTATATACGGGAGAACGACCTAAGCACAAAACCGCGGCGCATGCTCGTCGGCGGTGTGAAGGCGCGTAAAATGATGATCGCCACACCTTTGTTGAGATGGTATCTCGAACACGGTCTGGTGGTCGATCGCGTGTATCAGGTCGTAGAGTACACTCCGAAACCGTGCTTCCAACGGTTTGTCAGTGATGTGTGCTCGGCGAGACGAGAAGCCGACAGCGACCCTAGCAAATCTATTCGCGGTGATACGGCAAAACTGACCGGTAATTCTGCTTACGGTTCAGTGTTGATCAACAAAGAGAAGCACCAAACCGTATCGTACGTGAGTGGTCAGACGGCGGCGAGTGATCAAGTGAACATACCCCAGTTTCGCAAATTGACGGAACTGGGAGATGAGTACTTTGAGGTGGAGAAAGCCAAGAAATTACTCCGCCTCGATACTCCGGTGCAGCTGGGATATTTCATCTTGCAGTACGCTAAGTTGCGCATGCTTCAATTCTACTACGATTTCATGGATGTGTACGTAGATCGTAGTGATTTTGAATACTGCGAAATGGATACGGATTCGGCTTACATGGCGCTCAGTGCGCCGTGTTTAGCAGAGGTGATCCGTCCCCACATGAAGCCAGAGTATGATCACCAATTACAGGGACTATGCGGGACGCTAGAGGGCGTCGCCATGCGTTGGTTTCCACGCACGTGCTGTTCCACGCACGCCCTTCACGATAAACGTACGCCGGGTTTATTCAAACTCGAGTACGAAGGAGAGGAAATGATTGGGCTCTGCAGTAAGACTTACGCCGTATCCCAATCCACTCTCGAGCGCATTCCGCGTCCCTTGTCGAGTTCGACGGTACAGACAGCGCAACGCCTCCTCCGTCGAGCCCGCCGCCAACGTTGCCATAAATCTAACAACAGCCGCCGTTCGAATCCTCCCTTGATCGGCAAAATCCTGCGCAAGGTGAAATTCTCTTCGAAAGGCATTTCCAAACGCACATTGAAAAACCCTCTAATTGCGTTTCGGCAGGTCTTGCGCACGAGAGTTCCTGGGGAAGGTTCGAACCGCGGATTTAGGTTAAAAGGCAACACCATGTGCACGTATTACCAGCGTAGACAGGGGTTGACCTATCTCTACTGCAAACGCAGAGTTTTAGCCGACGGCGTTCACACCGCTCCCTTAGACCTAGAGCTTTGCCCCTGGCCACGTAGTGACGACAGGTTGGATGACACCGACACCTTTTTGGCCGAACTTTTAGAAAATTTAGCAGAAAATTAAACAAACAAAAATAAGTCCCAAGCACGTTCCCTCAACTCCAGTAGTGTACATATTATAGTTATTTATTTATTTATTATTATGATTAGAAGCATATTGTGATAAACAAAAGTATTTCTATCAAAAGTATTCTCTTCGCTACCTGTGATATTTTGGTTTCTCAAATGTATTTACATGAATAAATCTATGTTATTTTGGAAAGAGTGTTGGTTGTCTTTTGTGCCATGTAGGTCTACTTTCTAGAAGTCGTGTATGAAATAATACATCCATTCGTATACGAGTCCCGTACCCACACGGAACAGAATGTACTATAAGTTCACTGCATAGTGCAAACTTATCAGAAAATAAGACTGGTTTCCTTTGCTGTAAAATGAGAAAATAAGACTGGTTTCCTTTGCTGGAAGCAAAAGAGGCAAAGTTAGTTTCATGGGCGCCATTCTACACCCTATAGTCTCGGAGGGCGATGCTATGCGCTATTATGTGTATTGTTAGCGAATTGGGGTGTGGGTAGGGTGCTTATTGTAGGCGCAAAGGGGACAGGCCCTTTAAGAGCGACTTCAGCGTACTACCATTCTATGTACCGCATAACATTCACACAAACAACACGAGACTGCCATTCTATCGATTCAGTGTTTATTACTAACAGTTCGTTAATGGCGATACATAAGACAGTATAGTCATTTTAATACACAGTTTCCAGTGGCAACATGAGACAAACTTTCTATCAATTCACGTTTAACACTAACAACAAGAGAGATTCCATACTATTTTACAGTTTCTAATGGTTTGAATTTCTTCTTCGCACCGGGAACACCGTCCCTCACTTTGCCACGCACGAACATGGGTTGAGTTCGTTTTCTATTGCCTTTTCCCACCTGAGAGAAAAAGGGTTGTGAGTTGGGTAGATGTTTCAGTTGACGGGTAAATGCTTGAAATCCAACATCTTTTATATCGTTACTGTGTAACACAAACTGTCGAATACTGTCAATCACATTAGAATGCTTTATAGGGTGTCCGTGTTTATCCAACCATTCGAGGTTAGCATTCCAGTTAATGCGGCCGAGCTCTTTTTGTTGGTTGAGATATTGCCATAGCGACACTAACTTTCCCTTTCGGTCGTTCGAGTGGACGCGTTGTAACAGTAGATATAAAACATCTTGACAGTATAGGAGGGGTGGGTTCGCTACTGTTGCATTCCCTCCTCCTCCTGTTGTTTGTGGGATATGTGAGGCGATGTTATCGTGGTTGGCCGTGTCCCGCTCAGCCGGTGGTTCCTCAGTTGTAGTGTTGTCTGGAGTCTGCTGCTGTTGCGGCATAGGGGCTGGTGGGGGTTTCAGGGCTGGAGGGGGGTTGGCTTCCATCTTCGGAGGAGGTTGGATCAGGCGATGGTACGTCTCGCGAGATAACAGGATCATGGGTTTCGTCATGTTCAGGTGCGAAATACCTATCGAGCGCTCTCACACAAGGTGGTAATATAAAGTGAAAAGAAACCAGCAACTCCCTTTTAGCTCTGTATCCTTCCCGTTTGCTGGCTAGTAAACGAATGATCTTTCTGTACCGGTACAAGGTCTTTTTCTCGCGATCCGTCACGGTAATGTGTCCGATGATAATGTTATGTAACAGCGTGATGATGGCCTTAAACTGGTTTTTGGACAGATGAGACAGTAACGTTTTACGCTGTACAGGCTTAGTCCGACTCAGTACGTGGAGAAAATCCACGTTATCTCGAATACACTCGCTCATGGTGTGAAGCGAACCTTTTTGTACGTATAACCTACAGGCCCGCCGTATGAATCGGGTTGGTCCACTCCAATACGCCAAGCTTCTTTAAGAGATGTGATGCACGCTTCCTTCGATGAAAACCACGTAGGGCTCTCTTTTAAGGTGATCTCTTCGGTATGGTGCGGGGTAGCTCTTACGGACAAGGTAGAGGGTGGCGGGTTACACACGATGGTCCAAAAGTAGACCTTGCTCATAGCGCGGCTGCTGTAAGACTGACTCGACTAAAGCGTGTTTATCGCTTTTTATTTGGGAAAATAGAGGGTGCAAAGTTCGCCGGGTAAGATGCCGGTGCGTAAGCGTCCGTATTCCGGGTCACTGTACGGCGAGGCGTCCACGACTAAATAACCGTATTTCCTCCCTTCCACGGCATCCTTGTAAGATTCCGAAAAAAACTTGCTTTGACCTGGAAATATTTGCGAGGCCAAAATCTTGTATTCGTGAGCGGAACGGGGATTGCTCATCAAGACGAATATATGCGTATTCACGCTCACCGTCCGTGAACAGGGACCTTTAGGGTAGACGGACTGTAGCAGATTGATTACGGTAATACCCAGATGATGCGACAAGGTGGTGTATACGTTTAACATGAGTTTACT